>NC_061783.1:17021912-17387745 GCF_022458985.1 Mugil cephalus | reverse complement strand
CTAAGTTTCAGGGGAATTCTTAGACAGCCTACAGACGAAGCAGTTAATTACTGAGCACTTACGTAGATTATAGATGTTCGAGATTGGGTCATGGTGAAAGCGCTCCGCTGCTGTAGGTATATTACATAATGTTTTGTTTGAGCCGCTTGCATGAATCAACATCTGGATCCAGAAGAGGAGTTAAAACGCGTTGTTGTCTGGAATTGGTTTGTTGCTACGCGCTGGTGTGTGATCTCGGGTTCGCGCTGGTGTTGCGCCTCAAGAGATTGGAACACTTGGTAGGAGCTGGCACCGCACACAGCCTCATTTTATCCCAGCAAACATTGGCTTTAGCTGAAAGCCGAGGGACTCATCTGGGATGAGAAATGGCATGAAATAGCCCAAACAGTAATGACTCTGTTGGGGATGATGCCATTTGCACTACATAGGAGGTCTATCTGTTTCGTCTTTGGAAAGTCATTTTGTTTTGGTGGTAACAGCAAAGTGTTCTTATCAGAAGAGGTTGTAAAAAAAAAAAAAAAAAAAATGGCAAAAAGGCTGGAGGAGAAGATGAAACAAAGCCTGCTAAAGTCAGAGGGATCTTAGACTCAGCTGTTCAAACACTCTTAGTCCTTTCTTACGAAAGGCAGAACAAAAATAACTAATTTCTTGTCTTTTTTTTTTTTCAAACTGGAGAAAACGCGATAGTCACATTTAGAATACCTATTAAACCAAGGGAGAGAAAATGGCCATGTGACATGCCATCATCATTACAGGTGTGGGAGAGAGCCTCGAATCTTCTTCGCAAACTGTCATCAATCATCTCCGGAGGCGCTCTCATCCCTGTAGTCTCTCCGTCTTGTGCCTGCACTCTGACTTCCTGCTCCCTTTCTGTCGCCTTTCATCTGCCTTCTCCATCGCGTGTGCCCGGGATTGACAAAAGAAATCAAGAGATACCAAAGGAAAGTCAGTGACTCCTTTCCCTCCGCGTCTCTGCCCCCCTCCCACGAAGACCGAAATATTGAGGTCCTTTGAATCGAGCAGCTCTTTTGTTTTTTCATCCAGGAGACGAAGCGAGTGAACGGAGACGGCCAGAGAGCTGCTTTTGGAACGTGTTGCTGCTCTCTTTTTCGAGCGGCTGAAACCTCGGCGGTGCCAAGTACGCCGCTCTAACTGCTACCAGATGTACAATTATATCCACTTAGAACCACCAAGGCCCTTTTAGTGGGCAAAGAAAGGAGAGAGATAAACTACTTGGCAAAATAATGGGCATTCTGCAGAAATATTTATCTGTTTCAGCTTTAAACTGCTTCTTTAATATGGCCATTTTATTGTCTCTAAGACGCAGATTGTGCGTTCTGAGCCACTTAAACCACTACAGAGGTTTCTATGTTTTATAAGCAAATTACAGTCCAAACACACACACACACACACACACTGAATAAGAGTGGGTGTATTGATTTTCATCCAGCTCATTATTAAGGCCAACTAAGTGAGCCAGTTTCTGTCCTCGGCTCCAACAGGGGGAAACATTTAAACAGATTACTGACCTGTTGTGTTTGTCTCCTCTTGAGAATATAATGTTAATTTAAGCTGATATACAATTCCCCGAGCCGTGCCCGGATGTACACAGTTTTTATGCCCTCGTTTTAAGGAAGTTTTGGAGAGAGATTAGACAGAAATGATGGAAATTGTCTGTCTCACTTGAGCCTCGGGTTTGATCTGCTGGCATGCTGTCTGCAGCTCACGAAGGTGCGAAAAGAAAAAGGCTTGACGAAAGTAAGTTGTGAGAACACCTGAGAACAATTTCTGAGCCTAGATGCTATCAGGGCTAACGATTTAGAAAGCTAACACGTGAGTAACATGGTGTAGCAAAGGCAAAAAGAGAGCCTCAGACATATTATAACAGTACAAAAAAAAACAAAAACATTAATAGAGGGTTTTCACAGCGCGTCATTAGCGCATCATCAATCCAGAAGTCGCCATGCTGGAGGCACTCGGCAAGGTAAACAAAGCGCACGGACTAAAGTAGATTGTGGAAAATGGTGAATTATCGTTGTGTGTTTGGCTGTGTCAACCAGGCAGTCTGTGAAAAACATTTGGAATTTTATAGACTGCCAAAAGTTTTAACAAATCAGAGAGGACAATGCCAAATACAGGCTAAAGCAGGCAGTTGTGGTTAGCGAAGCTAAACCAGGATCTACAGACAATAGCCTGGACAACATCTGAATTACTTGTCAGGTAATGTTGCGACTCTTAACTAATTTTCTAGTGTAATGATAATAATAATTCATATCAAGCAACCTCTTGTGACAGTATTGACATATATCTGATTCTGACCACATTTAATAGCCTTCTACAGTAGCATCACCGTTCTTTAAATGTAGAGCTACAATCTGCTGTATTTCTTGTTGTACTCCAGGTAAAAGGTCTGACCTTTATCAAAAGCATGACCCAGATTGGGTGCCATTTGTCATGATTATGTCTGTCTGTTCCATGAGTTTCCTGTTTTATTTTGTTAAGTTTCTTGGTTTCCTGTTTGGTGTTTCACCCCGTGTTTTCCCGGATTGCTGATTGGTTTCTCCTTACGTGCCCCGCCCTCATTAGTTTCACCTGTGTCTTGTTATCCCTCTGCCGATGTGTGTATATATAGCCCTGCCTTCCCTTTGGTCCTACATGGACACAGGGAGATGAGGCCTGCGAACAAACAAAAAGGATTTAATAAAGATAAGACTTAAGAAGCGCTGCAGACACGGTAGGATCATCCAAACTACACAACGCTTTGCTAACCACATGCGCCTCTGATAACTTTTGGCATTGTTCTCCCCGATTTGTAGTAACTTTTGGCAGTCTATAAAATTCGAATCGGTGCAGCCAAAAACACAACAATAATTTACCATTTTCCACGATCTACTTCAGCCCATGTGCTCTGTTTACCCTGCCGAGCGCCTCTAACATGGCGACTTCCGTATTTATGACACGCTGATGACGCACTGTGAAAACCCTCCATTTCATAAAACCTCAGCATTGACGTGAGCTATGATCTGCAGTACAAGTTAATTTTTGTTTTCAATAATGGTTTCTGTCATTTTAGGTTGTAAATATAAGGCTGATGCATATTCAAGGGTCAGTTTTTCCTATGGGGATGGAGGAAGTGGGGATGCATCATTCATTTTTTCGTACAGTCTAAAATTAAAACACGCCTCACAATGATATCCCAGTGTTTCCGTTCTTATTTTCATTCTGATAAGCCAGTGTGTGCAGAAATCCAGAACCCAACCTGACATACTTGGAAATTGCAGTTCAAGTTAAAGCAAACTGTTATTTTGTCGTGACCTCTGCTGCCCAAACTGAGATAAAAGTGGCGGTATCAGGATCTCCCATCATTGCTTATTATTACACTCAACCTGCAAAGTCCACTCACTGAATCATCCAGTGACTTCCTTACCTGTTTAAACAAGGGTTACGAGGACTCATTATTATTACAATGGAAAGGAAGAATGCACACATAAATCATCTGAACAGATTTAATAATAAAGAATCCTTTCCAGCACGCAGAGCAAGATAATGTAGTTTTTATGGGAGTGCAGTAGATGTGCTCATCTTCACCCGGATTATTTGGCACCCAGCTGGAGTTCAGAAAATGAAGCCCAGCATGTCTGTATATCTAAAGTTAATTACAATTTTCCACCATTTAGCCTCAAACTCTAACTGTACAGCAGAACAATACGCCGTCTGTGGAAGGACGGAAAGTACTCCGCACACACCACTAAATTGTCGGTCTTTCGGTTCGAGCTGAGAGCCGAGCCCTCGATCGCCCCTGAAGTTCATTTTCTGTGGAATGAATGCGCTGTCTGTTGGCCACTGAGTGAAATACATACAGACCAGCACCGCCGCTGCAAAAAAAAAAAAGGGAAGGCTATGCAAGCAAATAAAAAGCTGACTCAGTCAGACTGTGGCTCGCAGGTGCGCGACAGTGTATATAAAAGGTGGACAGCGTGTTATTACAGGTGTGTGACCACATGTTGACATGCCCTCCCTTCTCTGCTGACAGGGTGTTATACGGTTCAGCCTCCTCTGACCTCAAGGCTGGGAGAACACTGTAGCAGTCACTGTATCCTTAGCATTGGTCAGAGGATGACATTATGATTAAGCCTGTGTTTTGTGGTTGCGAATGTAGTGATTGAAAGGGGCTCAGGGAGTTTACACATGGGTTCTAAATCACCACCGAGAGTGGACACACGTGGACAGACGGAGTCAAGGAGTTGACGGACCTCTCACAATCCGACTTGTATCTCATCTCGTGGTGAGACCAGCGATGATGTACGGTTTTCGAGAAGGGAGGAAGAGCTGGACGTAGCAGATTGGAGATGTTTCCTCTGGGTGTGACCAGGCTGAGTAGTATAGAGTATAGGAATGTACATTAGAGAAAGTTAGAGAGGCCAGGTGGAGATGGTTTGGACATGTTCAGAGGAGGGATGGTGAATAATGGTTAGAGCTGCCAGACAGGAGGTCTGGAGGAGGACCAAAGAGGAGGCTTACGGATGGAGTGAGGGAAGCCATGAAGGTGGCTGGTGTTAGAGAGGGTAAGGCGAGACTGGAGGAGGATAATTAGTGGTGGCGTCGCCAGAAGGGAACAGCTGAAATCAAACAATCAATCAAATTTTATTTATATAGCGAACGACAACAACAGAAGGGCATGGAGACTAATGCACGCTGTAAAAAGTTGAAATAATAAAAAATCAGTGTAAATAAAAAAATATAAAAAACATAGTAAAATACAAGAACATTAAAAAATAGAGTGAAATAAAATGCAGAAAAAAATACAGAAACACTCAAAATTAAGATTGAGATAAAAAAGTAAATAAGTAAATAAAAATGGGAAAATATAAACTGTAAAATGGAATAAAATAACAATAAGACTATGTCATAAAAGCCAAAGCAAGATTAAAGTTTTCAGCCTATGTTTAAAGAAAAAGAAGAAGGGTGACTCACATGGCAATCAACGACCTTCTCATATACTCACAAAATTTAACTCCCAGAAAAACGGATGGTCAGAGGAAAACAAAATTATGAGAGTGAGAGAATAAATGCTGCAAAGTGAAAACACCTTCTACCTGTCACACACTTGGGATTTAAGGACTAGGAGTAGAAAAGAGTATGTTATATTCTGTCAGATGTGTTGTAGTTACCTTGGCTTTGCGTGTTACATTAGTGCAAGAAGTAGATAATTCATGTTAATGAGTTGCTCTTTATTTGAACAGGCAAGTCTGCATACAGCGACCAGCATTAGTAGGACATTTATTAGCATTGACGGCGCACAGGAAAGTGCGTTTTTAATTAGTAACTAAAGTTAATTGGAAACGAGGTTCATTTTGCTATTATATTGATAGACTAATCTTCTCTAAGTAATAATTACTACTAAAATACACCTAAAGGTGAATTACACAGGATCAAATGTCAGGAGACTTTTAAGGAGAACTTAACTTCCCCGTGGAGTTTTGTAATGCTATTCAAATAATAAAAAAACAAAACAGTTCAGTATTTTTGCATCATCACATTTTGCATTATCGCACGAAACATATAATACATTCAATACATGCATCAGGATTCAGGGTTTTCAGAGATATGAAGCACTTGAAGATGCTGCCTATCGCTTGTGGCTCATTAATTACCATTATTATAGCGCCACCTTGTGGCTGGAATGTGTCAATATTTTCATTTTAACCACAGGGGTCAGAGTCATTTTGGGGCCCACATAAGGCGCAATTTGATCTCAGACAGTTTGTAGTATGATGATAGCATAATAACAACTCCAGATTTTTTTTTTTTCCATTTGTTTTAGTGCAAAGAAGAATAAATAAATTAAGAGAATGTGTATGTTTAATAAGCTATCCTTCAAAAAAATAAGTGAAATTTTGGGCACATTGCTGTTGGCTGTTTAGTCCTGGGTCTCAGTGTTGTGTTCTGTCCACTCCTCTTTCTAAAACAGTGGACAAATTAGGGAAAGCAGACACTTTTATTAAAAAAACTGCTATGTAATTTTGGCACATTGCATTGTATATTCACGCTGTCGGCCAGAATAGACTTTCTGGTGGGCCCTTTTTTGCTTGTGGACCATATGTTTGACACCTGTGATTTAAGCCACACTTCTTCAACGGGGGTCCACGACCCCTAGGGGATACACGGAGGTACTGCAGGGGGGGTCGCAAAATCTTTGGTTGACTAGACATTTTATATATATATATCTCACAAATTGAAATTTCTTTAAATACACATTAACAATGTTAGTATTTATCTATGTTTAAAGTTAAGAAAATAATGACATGAATAATGAATAATATGACATTGTTGTGATTGGCACAGTAGCAACGGGGGCGGAGCCTACTGCGTACAAGATACTAAGATTGAAATAAAAAAAATAATATCTGAACCTGTGTATTATTTTAATAGCTTACCACTGAATGCAAAATGATAATAGTAATGTATATTTATAAAAAGCACTAGTTAAATATAGAACACATATAGTGGGTAGGGGGTCCCTACTTAATCTCTCCATCAGTTTGGGGGTCCGTGACCTGAAAAACATTGAAGACCCCTGATTTAAACCATTCGTGCAGGATATAATCTTCTATTAAAATCTAAGTTTTGCACCATCCATGATGTAGTCTACTCTCCAGCCATACTTTTAGAAACGGAAGGACACGGAGCTTAGACCCCTAAAATACTCAGCATGACACCTTTAAGTTCAGCCACAGGAGCAGTCCAGGAATGCATGCACCTCTCTTGAGGCATATGCATAGTCGACTCAAGTTTTGCCTAACAAATTGTAAAATGACAGACAGAAATACAGCTCTAAACACTATTATCCAGCACTTGAATACTCAGTCAAATCATCCTTCAGCTATTTGCTGTGAAACCGCTCAGTTAATTAAATATTGTATCAACTTTGCCCCTTTCACTTTTACTAGAGCAGGAGAAAAGCTATGGAAAACTGTCCCGCTGTGACAGTCTGTTAGAATGCAAGCTGTAGTATCTATTATAAGATTCAATATTCTGGGCTACTACTCTGTGTCATAAAATATTAAATGAAAACTTGACATTGGACTCTGCAAATGTGGCACAATTACAGAGGCGATTTGTAACTATAGCTCAGACTGTTTTTAATCAAATATGCAGCAACGGGCCAAATTCCAGACGAGAATCTACCCCAAGAATCTGCGGTCAAATACCGAATAATGAGCCGGTTGAGTGGATCCAAACTTCACGGGGTTAACAAGTGAACCTGAGTCCATCTGTCTCTTGCGTGTGAAGGCGTCTGTGGCATTTTTCTGCCCCAGTCTCCACAGTCTAAATTTTCTTTTTTTGGAGTCCAATCTGGAGGGAAATAATCCCACCAACTGACACTTGTGCCTCACCAGGGAGGTCGAAGACAGAGTATGCGCCACTGAATATTCAAACTCGGAAATGCTAAGTGCTCTCTGGTGCCATGCTCCAGTATTGTTCTGACTCACAATCTGTGTGAGGCATAAAGTTGTGTAGCTCCAAGTCTAAGTGAAAGTGACATTGAGGATTGGTGTTCTTTTGTAGTATGAAACTTTTTATTTATTTTTTTACTGTAAACTCTTCCTTTGGGAGTAGCTGTGCTAAATCCTTTATAAAATTGTGTTTATCAACTCCAAGGCAATAATTTGCATGCATGCTAAGTAGCGTACTAACTATAAGCATGTGTTTTTCCATGACTGAACAGGACATCATCATTATTAGGATAGTTGGTTGCTAGTGGATGGCCCAGGCTCTGCTAGGTGACCCTCTTGTATATTTACCAACCCAGATGTTTCTGAGTGAATCACACGGAACATAAACTTTTTAGCGTATGGATGGTTGGTTAAATATGAATTTGCAACACCTCCTCATTAGACAGTCATCGCTAGTTAAGGATATAGTCCTTTATAGGTGTCCTATATATATATATATAATTGTTCATCGCCCATTGCTCTGTAGCTGACAGATGATTACTAGTTGAGCTTCCAGGTTCTGGTTGCGTTGATAAACCTCGACCCCATCTCATGTTGTGACAGTGAATCAGGCACAACATGAAAATATTGCTAGTGTGTGGACGGAGCTAGCTCTATACCCCGCCGCCAATCCATCTGGGTTCACCCAGTGCTCCACACCCACTATCAGCATGTTCATTGTGATCGTAAAAAAACAAGTAAACATTTGGGGAATATGTCATGTGTCAATTAACTGTATCAGTCAGGCCCATTCGGTTGTTGCCTCAAAGCCTGATTCAACTTTCTGCCTGCACGCTTTGCAATGGCAATGCCTTTTCTTGAACATTCAAGAGTCTCATGTCCTCAGCTCATAAGTGATAATTTACTAGAATGCTCCTTAGTTGGTGACATGAAGCTTTGATTCTTTGATCATAAGATGTAACGTCATGTCACTGTTAAGTGCATTTTAAAGAAACTGCAACTAAAACCTTATAGTTGTGTGCCTCCTCCAACCAGTCAGCTGCACTTTACAGCTCTGTCTATTCAGACTAATTTGTCAAGAAACAGTATTTTTTCGCAGAACATTATAAGTTCAAAAATGAAGTTGATATTTGACCTTTTATATGTTAAAGATTCTTTAGTCCTATGAGACATTTTTTTGTCACAATTAGCATTTGAAATCTTCACCGACCTTTGACCTTTCTTCTCAGTTTGTCTTTGAATCCAAGTGAACGTTTATGATGTATGATATTCCCTCCAGCCATTCTGAATAAGAACATGAGATATTCATTTAATGTCTGCTGCTATGTACGTTTGTAACGTAGAAGTAGAAGCACAACAATTTAAATGGCAGGAGACGTTTTAAACCAACTCATGGTGCTAACATCAGCGTAATGGACCAGGAAGTGACGCATTGCATTTCTGTATTGAGGAGAACTGACTACAAGTTTCAAAGTGTGCGCCCACTCGCCGGATGTGTGGAGAATTCTGTATTTACTGCGTATGTAATTTTTTTACGTATAGGTCTTACATTTTATAGATTAACTATACTATTAACGATGCAATTTTGAAGGGCGATCTGTCATCTTGATTTAGTGTGTGCACACTGTGCAGGGTCAGATTGCATGGCCTTCAGTTTTCAGAGACCATTGTAAATCAAGATGTCCTCCCTTCTTCAGAAGCCATTATCCATTCACTCTCACGCGTAAATCAGAAAACTCTCTTATAGGAGGAAAAAAGGGACGATAAGAGAGTCGTAGGGTGGACAAGCTGAATGGATTCTATATTTATAACAGTGATACAAAACCCATGAAAGACCAGGGTTCAGGGTAAATTCATTTCTTGGTCTTTTGATAACACCAACTGGCTTTTTTTTTCCGCTTGCTTGCAAAAAGCTGTAATAAAATTGTTCCCTTTTTGGATTAACTTTACGGCTGAAATGGGCCAAAAATGTTTTCTACTACGAATGTGCATTGGTGTTTTCCCTGCTGGCCGAACCTGATGGTTTCCATCCAGACGTATACATTGTGATGACTTGGCAAAACTTACTTTGCTAAGCAGTGGGGAGGTTACAAATACGACACCTCAGGGCTCAAAGGTTGAAAATAAAAAGAACAAAAACTGATCTTGTTTGAAGTTTGGGAAGTCATTAGATTTACTGAAAGAAAAAAAAATCAGTTTGAGCGTTTAACGATTTTCCTGTTGCAATACCATTATTCACCACTGGGGGAAATATGGTAGCAAGGTTGAGTAGTGCTAACATGAAGCCCTGAAACTACCGTATTTATAGGATAGTTTCAGGGCCTATATGACTTATAAGGGCAAATATACGACAGTGTTTATTCCTTAGGTTATTGAAGTTCCATGCTCATAATTTAGAATAGATATATCATTTAGAATAGATGTGATTTCAAATGTAATGTCTTAGCATGTGTTGTTTTTTATAACATAATATTGAAAGCAACAGTAATATATTTCTTCATTTCCCATCCGCCAACATTGGCTGATATTAAGTACATGGCTGCTATATCGTGGCTGAATAGAAAGTATGAACCTATTATGAATTTCCACCAATCAGTCACTATTAACTAAATGTGTGAGAATGGAAAGCTTGTCATAATTACGCACTGAGGTGATACGTAGTGTGACAGAGTCAGATAGTTATTAAGTAATAACTAAGATAATGACGATGAATGTGAATTTTCTATTAAGCTCACATTTTATGCATCGGGAAAGCTTCTGTTAAACCCTGGTGTCGACTAATGTGGCGTTTCAGCTTTAATTTGAAAACAAACAATCTTAAACTGCAGATCTCTGGGAAATGCTCTGTTGTGACACTTTGCCATATGTCTCGCGCTCAAGTGGAAAATGTGTTTTACTCACGGCAGACAGAAAAGGCAGCAACCTGTGAATTCAACTGTCAGATTTTTATTTATTTCATTCTGTGTGTTTGTTTTCTTTAGACACGTTGAACAGGAATAGAACATTTGAAACAGTGGAACATATTTGCCAGATTCATATCTTCTGTTACGAAAGAACCGCGGACATTTTTCTTGGGATAGCTCCTTCATTCATTGTATATGCACACACATATATATGTATTCTCCCTGGAAATAAAGCTTATCTGATTTCCCTCTACTTACAATACTGTAACTTTCAAGCATGAATTGAATTTCCATTGATTCTGCAGCCCCCCCCCCCCCCCCCCCGTGACATGCTGGTGGTAATATGAATTTCAGAAAAATCCATGAACGAGATACGAGGCAGGACTGAACGTATGAGCTGCTTTCTCATTTGGAATTCATGGGAAACGTTAACTCCCGTCGTCAGCACCCTCTTAATCCCTCTAGGGTGCTGGCACGCCACTGTATAAATACTAGATTTAATGCCATACTTCCAACTTTCCGTGGGATTAAATTATGAGAGTCTTTCGTGCTAGATTGCTGGAAAAAAAATTGACATAATGTTGAGCAGTATTTAGCGTGATTGATGACTGCTGTTTTGACCGGTAAACCATGTTGACATTTAACATTCAACCATAGAAATAAAGCGGATCAGACGTGAAACAGAACCAAACGTCTGCAGCGTTTTCATGTCTACCCAGTGTGTATTCGACTTATACATAGAACCCTTCTGCTTTTCCTCCAAGAAAGGATGTTATTCCAGTGACAGATTTCTCGACGTCTTGCGGCCTTTGCAGTTTGTTCTGTGGCACGTCATGTTAGTCTATTTCAGCGTGTGTGGCTTTTTATGTTAAGAAAGAGCACATTCACATGCTGGCCTGCAGGTGCACCATCAAGAGTATAAACTCTGTCGGTTTACGAGAACATGTTTTATAGAACTGGAAAGGGGACAATAAAAACCATCGCAGGGCTGGACTGGAAATAAACAGCACCGCATACCAGCGGGATAAACACACTTACTGTACTGAAATCATAGTACACAGACCAGTCTGCTTTCTCTCCCTGTCTCCTTTCCTCTCGCTCTAAGCTGTGCTGACAGTAAGTGGGATGTTTTCCTTCCAGCCCTGGGGTTACCTTGGCAACTCGGAAGAAAGAAACGTGCCCGGGGGCTGTGCAAATTGAGGCGTAGGCCGAGTTGTGCCTTTTACAAGCAGCAGGGTCCATTTCCGAGCCAGCCGGTTACATGTCAGGAGACGTGGGCACCGGCCAGTGATTCTTTCCAATGAGGGCTTTCAAGCAGGGACCCGGGTCCACAGACAGACTGTCAGTGGGTGCAGCTACTGGAAAGTTAATGTCAAATCTCAGGGGGAACCAGCTGGCAATACACTGTGACAAATGCTTAAGCTTACATGGTGCCAAGGTGGCTTTTAGAAGAAGTTTCATCTACCGGGCAGGTACACAAACCTTTCTAGGAAGAAGTCTGTCTGGCTCACATTTGCTGTGATGAAATAACTACGGTAGTACTTTTGGTATTTTGTGACTTTGCCATTATTTTTCCACTCTGACTGACTTTGAACTCCCTTTTCCTGTCTGTAGCTGCGTTTCCATTCCAGTTTTTCACTTAATAAAAGTTTCCACTGAAAGGTGTTTTGCGAGTAACTCTCGTAAAGCCTCATCTCACCATATTCCATTATTCTCTTAAATGGGTCAATATATAATTGTTTAGTTAGTTGACAGGTCACATTTTGTCTGTTTTCAGGCCTAAAATCAACATATAACCAATCACCACATGGCATTTTTATGGAAAGATTCTTCTAAATATTATATACAATTGAAATTGAAAGTTACTTATAAATATATTGTAGCAACACTGTTGACGTGCAATAAATCCACATTTGAATCGCACACTGCTTTATATTAAATAACTAAGAAAGAGGAGAAAGAAAATACCTTGAAGCAGGTCATGTGATTTGGATTTAGCACAATTCCTTGGGAGGTTTACTATAACATGTTTGTAATGGGTATCTTAGCTGGAAGTGATTTCTCAGACACAGATACAATTTCTTATTTGATATATTGCCAAAAAATATGTGGTGATTATTTCACCTTAACAAAAAGAACACAATCAAAACTAATTAGAAGGTGGTTGTTGATAAATTTGGCGGGTTATTTAGTTGACATTTTAGTCATATCTTTTTTTTTTATTCATAAATGATTATTTTCATAATAAATAATTATGGATTTTGTAAGGACATGATCATAAGGAACATAAGGAAAAAAGTGTTTCCATTGCACTTTTGCAGTACACTTTTATATGTAGGCATTTCCATTACCAGTTTTTATTGCGATATTTAGGTTTTGCACATTTCTAGGTGTAATTCAAACACAGCATGTATCACCTATCCCCAATCCCATTTATTATTTACTGAAGACCTAGCTCTCTAAAAAAAAAAAAAAAAGCTCGCAAAGACATAGTGTAGTTTCACTTTTAATAAAGTCATTTACGAAATGCACATCTGCTAACAAGACTAGTAAATGTTTCTCAGTCAGGAATAAACAGTACATTTACTGGGCACCATTTTTCAGCTGCAAACATTTGTTGTTTATCATAATGAAGAGCCGCAGAGTGCAACACCTGCTTTTGGTAAAGGCTTATTAAACATGCTGTTAGCATCTTTCACGCTGGGTGTTTGAGCTCCTTGTCGTCACATGCAACAGTGCAAGAAACTTTGAAATATTTTAGATTCTACATTCAGAAACGCGTACATGAGCCTGGGCTTCGTCAACACTTTTATTTACTCGGGTAAATGGACGTTTCTAGCTGAGCTGTGTAGCTTGGCACTCACCACCTCTGTATACAAAGGAAACAAAGACACAAAATCATTGACCATACACCGATCAACCACAACATTATGACCGAATGGAGAAGTGAATTAATCATCTTGTGATGATTCAATGTTCTGTTGGGAAACTTTTGAACCTGGCATATGTGTGGATGTTACTTAGACATATAGCACCCACGTAGACCAGATCATGCACCTCCACCCCATAGCAATGACACTCCTTGATGTCAGCAGCCTTCCCCAGCAGGATGCAAGGTGTTACCCTCACCTCTAAATTTACTAGATCCCACTCCCCTCAACCCATAGGACTCAAAGGCCCCTACTAACATCATTCTGTCACCAGACTGAGGGAGACCAACTCAATACTAGGAAGGTGGTCATACTGGTATGCCTGATTGGTGTATAAACATCAATGAAAACTCCATGTCTATTTGTCTGCTGAAGAGCTATTCTGTGGCTCATAGTGTCCACCATCTTGCGGTTCCCTGAGTTCCTAATGTTGGGTTTTAAGGGGTAAAGAAAGGCCTTGGGCCTGTGTATAACACTGGGGAAGACAGGAAAGATGTTATTTCCGCTACCTCACCATATAAGGAGTGGTCCACTACTTTTCTGCAACTTGCTCACCAGATTAGACTACGTTTTCGTAGACTACAAATTCATATTTAACATGTTGGAAATCAGCCAAAGCCAGTCGGCTACACATTGAAAATCACTGAATACGTGAAAGGCAGCGCTCCTCTTTTTGTCTACGGGCGGAGCCTAGGTAGAACAAGGCCACTGTGTATGCTTAGATGCGGGCTTTGGTTTGTTCTACCCCTAAGGTGGATAGGCTGAATCTCAGTGCTGAATATACCTCTTCTATGTGTACCAAACAAATAACCTAAACATGAGAAATTGCCACGTGATTCGTGCATAAATAGACTATCCTTTCCAAATGGTATAAAGAACCTGGGCGGAAGGAGAGGAAAATATTGACACAAAAAATGCAATGCCCTTCATAATGCTTCCACTAAAAAGTCCACTGTGGTTAAGAAAAATAAAGACTATAATCAGCCTTATCTTTCTCCTACCCTGCCGACAACCACCTGATCAATGCCCTGTTTAATGTCACTTAGAGCTTCTAAAATAAGGCACTCCAGGGTTCTTTCTGTTATTACAGGAAATTCTTCAGCCCAGATGAAAATGATGACAATGCCGCGAGTCAGCCAAAGTCAGTGAAATCTTTAATCGTCAAAAATCACAGAACATTAAACGCAAATTTGACTTTTTCCATGGATAACAGCCGATCAGTAGCTTTAACTGATAATTCCTCCATCCCTCTATGTCTCTAAAAACAACTTGCCATCCTGATTGGCTGCTTTCATCCTTGTTTTCCTTCTCTGCTTATTTAAAGAAGCCACTTCCTCGTACGATCTTAAAATTAATTTAATCTCCCTTTGAGTAATTTAAGAATACGCCACTTTACCCCATTTCCACCCTCACTCCGCCTGGCCACTCTCTTTCCACTATCCAGCGCCATGCACATGCATTTTTAACAAGAGCAGAGAGACTTGCTCGTCGGAAGTTCTGCATGTGTACGACCGTGCGAGTAAGTGCTCCTCCTGTAAAGAGACACACACCATCATCAAAAAACATGGGTGCTAGGTGCGGGGTCAGGTTGGCCCTCAGTGGGAGCACACTCCAAGACCAACCTTCCATCCGAACGTGTAATTTCGTTGTACAACGTGTATAATGAAAAATAAAGCACTTTACCTTGACTTTACCGCTGACGTAACAGATCAAAAGACTATTTGGGTCTGACTCAAGGTTCTCTCTGAATGTAACATGTGTCGAGCTTCGACACACGGTTATTGAATGCGGAGTGATACGACATCCTGCATGTCGGACCGTCCTGACCTTCCCCGCCGTACTTGTTTATTGTGCGTTTATTGTGCATCCTCGCAAGGTCATCCTGCCATGAAATAAATAGCTGTGTACTGGAAATGGAAAGAAAGGGACGCGCTTTCAGTGCGGGAAACCTGTCAGGGCTCGCAGGGAAGAGACTCGCAGATGTGTTTGAAATTATTAAAAATGTAAAGAAGAAAAGGTCTTTTTTTCTGCTTTCGGTGTCGTCCTCAACCACAAAGGCCTGTATGGTATGAGGAGAGAACAACGGCCCAAAGTGATTATAGAAATTTTAGGGTGACAGTTGAATGTGGGAAAGCTAAAAGACAGAAGATTGTGTATATGGACCTACCGCTGTACTCTACACATAGTTTACTGGACACTACAATGAATACTGTAATTATGTGCTATAGAGATAAAGAAGCCTACTGCACTACCTAAAGGTCTCCAATACTACCAGCCTAAGTCAACTAATGGACTTTTTTTTTTTTTTTTGACCTCATGAGGAGATCTTGCGTAATCAATTATTAATATAATATTTTAGAAGTTAAATAAAACAACAATGAAAGCAGAAGGTAGAGGGGAGGTTCTAACTTATCCTTTTTGGATCTTCTCATGATGTATGAAACCACTTTCAGCAACCAAATAATACCTAAGCTTAATGACGAGTTTCCAAAACATAAAATCCTTTAAAACCTTTGACCATCCTGAGTCTAGAAATGTCCGCCTTGACTTTTTTTATTTACTTATTTTGACTTTTATTTTGAAAATGTCCTGTGAGAAAGTATCTTTGCCCATTTTTTTTTCCAGAATACCTGGAACTTTCAAGATCTGGCAGTTATTTACAATATACTGCATGTTAAAAGCGTTGACTGTATATAAAAATGGTTGGATGCGTCCCCAACTCCTTGCATTGGCCACACTAACCTTAGTTTCCCGGGGATACGGGTGGCAACGTCATGGGAGTTTGGAGCCAGAGTCCGAGAGTGGAGCCATTTCTTGAATATATGATTTAAAACTCCATATATAGATTTTCTTCAATCTGTACACTTGTTTTAAATACATACAGATGTAGTTGACACTTTCAATTAACTTGCATGCTATGCGCATAGTCGTACAAGTGATCAAATAATAGCTACAAAGAATTTCCCTAGTGGAGTTGACTTTTTAACTTTCTGGTAGTTTTGCAGCTGCGGTGGTCCACTGGGTTCATCAGAACCACGTCCATTAGATCAAAGCAATACATCCTGGCAGACAATTCATTAAATAGCAGAAAGCAATCACACGGCGTATCTGTAATTAACAGTCATCTCTCCGATTGCCTCCACGCCATTAAATACCACACCAATATCTGAGCCTTGTATCCCCCATTCCACGCTGCTTAATTAAAAATGCAAATTAAGCTCTCTCTAATTACACATTAACTGACATGGAACTGGACAAAGCAGCGCTCGGATGTGTGTGTGCACGCCCGGTGTGTTTGTGCGCGCTCGTGTGGGCCGTATTATCGGGAGGTGAGCAATCGAGGTAATGGTTTGAGTGCCGAGTTATGAGCTTTTATGAAAAGACGATTAATGAAACTTTGTTAATGTCAGTCAAGCTTTAAAGGCTGAAATGAATCCCAACACAGTCTGTCAGGTTCTGGCAGAAGTCCACCCGCGGTTATATATCCTCAGAGAAACTGCCTTGAGTGGATGCAGTGGATAAGTTAGTCAGAATGCCCTGCAGTGAACCCTGCAGCTACATATGGGAGGTGATTTCTGCAAATGCCATAACCCTCAGCTTATATTATAATATGTCTGCTGAGATTATTGCAATCATTATAAATCAGTGAGGCATTATGTGAACTTGGTCTTCACTGCACCATCTTATTTCTATTACACTGGGTTTTTTTGTGCAAATGTTGAGAGCTCTGGAAGGAAAATAACCATGGTTAAAAGAAAAAAAAACTTGTGAGATGTTGAGAAACTTTTGAGAGATCCTCTTTGGTAAATGCCTTTTAATCACCAATCAGGCATAACATTATGACCAATTTAATTAATATTGTGTAGGTATGACTTGTGCCGAGGGCTATGGCCTAATGAGGGTAGTCCTGTAGCATCTGGCAAGGGTTGAGGGAGGGACCTCTGTGGATCATCCTCCAGATACTTGAACATTTTTGGATGTAGTGAAGTTGTTTCTCGTGTAGTTGTTCCTAAACTGTTTTTGTAGCTGCATTCTATTGGGGATGTCTGCTGTCATCAAGGAGTGTCATTGCTATGCAGTAGAGGGGGTCTGGTCTGGTCTAGGTGGCTGGTACATGTCCAAGTAACATCCACACGAATGTCAGGTCCAAACATTTGCCAGCAGAACATTGAATTGTCTCAACATGGTCAATGTTATTTACTTGTCCTGTCGGTGGTTTTAATGTTTAATGTTCAATGATTGATCGGCGCTCTTCATCTGAGCCGATGCTCCTGCTACTCCATCTGGTTTCACCCAACACTCCAAGCCCGCTGCCAGTGTGGTGAGTTTGGTGGTAGGACCAAGTGACGTCGATTGTGTTTCCCTGTGGTAAATGTTTGGGGAACTGTTTGTGCTGCTGTGACAGCCTCCTGAGATTTTGCAGGCCACAGTCAGCGGAGCGCTGACAATCGCTGTCCTCCCGCTCCCTCTGATTACATATACTGTGTTTAATACAGCTGGATTTACATACTGTCAAACTGACCTCATTATTGTCTCAGGCTCGATGTTACCTCCTGGGAATAAATATATGAGGACATGAATGACACATCCTGATTATATGAGGATAAGAGATGGAAACTGGGACAAAGGGCTTAGCAGAAAAGCATAAGAACATAGGAGGCTCATCCTGAGGTTAAAATAGATTTGGAGATGGACAAGTGGAACCTTCGGCTCACTCTGAAGCCAAACTTCAACACCTCCCTTTAAATCAGACATGACAGGTTAAACAACTGTGACTGGAAAAATAAGTGATGCAAGAAAAAGACGAATATCTAAGAGAAAGATTTTTTTCCTTGAAACAACTGTACGTTCGTGTGTCTCCAGAGTGGTTTGAAAATGACTGGCTTTTAAAGTTTGACGCTTTTCTCTACTATAGCTGAAACAAAAGGAGACAAAGGAAGGCGTTCCCTTCTCCCCGTGGGTCATCATACATGTGCTAATAATTGTCAGACTTAATCTCGGTTGGACAACGTCCAGCTCACGTGGACCTGTGGGCTGTTTCTGCGTAGGCCCGGTTTCCTCTTTCTCATGGAAACAACGTGGTTCCACTCCACCACGGGAATTTCACTGGATTGCAAACATCTCCTATTCAACCTACACTGTGAGCAACACGGATTTGGTTTTCTGAGAAAATCCATCCCTTTTAAAGGTATTCAAGGCATTTCATTGTTCGACTATACCCGCCTTAGCCTCTCTATCTTCTTATTGTTCTGGAGATTTTGCTGGTCTATTATCACGCTATTCTTTGCCGTCTCATCTCAGGGCCTCTGTCACTCTGTCCATTGTGTGTGCCTGATTTTCACGTTTAAGTCTGCTGCTATCTGAAAGAAGAGTGGGAGAAAAAGGCACATCATTGTGTTTCAGATATTGATTCGGTGAACCCAGATTCGGCTCTTTGTCTCGAAATGGAAATTATTCATCCGAGTGTTGCAGCGCGGAGGGGCCACGTCACCTGAGCATGCATCATAAGGTAATAACACTGAAGTCAGAAATGCACCTAAACTGTCTTCTATGAAAATAATGGAATACAACAAGGAAATAGAAGATGCATATTAGTCTGAGGCAAAGCTTTTTCTAGGTAAAGCACTACATATTGAACCAGTACTGCATATCCTTCTGCTTGTCTTAAACTTGGGAGCATTTTCAGTTCATTCAATTGATTAAAACTCATTGAACTGTTGTTAAGGGAACCATACTGAATGGATTTTCAAACTACTTGACATTGAATCAAACCAAGGCTCTGTCTGTTTTCTTATCTGATTAATTATTATCTGAACAGTTCTCACTCAGATCTACAAAAGCGAAACAGCGCTGTGTTGCATTGATGTACTTAACCCTGCACACGGCATAGAAATTATTAAATTAAGTAAAACTGTGGGAAAAAACGCAGGCTTGTGAGCTGTGCTAATATGGGCATTCATTAGTGGAAGTCGGAAAGCAGAGAGCGGTGGCTGAACTCGGCGTCTGCTACCTTGAAGCAACGTACATTTTCTGGCACCTACCAAAACTGTGAACCAGAATCTCGGATCTGTGCCAACCAACAATTCAGGACAGCAAACGCCCCGCACCGGAGCCTCTCTCTGATGGTGAGGAAACCTCAGTCCTCCCTCATGTGGCTGTCTGCCCCTCAGCCCAGCCTGTCTGCACTGAAACCCATCAGACACAGGATGGAGCGAGGCACAAGAGGTGCACAGTGCAGTCTGCCTGACAGCCCGTGCTCGGTACCAGGCATCCTATCAAAGCTCTGGGAACGCCGCGCTCCAAGCTAAGTCAACTTGGCTGCATCTGAGCTCAAATATTTGAGCAGCGCTCTACAGCCGGGGTGCCACTGGCAGAGCATCACAGGATCCCACGTCCAAAACAAAAATGCTGGGGCAGAGTGGAGGGGTGGGGAAGTGGGCGGAGAGGGGGTCTGAATGTGGGGAATGTGCATAACACGTTTTTATATGCACAAGTCTCTTCAGTCTCCATCCTCCCTAATCCAAACTTGACAAAGTTCAGTGTTTTTGGAATGCCTGTCTAGTGAGGTTGCTCTAGTTTATGACCGACAGGCTAGTTTATGTGAGTCTTAAGTTCATTTTTACCTAATTAATTCTTGAGTTAAAAGTCCTTTCCTAACAAAATAAAAAACAGTATCAACAAATGTGGTCACACTTCCGTTAAGACCTGAATCTGACATTTAAATTAACTCTGATTCAAAAAAACAACACTTTACATTTACACAGGACAAAATAGTTTGGTTGCACATACTGCTTTTTCTTCCACAGAGAAACCAAGTGGAAAGCTAGCTAGCTAGCTCCGTGTGTCAGCTAGCTAATTTTACTCGTTGAATGCCTGTTTATATAAAGTGCTATATCTGTGACTGAATAATTTCAGTTGTCATGAACTGATAATTTGATGGTAGCTATGAGTAAATAGAGTAATTATCCTTGGAGGGGGTAGCTAGGCTAATGCTACATTATTGCTAGTAGTGGCCATCTCAGTTTGTTGCTGCCTTTGAATAGAACTTGCATGGAAGTAGTCACAAAATGGGAGGTAATGCACACAAAATACATGCCATTCAAGTGGGGACGTCAACCACCAGTCATAAGAAGGCAATTACTAGGAAAGTGTTAGCACCTAGAGAACCATCGAGGCCAAGTTTAGCATTAAATGTACAGTAGTTAATGAAAAGATAACTATGTGGCTGAATCACGATACGATTTTATCATACTTGTCAAACAATCCTTAGAGAAAAGAAAGATGCATTTTTATAAAACATATACATATGTTTTTCATATTAGCACTTTTCATAAGGTTTGTGGGTCCTACAAATGATTTTTAAAGGGTAAAATAGTCAGCTTTAAATGTGACCGTTAAGGCATTACAAGCTGTCTACCCTTTCCAAAAAGGCTAACGCATAAAATATATACACAGCGCATATACACGCCCATATATCTGTAGAAACTTGTGCCATTTTTAATAGTTGCTCTGCTTTTTCCTCCAAGCTCAAACTGCAGTGCTTAAAACATATCATTACTGAGCCTGCTCTCTGTCTCCCACTGAGATATTAGGCCCCAAGGATGTCGAAGTGAGTTCCCATTAACTTTCGCTCGTCTATTCAGATATCACGTTTCAGGATTGGCATTTAAAAAAAAAAAAAAACATAACAGAGGAGGGCAAGGTCTTTATACAGCAAGGGGTGTAACATTAGACTATTGTTCTCCCTTCTTCTCCAAAACAGTACAACAGCTCGTTTTATACGTGGTCACATTTCTGCAGCGTTGGTATAGATTTATTCTCTCTCCCATCGTGCCACAGAAACAGGTAAGTGAAATGTAGCTCTTCTAAAAGCACAGTTTTTCACCCACTCACCTTGGTAATATCAAACAGCAATTTATATGCAGATACTATTATTCTGCATTTTAATGCAATATATATTTGAATTCCTTCAAAACTGAATACAAATATAAAAAAACAATCTGAAAATTTTATGAAACTCTTGGATTAAACAATAGACTTTCCATGGGCTAAGAACCTCTTAAACTCCGGGCACATGTGGCGATGTACACGATAAAGATGGATGCCATTTTTGTGTAAATACTATATTGCCATCTGGTGGTTAAGCACTACAATTGACTTAAATCACATCTTCACGCACAAAAAAAAAAAATCCTGTTCTCCTTGTTTGTTCCCACTGATTGAGTCTGGTTTGTGTCCAACAATCCACAGAGGGATACTCAGGGTCCTTTTGGGCGCTTCTAATGGAAGGTCAGACAGGACACAGGCAGCCTAAACACCACCACCACCACCGTCACCTCTCTCATGGGATGGAGTGAAAAACAGTTTCCTTCAAATCACCAGGGACATGAAGGGGAAATAGGCACTGTGTGTGTGTGTTTGTGTGAAAGCGGGAGCGAGTGCATTCGGACTTGAAGATAAATCATTATTGGACTTAACAGTGACAACCTAATCCTCTGTCTCCACTCTGACCCTGGCTCAGCAGAATCTCTTTAGATATACAGACACAGTGTTTAATAGTCTGTTAGCGCTGACCTTGGATTCAGTTTGTCGCTTTCGAAACCCAGAATTGAAAACCCTGAAACATAAAGTGCTGTAGTAAACAAAAACGCATAAAACCTTTTAAAATATTATAAAGATTTATATATAGCAACGCTTTATCAGGCCTGATGGCTAATTTTGGCCCGGTTTCAAAGATTAGAAAGAAACAAAAAACTAAACAAAAATGTATTTTCTTTTGGAACACAGTTTAGCACTGAGCGGAAAAATAATGAAACAGATCTCTCAGCAGCAAAAGACCTAAAAGAGACTTTAAGGCACGCATACACAAAACTCACATCAAAGAACAAAACCGTGAATGAAGTACAACAGCGGTGTTGAATTACATCGCCTGTACAGTACACAGATCAGAAAGTTGCACTTGAACACACAACAAAGACTTCAGCCGACAGCCAGCTGCCACATACGTTCTGTCCCGCACGCCACCAAACACAGGGCCACAGGTGCTCACCCATGGCGTAACACCGGCATTGGAAACACACTGCTCGGGTTGCTCTATTTCAGCCAGACAATTAAATATGCACTCATTCTTTCATTCACCCTTTATGAAGGTGGGACAAAATGGGAGCAAGCTTGCCCTACCCCTAACCTTATCCTTATCCTTACCCCTAACTCTACCTTTAAAAACACCATCACAGTGCAAACTGTACCTAAACCCTAACCAACTTGTGCCAATACACTGTTCTGTTGGGAAACTTTTGGACCTGGCATTTGTGTGGATGTTACTTAGACATGTAGCACTTACCTAGACCAGACCAGGCACCCCCATCCCATAGTAATGACACTCCTTGGTGGCAGCAGCCTGACACAGACACACACACATAAAAACAAAAAAAAAAACTAAAAAAACATGGAAACTGCACGAGGTGTTGACCTGGTCTCCAAATTCACTAGATCCCAAACTGATCTGTGGGATTCACTGGAACAAGCCTGACTCAGAGGCCCCTCCCCTCAACCCATAAAACAAAAAGACCCCAATATTCTGTTGTGGTACACCACAGGACATCCTCAGAATATCTTGGCCCTAGCCCTAACCTTAACCATAACCCTAGCCCTAGCCCTAGCCCTAACCCTAACCCTAGCTCTAGCCCTAGCCGTAACCCTAACCCAGTTAATACCATCGAAGTAAAAGCTAAAAGCAAAAGTCCATTTGTTAGCAGGCATTATTGGGTGAATCACGTCCAACTTGTGCCTGTATCCTTGGAGTATACGGGAATGGCTGCACTTTCCACGCAGTTCGTATAATGTGGAGTGTGAGCTGAGAGTCAAGTAGAGCGCTGCGTGGCCCAGAGCCAAAACAAACTATCCCCTAATACTTATAGGCTGCAATGTAAGTTAGGTAGGATATTCAGGAAGTAACGTTAAATCTCCCAGTAATGCAGCAACTTCCTCTAATAAATAAGGAGATGAACCGAAGGTAGATATTTCCTGTCCGGCAGAGATGCAAGATTATCACAATGACAATTCGCGCACAAAAGGTCATGTATAAAGTTGATGCGCTGTTCAAAAAGCGGCCAATACATAGAGGCAGAGGATGTCTCACACAGCTCACACTCACACACATTCACAAAAGGTTTAAACCCCTCATAGCCCGATATTTACAACACATGCCTAGCAGTAGGGACCCCCAGGCTGCTGAGTGATGAGCCCCCTTCTAGACAGCATGTCTGGGACTTAACTCCCCAAGCTATGACAGAGTTCACGGTTGTGTGTGAGTGCGCACTGACCATAAAGTCGCTTTATCGCAGAAAGCTGGCGGGGCCCACCCGACCATTATACCGGCCTTTGAAATATGACGTAATTTGGACGGATTTTACTGAACTGAGCCAGATGAAAAATTGATTATGTCGTCGGTTTACTTATGTCAGTTTGACGAGATTCATGAAGCGGATTGGGGGGAGGGTTTGTCGAAACTGCAAACTGACCTGCAGAATGGATGCTTGAAGAAAAGTGTTTTGTTTGCCATTGCAGGTTGTGTCCAACAGGTGGCAGCCACGCGTCACTGTTTTTTTTGTACCCTTTTTTGTTAAACCTTATCAAACACTTGACCTACATTTACAGTCATTCATCAGGTGAATGGCATAATTAAAAAGGAAACATACAGATGCAATAAACCAAGCTTTTAAATGTGAGGTGTTTGCATTTAAATTGCATAATCTCATGGGTTGCACACTCAATCTAAAATGATGTATCATCAGTGGTTTTAAAATAAGAGTGACACACGCTCATTTTGAATGAAGAATCTCCCCAACAAATCATTATTGCTTTGACTGATGTCAAATATTTCCCCTGCATCGCCCCATATCTCAGTCGCAATCTCTTCCACGAGCTCAGATAAATCTATAAATCACATCAGTCTCCGAACGATGCCTTCACGCTGGCACCATTCCCACTGCAACAGTTTACAAATCAGCACTGCAGCTCCTTGTCTTATGGTGCGTAGATTCGACATTTCCAAGCAGAAGACAGAGACAGACAGGGAACCGAGTTTAAAAAAAAAATAAAAAAATATGAAGAAGAGGATAAAGTCTGCAGATGGGTGATTTATCGACTATTTTTACGAGCTCATGTTACATTGGTGGACCAGCTGAAGAATGACGTCCGTAACCCAATTCAGCTTTCTCTCTGCGGACTTTCACCGAGGCCCCTGCCACCCCTCCCCTCCCTCCCGCCCGCCATTCCCTCTACTATCAGCAGCGCTCTCTTTGTGTCTTTGCGTAGATAAAGTAGACCTAATAAATACTTTCCAACATCCTCTCTCCTGTCCCTCTCCCGCCCCAGGGCCAGTGGCTATCAGAGCCCTTTGTGACCCTTCTGCCCCAAGGGTCTGTTGGACCATAGCTGGAATACACACACACACACACTCTCCTCTTTGATCTGCGCCACCAAGCACTCAGGGGCAGATTAGATTCACCACGTTTTGCATAATGCCTCCTTTAGTCATTTACAGAGGGCTGCAGCTCGAGGGGGGGAGTAGTAATCTGGCCCCAGAGAAGCTGCATGATCTTATAAACGGCATCAAGGACAATCCTGGCACCATTAGGAATAATACCTCATTCTGTGAATAAAGTTTTTCAAGCATTTCCCTGAATTACTTTCATTTTTTCCCCCTACAAAGTTGTCCACGGTATCTGACAGTTCAGCTCAAAAGGAGGGGGAAAAAAATAAAACAGATTATGCAGAAACTAACTCCGATGAATTATACATCTACGGCACATCGAGCGCGCGAGGCCACTTTAAAGCTGCGCTCATGCTGAGCAAAACTGAACAAATGGACGCTCTGCATTGGAGCGGAATACGCCTCAATGTCTCAAACTATATTAACCGTGCAGTTTTGGGAGAAAGTGCAAGGCAAGCCACTTGCATTTTCCCATAAAGAAAAGGTTTGACACAGTGGGAAACACTCTTACATGCTTTCTTTACCACCCTCTTGTCCGTGCATTAACTGTGGAGCTAAGGCAGGGAGTTGCCAGGATTAACACAGAGCCTGGAAACAGGGGGAAACGGACAGATTGACTGTCTGCAATTCAAAAGTACCTTTGCCAGCACTTCTAACCTCAATTATAAACAATATTTATGCTAAACTAACCCACTCCTGGCTTTATCTTCATCAGTGTAAAGACGTGAGAGTGGAAATTTCGTCTTGTGGAAATCTAGTGCAAACCTACTGCGCGCTAGGTGATCTCGCCGGGAAAGTCAGGTTAAAACATGATCCCAGCAGCACCGCAATTTGCTCAAGCTAATGTTCAAACCGATGTGTCTCTGTCAACCTTCAGTGGTTTTATCTCAAGGATGACGTTCCGGCAGTCTGCCTCAGTCCAGGTGGCTCTGCGCTCAAGTATCTCTCGAGTAAAGCGAGGGTTCAGACTGAAAGCAGTCCCTGTCTGCTCCGCTAGCCTACGCAGTGCTATCAGTTGTCTGGTCCGCTTCCTAAACCATTACATCTAACGCGCACATACACACACACACACACACACGTAGACGCCCTTCTGACCTCTTTCCAGTCGCGTGCCTGCAAACTGATAAATGTGAGGTCCTGGTCACTGGAGGCTTCAGTAACCTCTGACGTTCACTTGGGTTTTGGTGTCTACATTGATCAACGCTAATGCATATGCACCACTCATCAACCACACCCAGAGTGACACACACACACAAGGTAGTGGAGAATAATTGTGATAGTTTGGCCCCACAACCATTACCTCATTTGAAACAGAGAATCCTCTCTCTGTGTTTTCTCTAATTCTGTTAAGCTCTGGAGAGAGTTTCTAATCAGACTCAGGTTCGTGGTTGCACAACATACTGTACATCTCTGACCCACTATAGCTGACCTACTATAGTTCAGCTACTACACTTGGAGCTCTGCCCTTCCCTATGAGAATCAGCAGCTGTAATGTGTAAAGGTGTTAACAAATGAGATAATTTGAAATTACGGTGAGCCCTCTTGTCCAAACAGACTAGCTGCTAAGATTTTATTTGAACCAACAACAGAATAAGTAAAGAAAAGATACATATTTGTGTGACTTTTATGGGTCTGGTGAAGTTTCTTTTCAACTCGATACCCCTAGAGTTTTCTCATGTTCAGACCTGTAATCTTGATTCCTAACCTATGTTCCCTCACATTACAGGCAATTTATCAGATTTTGTTCAAACTTTAATAAGTGCTTTAAAAAGTGCGTTACAACGAAATGGGAAAAGTGGTTAATCTATTTATGATCAAATTAGCTGTACACCAGCAAAATTTGCCTTATTTGCCAAGAATAAGATGAGAAAAAAATACTCTCATCTGTGTGCTAAATATGAAATAAGAATAGTTAGCATCATTAGCCAGTCTGGGTCGGTCCAAAGTTAAGAAAAAAAAAAGCAAAAACAAATTAACAAGTAACTAGAAATTGAGATATAAAATCCTATATCCGCCATGGTTGTTGAATTTGTTTTTATATTTTGACTTGGTCCATTTAATAGATTTCCTGAGCATCTTGGGCCGATTTTAGGTTCATGCACAAGTATGAGAGTGGTATTTTCTTTTCAAATTCTCAACAATTAAACAGTGTTTTAGGACTGTCAAGGGAACACAGGGAACAACGGAGAGGCGAAATGGTAAATGTTTATCACACTCTGCAATGGCATAATTTAACAAAAGGTCAGACAGAATTAAGTGAATTGTCTGAGTCTGCAGAGAGGAATTTGTATCCCCTCAAAACTGCTTTAGTTTCCTTCAGAGGAAGTTTTAAACAGAAATTTGTAAATTTTACTTTGGCAAACAAACCAAATATTATTAACTAACTTTGTTAACATTTCTTGCCATGTATAATTTTATGTATAATTTTAATTGTTGTAATATTATTTGTTATGTGTTTGTGAGGTGTAGTTTTTTTTTTTGGTATAGCCATGCAACCACACATAGCGTCATAATTAATTAATAATTAGTGACGAACAATCTCAATTTGCACAATTACACAAATAAATTATGAAAGTCAAGGTCACCTCTTAACTATTTTTATATTCTTATCTACGCATAAGTATAACTTACATGTCAGCATTTTGTTAGTGGCTTTAATCCACTCAATGTATTTATGACAATATAGCTTCCATTTCTTTATAATGGATTTATCAGCTATGTGTATTTAACATTTACATTCGATCTCCAGAGCTGAGGTCGCTGTGGTTCAGTGGTATTTTTGGATGCTGTGTTTTATTGCCTCTATGTTTCCTTCTGCGATGACAGATATGGAGTCAGTGATTGAATGAGCACCAAACCCAGAGTTTCACCTCGCTTTCTCTTTCCGCTTCTCAAACGCACACACCGACACGCAACTAATAGTCAATGTTAATTTGACGCGAGTGTTAAAAGTGAGCAGCGTGCCAGTGTTTCTGTTGGTTCGCACCCATCGGAGTTGATTTAACACGGCTGTTACTTTTGAACGGCTGCCTTCGACCCACATTAGCTTCGCAAGTGGACGAACAACAACACTCCAATTGGCGCTTGAATAACCGTCACCGAAAACACGAGAACATTTGCTGCGCACAGGCCATCTCACACATACTTACTGACTGAACACTGCAAATCATTATAGGTTTATTTCTGTATGAGCTGTTGCATTCCACTTTTCAAAGAAGGTGTAGGAGTGCAGATACGTTTCTCCTTCCACCACCCTGCACTCTATTAGAAATCATGAATGGGTGGGTATGTGTACATAGAGTTAAAACACATTTTAAACCCACTAATGAGCCCTTTATCTGTCTCTTTTATCTGTCCATGTATATATACACCGATCAGGCATAATATTATGACTACGTCTATGTCTAAGTAACATCCACACAAACGCCAGGTCCAAAAGTTTCCCAGAAGAACACTGAATTGTCACAAGATGGTCGAGGGTATTAGCTTCTCCTGCCAGTGATGGTTTTAACTGGAGTTGCATGAACAATAGCACATACACGTCCACACAAATCAAATGGTAGCACCTGGCTGGGAAAATAAAGCCAATGCACAAGTGGCAAAAACTGCAGTTCCTCCAATAGCCAAAAGTGATTTACATCTATATTAAAACTTTACAGCAGAAATCTACAAGTTTATAGCCAGGTACAAAAAAATCTCCATCTTCTCTCCATTCTTTGCCTCACTCCAACTTAAAAATAGTCCAGTATTACAGAATTTCACTGACAGTTGTCTAGATTGATTAAGGGGACCAGTAAATACACACAGTTCTAGTCCAAGTAGCAAGGCATTGGGTGCAAGGATTTTATTTTACTTTTATAATAAATGGGAAATTGTAGATGCGTTGTGACTCCCCCCCTGTATAATTTATGACAAGATCCAAGGGGATGAAAAAGTCACATTTACATACTGTCCACATGGGGGAAAAAAAGTTTCTGTGCAAGACCTGGCTACATGGGATAGATGCTGCCTAAGAATTAGACTTGGTGTTTAAAGATTCATTGCACTCTATAGACATATAGCAATATAAATCAAACGTGTTAGAACAAAAATGTTAGAAAACTGACAGACAACCGGTGACTCTAAACTATTTCTGCCAGATTTGAGACGTTACGACACACTACACCATTTCCTTCCTGGATAATGCGAACAGCAGCCAGAACAGTAGATCTAGGAAGAATGTGTTACGAGATTATTAATTCCCAGACAATCTCCTCACCAACTGTCTTAGCAGAGGTAGATGCAAGGATCATAAACACCCACTACACAAATAAACCTGATATACCCAAATAGAGGAACGCATTTCTTGATTTTGTGGAAATAGTTCTGCAGACTGAAGAAGCCCTTTGAGAGTCCGATGTCAGTACCTGTGCACTCAATTACAGCTGTGCGTGGGCATTATGTTATTTCATTACCAACTGCAGTGTGTGCTCGTCGTTCAGAGGCTTCAGTGCAAGTTCACAGGTGTAAAATAGAGTTGGGCTCAGTTCGGCTGCCAAAGGAAAATAAAGGTATAAAGGTTTATGCTTTGATGAAAGCAAAATATCCAAATGTAAAACAGTGTTGAGTATTATGTGGACCCTAGAGGCCTTTGAGTTGACCCGCTGCACCAACTCCACCAGCTCCACTAGCTTTGAATTACGGAAAACATTACCTTCAGCTCTATCATGGCAAGTCATCTGATTTTAAGCGAATCCAACTCTCCTTAGCGCTAAGACCGTGAGTCACAACGACAATATTTTCAAACACGGTGCCAGAACTTAAAAATGGCCTTCAAAGGGGATGACAAATCACCTACAAGATCTAAGATAGCACACTTTTTCTTCTTTTCCCTCTGAAGGTCCTGCACAAGTCTGGAACTCATTTCTGTCAGTTTTCAGATAAGGACGTAAGAAGCACTTTTCGTAACACTCTGCAGAACGCAGGTTTGAGCCGGTCGCACAAAGGACCCATTCAGCTACCAGGGCAGAAGGATCCTTTCAACGCAGATGCCATCCCTCAAGGCACGCGAAGGACACTCGAGAGAGACGTGGCCGTCACAAGTATGGAAACGCTTTGGCAGCTCGCGGCAATACGCGGCCCAGGTACGTGTGGTCAAGGGGAAAAAGGAATAAAACACAACACTGAGATGAAATGAAGCAGCTCTCTGGGCTAAACCGCTAAATTGAGATCAGATTTATTAAGGGCCACTCGGGGGAACACGCCAGTTTCAGATTAATCACATTTGCTCACGGTTAAATGCGCAGACACACACCACGCCGGCCGAGTCGGGGGGCTGCTCCACAATTAGGTCGCAAACCCTTTCGCTGAACCTCCTTTCGATCGATCGCGCTGACGCCGGGCCGAGCTCGTGGCGCGTGTTCGCCGCTCTTCTTGTCACATTAGCGACGTCAAGCAGACAGTTGTGTGCATCCCCATGCCAAATCAAATACATCGCCGCATAGGTGGAGTGTGGCACGGTGCAGCGGGCTTGTATCAAGGATTGCGCAGCAAATTGAGCATAATATCGAGCAGCTGTGAAAGTGATTGTATAATTGCGGATAAACAAAGACATCTCGCATACTGGATCTCCCACAGCAATGCACGCTGAAGGGTGGTCTGTTAACACAACATGACTTCCTAGATAAATTGGTAATTGAGGCGTATTATCTGAGAAATAAAAAGGAAGACTGTTAAATGAAACATGACGGCTAATGGTATGTTTTCTATTGACTTTGTTTTTACTGTAACCACTAGGAGATTGGTTCTCAACTCCCGCAGGTGAAATCTGAATTGATGGCGGTTTTTGCAGAGGAGGTCCAATGGTATCACTTTTACATGAGGCATAAAACCGGGACTATATCAATATTTAAGAATCAATTCGTCTGCAGTGGTACGGATCAGAGTGGATAGGCATCCGGTTGTTCTCGGATCTGTCAGAATGGATACCATGTGCTTGCCCTGCACTGTACAGCTGTCAGTGGTCGGTAAAAATAGAGGGTGTAAGAGAAAGAAAAGGCAGTCATGCTGCTCTCTTCTGACACCTTGCAGCAGATATGAAATATAATTAAATGAACAGTTCACCCTTACACGAAGGGGGGAAAGCAGAGTGTGGATATAGTCTCCTGACACCTCAGTGACACCTGGATTATGGAGTGGAATAGGCCAGGCCCCTTTCACATACTTACAATTGATTTATCATATCGAACGCCCAGAGGAGCACAAGTGCATGTTTGCACATATCCTTTCCTTGCACACTCATCATGAAGTTTAAAAATAGAATAGATGGACTACAGAGTACAGTGTGGGAAAGCATCGCTGGCCGGTAATGCATCACAGCAATGTGACTATAGTTTCTGGGCTAAAGGTTAGATTTTGCCATTTTTCCTGGATTTCTAGTAGCTGAAAAGAACGCGGATATTTTAAGATGGACAGTTTCCGGATAGGATGGGCTCCCATAAGTGAATACTTAAATATACCAGTGTGAGTCACTGTCAAACTGTGCTGTCTTAGGAGAACTGTCCAAATGTTATCATGCAGAGAAATCTCAGAAACAACCCAACGAACCCAACATTGGTTCAGTTGCTCTGCCCTACATTTCTTGTATAACTTTGGTTTTTCGTGTGTGTCTATCAAAGAAAAATCTGATGTAAATTAAATTATGTGTGTAAGTACATATGAATGGCAATAAATATTTGATTCAAAAAAGAAAAGAACGTTGATGTCAGTTTAGTCTTTCTTTGGAGTGACTTCTCCGGTACTTGGTAGATTTAAGCCTAGAAGAAAAATGAACAATTGCCTTCTGCTATTTTTGCCTTTGTAAGAGGCTTAATATCACTGCACAATGGGTTGGCTACATTTGGGAAATAACTAACTGTTAAAGGTTGTTAAATATCTCCACCTGTTGTTATTTATTTATTTTTTTGTTTAAATGGTATCTTTAAAGGACTGACGGACATATTGCAGGAATTGTAACAACATTTGCCTTCGAGTAGTTAAAGAACCCATTTTTAAATGAAAATGAAAAATAAAAAGTAATTTATTTCAGTAACATAATGTTACTTTAATTATCTGCTATAGTTAAAGTAACTATACTATACTAATACAGCATTCAGAATATTAATAATAATATTTATTAGTTATTCATTCGGCATTTTACTTGATCACAGCTTAACATATTCCAGTTATTTTACTAACAATGTTATTTTCTGTCACTTCAAGTATGTGAATATGAAGCATTTACTTGTAACAGAATATTTTTTACAGTGTAGAAATGATCTTAGCCTGTTTTCTACCCTAGAGAAAAACAGAATGGAAACAGCAATCAAGCTAAAAAAGGTCCCTTATCTGAGACATTTATTTTGCTGCAGAGATAAAGTTTGCTCCCTCTATAATCACAAAGTTAGCCCACAGCGCCATTCAGGCTGCAAATTATCACCACGCCAAGCACCAAACAGCCTGGCGGCGCTGCCAGCACTGGATTACGGTCCACAGTTCCAGGCTGTGAAACTGGATTTCATCTGGTTGTTTATCCAGCTCCAAGGTGACAGGGAGGCTGTGGTGAAATCACAAGAGGGTGCTAGTGACCACACACCACACCAGGATTACACTGGCTGTACTACCACAACCACAGACACACACATTATATGGAAGTTAACTTAAATGGTGATGGAATTATGTTAAACCTCATGAATTGTAGTCTACAACTAGTTTTGGACTAGCATTTTAAACATTATATACAGCATATGGTGTTTGTTTTTTTGTTTTTTTTTTTTAAATTACAGACATATACAGTAATACACCATAGTAATAATTAAATGTAGGTAACTTTACTGCTACTTTTTAATTTGGGGTAACTCATGCGTCACAAACAAATTGGGATCCAACTTAAAGACTAAATTTAATGCTATAGGCAGGAATAAGTTGGATGCTGATTTCTCCCTGTTATATGAGGTAAATGTCAATGTCTCTCTTTGACGTTTGTTAAAATTTAATGTAGGAAAACTAAAGTCATACCATCATTAATGTATACCTTGATCTCAAAAACGCCCAACCCAGCTTTGCAAATGAATGAAGTTTTAAGTTAACCAAGCCTTATTGTAGCCTTATGCTAGCTAGTTATCTAGGCTAAAGGAAAAATAGCAGGTACCATCATATATACCGTGCAACCCATTTGTACATGTAATTTATGTCCATGTAGCTAAATTGAATTGACATTTAATTTCGAAATTTTAACGTCGATGGATCAACACTGGAGACTGAGGAGAAGGTAAACACAGCTCAGTGACTGATGAGGTGATTGGACTACAAAGCATTTTACAGGCTCATTTAAGATATGCAAAGTAAGTATGGGATATTTAAGTGAGGGCCTTTACATATTGACAGATGTTGGCAGTAACAGTTACAGGTAATGGAGAAAATAAGAGATTTATTTCAACATAGCACATCCGTATCATAGGGTTACGCTGTAGAATCTTGCTTCCGATGTATCTAACATGGCGCCCATTTCAGTTGGCCACTCTCTCCAATATACGGCTCTGGCCTCTCTGGCTTTGCTTGCTAACTGTTGCTTAGCAGCAGTATGACAACATACAGTTCATGTTAAAGCTTGAACACCAACCATTTTGTTCTACATGACCTCTATTTGATTACTGACTAATTGAGCTACTATTTTTTGTGAATTCCTGGAGCTAGTTTCAATAAATTTGGCCAACTTTATTTCTTTCTCTGCAGGCTTAACTTATGCTATCCTGTCAATTTACTGATAATGTCAGCTGCTATCATGTAGTTTTTTAATGTGAAATGTAATGGAACATTTTTTTTTTTTTTTTTGTTGTTTTTTTTTACAGGGTGTAAATGATCTACCAAAAGAGAAAAGGAACAAGAAACCTAATGGGCTTTTACCAGTTACACATAGTTCTGCCATTTCCATTTTTCTTCTCACTTTGTGTATTTTCTAAAAGTTGTTACCAATAAATTGCCTGTGGTGGATCCAATTTAATTCTCATAAAATGGCCTTTTGGAGCCAGATGTGCTAGTTTGTGCCACATTTATCACAAAGCACAAGAGGCCGTTGTTATGTAAGAATAAACTCTGACAGAAACAGAACAAAATAACAAAAGGAAAATATTTAAACCCATTTCACCATGCACCTTTTTGAATGACAGTTTCAGTGTTGAACTCAGGTTAAGCTGTCCTTGGTGAGACAGATAGCTGTGTCCTTGCAGCTATTAATCTGTGTTTTTTAACTAGGTTCTCCCAAACCCCAAGCCATTTTGTTTGAGTACAGCAGTGCATCGAAAGATAAAAATCTACTTAATGAGTAAACATTAACTTACATTAGGCTCTGTCTTTGGCAGGAATCTCCTCAGTTTAACATCTGGCAGCTGCTTTGTGTCAGTTTCAACGGAATAATTTGAGGCCTTTTTTTTCTGCACGAGTTACTGAGGCATGTGTCACACTTTCCAACTCAAGACGGTACCCAGATTAAAATATTATAATAGTATTCAGTCGTTACGTAACATTCACAGCAGAATTTACATTGAAATTCTTAAGCATAGCCAATTTTTATGCGTACCAAATTGGAGCATTGGAGCTAGTTTTAATTTTAGACTATTTTCTTTTCTGTCATGTCTTTCTCTCATTTTTCTTCAGTAAATAAATAAATAAACACACATCAAAATGTTTCCCTTTTCTACTCCATCCTGCAAATTTATTGCCCTGGGTTAAGACGTGTTTCCTCATCTTAGTCTTTATATCTTTGTAATTTTGAGAGGCTTAGAGACGCATTCAAAGCATCACGCGAGATTCGTTGTTCATGTCTTGGTTGCGTGTGTGTTTGAGTCCTCGCTAATGCTTTTTGTGCTTTCTCTTTGCTTTTTTAGGCTGGTGCTCGTCAACAACAGTGGATTCGAATGTTGAAAGAGGACAAAACCAGGCTACAGTTCAAGGTAACTATATTTGTCATCTTGCCTTTGGAGTTTTTCTGTTCCTTCCCTGCTGCTAGGCCTCCTTCAGATCAGTCATGAATGTTTTGTCAGACCGTAGGCCCTGGATTTCTCTATCTCCACATCAGGGGATTTTGTTCTCCTGCTCCAAGTGGAGGCACTCAGTCCCCAAAAGATACTCAGCACCTGTGATCTAGTTAATCTCCGTTCTATGTTCCTCCGGCAGTGAGCACGATGGGAAGCTTGGGATCATTATACCTCCCTGCTGGTTTTCAAGTGATCTTTCTCCAGCTCCTCTGATTTTGAACATGGCGTACGTTTACATGGACATTCTTTCTTCAACTCAACTGCATTAATTCTCATTAGTGATTCTAACACAACTGTTTACATGCGAAACATCCGTCATAAGAAAACTGGTTGGGTCAGTCTATTCCGACTGATGTGTACATGAGGCATTTTTGCTCTGATTGGACTTATATTCCAATTCTTAGGGGAATACTAGCGTGCATATGAATACAGCAACTGTTCCCAGCCACAGCACACACTGCTTTTGAGCTCTGACTTCATTGACTCCACCTGCAGAATTTGATATGAAAGCCATTGGTGTTGGATGTCAGCCTCTCAAGCTTCTTCAGAACTTACAATGGCAACATAAAGTTATAGCTGGCCTTTTTATTACATGATAACAAAGTGCCTTTCTGACTAACATTGCTACAGACATCTGCACCTGCAACACAACTCCATATGCAGCATTTTTATACTAAACCGTGATCATATTGTAGCTGTATTGTAGGTGTAATGATTGTAATTTTTTTAATGATAGAGCAAAACATATCTTATGACAATCATTACATTCATACCGTATTCTTCAAATCATTACACGTGCAATGAAAGAACAAACACGCTGCATATTTATGGCATGACCATGTACTTCTCCAGTAATGGAAAACCCTTTTACAATACTTAAAACTAACTCTTTTGCTTCTAATGAGTAAAGCGCAATGAAAGCCTAAGATGGAATAATGGCCATAGCTGCAAAAATATGATTTATCGTCTAACGAGAAATGACATTGACCAGAAATAGCGGAATATTTAAAGTTGGACTCAAGCAGCAGTCACAGGAAAAGGTGAGCAGTCATTGTTGGTTATGGCTACAATTGTAAAATATGACAAACCCCAAGAATAAAAACAAGGAGCACTTCATTTGCACAGAAAAACTCTGCACAGAATTTCCATGGCATAAACTGGCTTTTACACAATATCCTTAGCTTTTCACCTCTTTCTGTGAACTGAATGTTTAGCCTTTAGTCATTGTAGATATTTTGGTACCTTGCACAATATAAACTGATGTGAGCCAATTTCCCACAAACTAACTTAGATTTTTTTTTTACTGAAAAGCAGTACTCTGAGCATGAGAAACCAATATGGAGAGAGCTAGGGTTTGTCAGGTTTTGTCTTTTTCAGTTTCCACAAGTTTATGGTTTTGCCCTTTTTAAAACACAATGATGACCACATAATTCCTCAGAGGACAAGAACTATTGTAACCGTATTCTTTGCCCAAACTCCTCTCTTGGATGGTTGGAACCCCACAAAGGTACACAGTGACAATGCTATGAGTCATTCTCTATAGTCACTGTTAAGATGCTGTTGACAGTTTTCTCTTGAGTCAAATTAATGTTTTTCCTGTTGGAAATCCCATATGTACATTACTGTATATTTCTAAAATCAAAAGCATATTTTGTATGAAAGGTAGGAATCACAACTGATTTACGATTTTTATGAGATGTTCCTGCGGTGTCAGCCAAGAAAGCTGGGTCATCACCCTCCCTAGCTGGCCCACCCTGCTGAGGCATCTGTAGTCGTCACTGCTAACCCTAGGATTTACACCTGCCTTCTTCCTTCTCTTCTCACTGGATATCCACCCCAGAACGATTCGTGTCAGACCTGAAAAGTGGCACTGACAGGCCAAATCGGACCATTTAATAACCCCTGGAGAGGCAAATCTCCTTGCACAGAGAGCTTTTCTGGCACCCAGAACATAGCATGTGAAGGTGTTTATTACAAAATGTCTCTCTCATCATGGCAGAGAAAAGCATGGGGAGCAAGCATGGAAAAAAAAGATTTAGTACGTTAAGTGTAGCAGGCACTGGATGAAGAGATGAAAGGTTGACTGTTTTCCAGTGTCCTGTATGGTGTCTTGTGATATAAAATGTTCTGCCCCACACATTCGTTGTTAATTATCTCTTTGGAGGTGGCCAAGAAAGATGTGTATGTATTCAGTGTTCTCAGATAAAAATGATGGAATTTGGCATCATTAAAAAGACTTGTTACGAATGTTGTATGGCCAAATAATGGGATTCATTTTGAATTAGGTTTTGTTGTTTCACAAGGTTCTATCAAAAATGAATCCATCACAGTTGATGATTCTGTAATCAATGATTATCATAGCAAAGAGTGGACGAGGTACAAGCATCTAAAATGTGAATCAGAAAGATGTTTACTCTTGCGTCTAATTCAACTTGGCTTTCAAATGTGATGATTGGTCTAGAAGGAAAAACTCACAGAATCTTTGATCTTGCAAACAGCAATTCAGTCGAGCAATGACTTCCAGCTTCATGTATCAGAACATAATGACCCCAAACTGCTTTTTAGTTGATTTGCCAAAAAATTTCAATGCGCCATAGGCACTTACGCACAAAGTAGAGGCAAAACCCCACCTTTTAAAACATAACTCTAGAATTTACGATAAGCAGACCAACATCTCCCATCCACACCCCAAAACCTTGGGTGTTCTGCGTCGGTCTTCTAACGTGAAAAAAAACGTCAAACCACAGTTTGACGGCTACATCTTAAATCTTTCTGTGAGCTCAACCTTTATCTTTCGGCAGAAACTAGCATGCTTTACATCAACTTGTCATTGCCCCGCGGAGTTCTGAAAATGTATTCCATAAAAATAATCTGAAGTAAGAACTCTGATGATAAGCTATACCTGAACCCACGGAATTTACCTTAAATTTACAAAAGCCATAACAATGTCTGACTGAAAACTTTACTTAGGTATTTGAGATTTAAAACATATCCTCTCCATCCAAACTATTGCATTGCAGTAGAGGCATGTGCTGGTTGGTATATTTTGCAACCTTTGGAAAGCGCTAAGCTAGGTGTCAGCTTGATTCAACATTCCTCACTGATTATATAGATATCACCCATGAGTTTCCAGATGAGTGGTTTTGAAGCACAATGGCTGGCATTGGCAGTCGCCATCTTGACTGCTTGACCCCTGGCTAAAAATGGGTTGGTTGGTTTCGAGATCAGGTGGGTGACCCAAACAGTTAGCTATCTTAGCAAACAATCTGTCAGCCAGAGAAGCCAAGCTATTATTTACGCAACTTTAATTTAATATAATATAAATGGTTTTTATAAGAATACTTACCTGTACCACTGTCATGAATGGGGATAATACCTACCGATTTTGTTTTTGTTCCAGGCCCTAAACATGTCATCTAAGAATTGGTGCCACTGTTGGGTTGCCATTTTTTGGCACTCCCAGAATTGGCCTGAGCTTCTTAATGAAAACTGGGACATGCAAAGAAAAGAATTTCACTATATTGTAATGCACATGTGTCTCTTCTAATCAATTTTATATAACCTTATCACAGAATGATGCATGTTAAGAAATAATTTACCAATAGTGATGGATTCCAGAGACTCTTACTTGTGAAACTGCAATGTGTGGCTGTCACTGGGACATGGTAGGCATAGCAGAGAATGTGCCTGGCGCTGTGCACCTCCAAGCCCCAGTTCTGTCAACTGTTTGAACACTAGGAGCAACAAACAGTACCAGAGGGATCTGCAAGTTGGTCAAGCCCCGGTGTCACAGAGGTCAGGTACCATGTGGTGGTGCTTTTCCTCCCCATTTGCTAAATTAGTTTCCATTTATTTTTACTTCGTAATAGCGTCTTAAGTGCGTGACAGGTTCATAGACAAATACTCAAATAAGCACCATGGACCCTCAGTGGTGTGTCCTGGAGGCGAGGCGAGAGGGCCAGTCATTGATTGTGTTTAGTGTTGGCCCTCTGACCCATACAACAATGTGACATGATGTAAACGATTGTTGGGCTTCTGGCTTTATTTGATGTGACAGACCTCCGGTAAACATATACATTGCACACCCAAGTTTATGCCATTCGTCCACCTTCCGACTACTTTTGTGACTTGAAATTGATAAAGTCAAATGATGGCTCGCGTGCGCACAGATCACTCTGCTTTAAGGGGATCAATTCATCAATCCTGACAGCTTAATGAGACATTTATTTCTGATCAGCGGCAGAGGAATTCACCTCCAAGAAGCATCTCAAGCGTTTCACCGCATAAATTGTGGAGGGTGGCGTGAAGATCTGGTTTGTAGCACAGTCAGTGTTTCTGACAGACCACTGAAACATACCCGCACCAATCATCAGGTGAATAGCTGCCCATTTTCTGGAAGACATGTAAGACACGCTCTTTTGCTATTTCAGTTTTAATAGGCTGCTAATAGGCCTGCTTTCTTGGAGGTATTTAAGGTCCATGCTACGCTGTGTCACCCATTCCCCTGACCTCATTGTGTTTCCAGTGGCTGAGGTAAACGGCGCCAGACACTGACGTATTGATGCCTCACAGGCCGTTTCCATATTTAGAGAAAATGTAGAAAAGCATCTGATTCTCTAGGTGGCAATTATCATTTTACATTTTACTTTTTTATATTTCTATTTCTATTATTAGTTTCTATTATTAGTATTTTTTTCTTGTTCTTTGTTTTGTCTCCATCTTTATAACTTAAGTCTGTAAATGTCTGCGGTTATCAGCAAGGGCTTTTCAGGCAAAGCAAGAGATGCTATCAACAATGGTGATAGGAGTTATTTATTCATTCATACCGCTTAACATTACACACGTTCCCACGCATAAGTCTTCGAAGAACTGCACAAGATCAGCTTTGCAGCGAGAGACCAAAATGAATAACTTTGGCTCGGTGACATATAACTTTACGAGCGCGCATAGGGATGCGGTCATATCTGTTGGGTGCTATTTTCCATATGGTTGTCATAAAAATATGATCTTATAAGCTCAAAACATATCCTTTCAGAGTGTTATAAATTAAATCTTGGCACAGTAGCATGTTTGGCAGTGGTCCGCAGAAAATCACTGCGGCGCTATCGCAGCTTAAATGTGTGGTCACCGTCAGATATTGGAGCAAAATGAAGATAGCCACCCTAAAAGGGAAAAGTATATAATATCCTGATGTCTGTACAGCTCCATATTTTAGTGCAAACTCTATATCAAACGCTAGTAAATGTCCTTTTGAGGCAGATCAGTTAATCAGTATCTATGTGACATGTGCTTCTTAAATGAGTTTGGCTACAGGCTTAGTGAGGTTTAATCTTTTTAAATCACAATATTCACAATGACCCAGGTTCATCAGAGAACTGTCAGAAGAAATGATTACTTATGGATTTTTTCCGTTAGGCTTTTTTTTCTTTTTTTTTTTGCAGTGAATCATGCTATTGTCTCAACACTGCCTGGAGACAGAAAAAAGAGAAATTTAAAACATTGAAAAACCTTTGTGTCACACAGACGGGTCATCAATGTGGTGAAAGGCAGTGACAAAATCAAATCAAAACAACTTCATTCCTTTGAATTCCTGCAGGAGTGCATGTCTTTCTATGAAAATGAGGAAAAGGTCAGCAGACGACAGACAGTTTTTAAGTTCATTCCCCCCCTCGGCAGTCTCCCTTTTTGTGGTGACATTTCTTCATTACATGAACTAACACAAACACAGAAACACGACGAGACTTGGACATATGAAAATATGAAAACGTGTGTTTCTTGAGAAAATGTTTGCATATTGAATTGCATTCATTAAATGTAGTGGAACCACGGCTAAGGCCATGAATCTGAGGTGATGACAGAACATAGTGCAGCATTCACCTGGGCAGGTCAAAAATATGCTTCACTTTTGAAAAAAAAAAACTTTATTTTTGTAATTTTTAAGTCACAATTTTAATAATATATTTCTAGAGAATATATAAGAATATAATTAAAAACGTGAAAAGTCTACATTTGTTGCTAACACAACATCAGCTACATACAAAAGAATACCAAACACATTTACATATTTGTTGGCAACAAAGAACAGAGTGATCTTAATCACTGCAATTACTGCATATTCGCTCAAGTAAACCGATAACCCAGCTAAATGACAAAATAGTCTGGCGGCAAAACACTGAGTGTAATCATTATCTACCATCAACAAGGAAAAAGGCAAGGCTGATAAATGTCAAAAATACCGTATGAAAGTCACTTTGTGTTGTCATCAGGTGATTCAGATGTGGAGGACAAAATTGAAAACAGACTCTTTCCTGGGTGTGTGTGAAAAAGAGAGAGGGTGGGAGAAACAGACTGAGACAGAAAGATCAGTTTAAATGTATGCCTTCTCCCTGATTCCTTTCCCCATAAGCCAGTCCAAATGCTGACAAAATCCGACACACAAATTCAAAGCTTTTCGCACAATGACTAATAAAATACCTTATTCATCCAGAAGCTTTCATCCATAAAGAATTATGTTAACATGATTTGGCGATGCTTAATTAATAAACTAGACCCCTTTAATCCTATGTGTAGTAACGGAAAAAGCCATGATGTTCATTTCTGGGAAAAATCTGAGTATGTGCTGACTGTAACTTTCTGTTATGGCTATAATCTTTTACAACCGTTGTCCACATGTAGAGATTAAACCTTTCCCCTCGCTTAATTTAATTTTCCTACAAACACCTTTACCAAATATCCAAACACCAAAGAGTGCTAAGGTTACGTTTATACGTCTTATAATTATACTGCCGTGCTGTGACTATCCAAAAAAGGATGGAATGCATGACTATAATTTTAAATTAAAACACTGGACTAGATTGCTAATATGATTTTCAAACTTAGAGCAGGGGCAAGAGGAACACAACATCCTCAAGGTATGAATTGGTGTGCCAGTGCAGATTCAACCCAGATGATAAATATTTCTTTTTGGTCGAAAATTTACCGACATCCAAATGGAACAGATCAATTTGGCAGTTGGGCTTCACAGGAAGGAATATCAGAGATTCATCTGCATAGCAACAAAACGTCAAGACATGGCTACGAACAGTAATCAAAGAGACGGATAATTAAGAAAACTTGAATGGTCCCAGTATTGAGCCCAGAGGCACACCACATGTTCTCCCTGAACATTGTTTCACCAAAAACAGATGAGGGAAAATGGCAAACAGACACAGACGCTTCTGTTTGAGTGAAAAGAACATGAAACACACGTTAACAGGACTGGTTTTGTGGGGCTTGATGGTCGTGTGCAGTTGTTTTTGAGTGAGCAAATATTTACAGCTTCAACAAATGGAACATGGAAAGTTTTAGAATGCACTTCTTTTTCAAAATATTCCAGTTGCCAGTTTATTAACAAAATGCAGGGATGCAAAAAAGTATGTATTTTGGTGCTAAAGGTGTCATAATGAACGTATACCTTGTACTTTTCCATGAGGTGAAAAAGTGCTTGCACTTTTGTGGCTTACTATAGCATGTTAACATAAATCTCTCATCCTGCATGTTTCTTCATGTATGTTCTTTAAACAATGGGTGATTGATTGGATAAACGTTCAACAGCATTTGATCGCACAGTTTAAAAGAACCTTAATCCACTTTATAGAATTCAATTAATCAAGTCACTGTTCCCCACTGTGCTTGCTGCAACTAAGTTGCATTAAGTTTTTATCACTTCATCACTTGCAGATAACACCGGTTCGAAAGATGGATGCTATATCGGGAACTGTACTGCACAGATCCATCTTCGGGCTCTATATTATACACACCACATGGCACCGTAAAGAACAGCCTGTGAACATTCTTGGGCTCTCAGCAAACCAACCTTCTGTCCATTAAAGGATTACCAGTGTGACAGAATCGACAAAAACCTGCTCTGCCTGGTGTTGGCCCAAATCGTACTTCATAATACTCACAAACAGAGCTGTGAGAAGGTGTAGGTGGGGTGGAGAGGGAAACACACAAACCATCCCTTATGTTCACAAGACCCCTTATCAGATTCCTTACACTCCATCCTTCATACCGTACGCTCGGAGTCAGCTGAAGGGAGTGGGCTCTGAGTTGAAGCTAAAGGTTTCAGCTGCCTCTTTTCCATTTATCTCCACCTGTTAAAATCGCCCAACCTCTTTCTTAAATAAAGAAAGACAAAGAGGACTATGAAACGCAGTGAGAGCATGTGTGGCAGATTGCGTGTGACATGTAATTTCAACACAGGTTTTTTTTTTCAATGCATGTGAGTCATTAAATGTGATAGGCAACATGCAACTGAAAATACCAAAGGAAAGGAGTCTTAGGTGGACATATTTATTGCTCTCACATGTATGATCTCATACAACACACACCTACACACCGACTCCGTATGTGTTGTTGATTCCACGGGCAGGTTAAGTCAAGAAAATAACCATGCGCTGATGTCATGCTCTTTTCCCGTGTTAGGAGGACCGACTGGCCCCATTACCGCAGAAGAAAATACCACATGACAAATGGCAGCAAGCTGGCTGCACATTAAGATGAAGAGGGCAAACAGAGCTTGCCAGCAGTGAAATTAGCAAAGTGAGTAAGAAGATATACTCAGCTTACTGTGTCTCCTCTGATGTATGACACTGAACAATGCAGCCTATCTGAGGCCAACAAAACACTGCTCTATCAGCGATATTGTAATTGATGTGAAACAGTGGTCCAAGTAGCCAGGCTAATTAGTTACCGCTAATTAAAGCTGCATTGCTGCCTTATATCATGTTATGCATGTTATGGAGCGCTGACAAACACCAAAGTGAGAGGGCCTCGGTGGGTTCCCTTAGACTGACACGAAGGCATGTTTCTGTTTATGAGCAGTGTCTGATTGTGTGTCCGTACGCATCATGTGAAGGGAACGCGGTGATATCGGTAGTCATCAGCGTGTATCAGGTGGCGGCTTCATCATCTGGAATGTTAAAGTTCGCTTTATCTGATGTGGCAGAAGAGGATGAGAAATGGACATGAAGAATATTAGCTCAAGGCTGAGGAATGTCATGGATGAGGAGGGTTTTATAGTTACTGACTTAAAAACGCAAACTGAGGAACTTGTATCCTAGGATACTTGTATCCTAGGATACAAATTAATGTCCATCCAATAGCAGTTTCTTACAATTTTTGGAGGAAAATCATTTCTTATTTTGGGTAAAGAATGTAGAAATGTGGGCAGAAATGGTTCATGAAGCTTAGTTAGAGCTGATGCATATGTTTTAACCAGATGAAATGCATAATAAAACAACAATACTTGTGTTCCTATATCACTGTCACGGAAACCTTAAGCAACATTGCGAGATAGATTGCATAGTGTTGTGTGGACAGGCTATGTTCACAGGCTATGTGATATGTAACAAGGGAAGGAGGACACACAGTCGGGAGAGGCAGGCTGAGCCACTCAAAGTAGATTTAATGACAAAAACAGGAACAAAAAGCACTGCAGTTGATCCAAAGGTCCAAAAAAGATCCAAAAATAGAAAGCAAGACAAGCACCAAAGAACATGAGGAACTACATGAACACAAGGGAACATACACAGAGGTGAGAATAAAGGCAAAGGCTGTACTGTGTATAAGAGCTCATGGTAGAGGGGTTGACTGGACACAGGTGAAACTATGAGGACAGAACACACAAAGAGAAACCAATCAAAGAATTAAAGGGGGACAACACAGAAAGTAAAGAACGACAAGAAACACCAAGGGAAAACTTAACAAAAGAAAACTAGGGAACACGAGGAAAATCAACCAGGGTTACAGAAAAACTGTGACATCTATGGAAGACCAATGGGAAACAGTTTCATTATTTTCTTTTTTCTATCGCTCAAGATTTAATTATTCTTTCATGTCAGGTCAACATACTGCAATAATACAATACAACAATACAATGCACACCTGAGTGAAACTTAGTTTCTAGAAGCTGAAACAGCTGATGTAAATGTTGGAAATAGGGCAAAAAAATGTGAGTCTAACAGCAAAACAGGATGGTTTCCAGCCAAAAAGCTGTTAAAAATGGTAAAACTTTAACTAGATTGGTTACTCTAATGTATCCCTTCATAAAAGGTAATGCAGTGGAAGCATAGGAATCACCCAAAAATAGACCAGCCACCACAACTACTCACATCTAGCTACTGGGGAGCCAGTTGATGGTGTCTCGTAGTGCACTGATAGGCCCAAGGGGAACTCTGTTGCTCCTTAGAAAGTGACATAAGTAGTCAGCAGACAAACATGCAATAATATTTTACCGCTTTCCTTTTCTTCAGACATTTCTTAGAAGATGTTACTCCTACGTTTTGGCGGAACTCAAAGGTTTCACCAATGATAGGGTGACATGGTGTGACCGTCTTGTCACCCTATTATTAACTGTAAAGACACAGCGAACACCACTGAGCAGTCAAACATTAATGCACACACACAAAACACACACACTTACACAGTTTCGGGAAGAGCGAATACATTTTTTAATTGTTTCAAGTTGGCATTAAAAAGCAATCGAAAAAACCCTAAATGATCCCATACCAGCCCAAACTGTATTCACCCGCCCAACTTTATGTAAGCTCAATTGGGCGTGAAACCGCCCAATCTGGCAACACCAACAGCCATTGATCTATCTGTTCTTGTGCAATATTTCAAAATGTACAAACTACATGAGATGATGGGAACATGGCTAATGAACCGTACTTCAACAAATAAACCTTAAATCAAGATCCACTTTTTGTTTCTCAGCAAACGGACTCAATCTTCATAAAGTTACCTTAGCCGTGCATTCACAAATTGCAGTTCTGCAAAATCAAAATAGGAAAAAAGTCATATACAGACTTGTGCAGAGATTACATGCCTATCAAAACTACAATTGTCTTAACTGTTGTAACATGTTGCACCTACAGACCTGATTCTTAGGCTTTGTGATGCATGAGTTGTTCTTGGACCTCAAGGGAAACACAAGGGAAACCAGAACTTAAGGTTTCTGCTCCAGAAGTAAACTTTATTCAATATTCCATTAACAGCTGTAACTGAAGACACAGCCTTTCAGGAGCCTTGCAGCCTTTCTCAACAGCAGCACGGCGGCTGCTTCAGACAAGTATGATTGTTTTTTGAAAAATGATTTGAAATCACCATTTATTTAATATTTCTGTTTTAGCTGCGCCCACCGAACAGAGGGCTTACATCCATGAGTGTGTCAAGGGGTCGATAACTTATACATCCTTGCAATAAAAATCTGTAAACAGCAGGGAATACTGTTAAACAATGAGAAAGTGCTTCAGGCTTTGGTCATTTTATGGATATGGGAAAAACTGAAATACAATTACTATATGGCATGACTTCTGAAGTGTATTTTCTTCTGTACACACAAACCAATCAATGGAAAAGCTTCAACTGCTAATACCAAGCAAACCACAGGAACATGATTCTCGTTTCTGAATGACCATTAGAAAGAGTGCTGAATGACAGAAGCTGGCGGAACAGAGGTCAGTCCATATTCACATTTGAACAGCAAAGTATAGTGTGCCTGTAACGTTACACATCTCTTCAGCAAAAGACTAACAAAGATTTTAGAGGTCTCGACTGAACTGAACTTCTGAAGCCAGTTTAGCAAGTAACAGTGTCCTACTTGCATTCTGTTTTTTTATTTTCACTGTATGCTGTCGAGGACTGTTTCTTTGTGTTTGCGTCTTCCAGACCTATGCTGCTCACTGCCTGCTAGATTCAAGAAATTTCTTCTCGTAGCCTTCGTTTGGGAGTTCTCGCAGCGTGTTCTTGACACACTAACCAGTTTTTTTCTTGTACGGTGTCCGACATCAGTTCTCTGATTTGTTAGAGATTGGATGTCTCTGGATTGGATTGGAGTTTTTGAGAAAATACTAGCGGCCATGCTTACGCGAATCCGATTTTTGGGTGAAATCACATAGGTCTTGCACAGTTGTGCCTGATGTCAAAGACAGATCCAGATTTCCTGAGACTGTAAACGCACCCTTTTGAATCCAGGGCGAAAAAGAAAAATACGGATCCTGTGCGGTACGTTTTTTCATTTGAACATCCTGACCCGAACAAGATGATGTCATCGCCCCGCTGATGCACACGCTTCACCTCTTCTTCTTCTTCTTTTTTTTGGCTGAGGTCTCTAGTGGAGACGCCACACATAGGCCTGGGATATGTACTATAGCCTTTCTATAACAAGATGCAGTTTTGCAATGGAGCAACATTTATGGAGAAATACTCGACACAACGCCAAGGAAAACTGGACCGTTTTGGTACGTGTGGATGTGAGATCCCAGATGCTAATTTTTGCAGTGTGACCGCTAATTTCTCCTGTGTATGGATGGGCATACTGTGTGTGGGTGCTGAATGAATGGTGCGATCCGTCGGACAGTGGCGTCAAAACGACTGGCCGACATCCAAAAATAATAAGAAAAGTACATCTGATCGTCCATCCCCCACAATGCTTAGCACTTGTGATGTAAGCTGCAGTGGGAGGGCCCCATGAGGACTCCAGCACAAGTAAAAATAACCTGCCCAGAGCGAACTTTGTTCTTGATCTTGCTCATCTTGAGAACAAGAACAAATGTCTCCACTGAACTGAGTGTGTATCAAGCTTAACACTCCTCTGACCTTTGCAACAACCAGACATTGCAACAGAAAAGGTCATATTTTATTCGTGCCGTTGTTTTCACTTGGGATTGGTCAAATTATGATTGCAATTCTAAAGCACAGTGACATCATATAAACTTGATCGTGACAAATTTGATCCGTGAAATTTGAAGAAATTGATCATATGTAACAGAGGCATAAATTAAACGAAAAGACACAATTTGCGGTGGCTTATGGCGAGACAAGTGTGAGAAGCTGGTATAGTCAGACGGGATCATACCGTACACAATGACATTTTAAGAAATATACACACCAGCTAGGACTTGAAATGGATTTTGCTGTAATGATAAATTGGTGAAGCACAGAGGGTTCTAAACCACAAAATTGTTGATTTTGTGGTTTAGAAGTCCCAAAGGACCCATCTTTCTTTTTCATTTATTTACATGTTTATCTTTTTCTATTGTTTGCCCATGCTTTGTCATTTATTTTATGGAACTCGCATGTTGCCATACCCCCAACTGTTGGACCAAGTGGAAAGTGGTTACCTTAACCATGGAAGACCCCTTTTTTCCTAACTTTTCTTTTCTGTTTCAATTTAAAAAAAAATGCTTTTCAATGAAGGACTTAACAAAAGATTTAACGTCATACTGACAGACAGAAACCTTCTTACTTTTCCGTTCACCTCGGCCTGAACTCTTGTCTCATGCACTGAGGATGGGAGGGATTGAGGCGGTGTAGGCATTGGGCATGGCTGCTTTGACAGGAGATAAAGGCCATGCCTGTGGTGAGCACGGACTTGAGAGCCTGGGGCTGGATAACGAAGAATGACAGCCACCTTGTGCTAATGGCTTCACGGTGTCACTCTTCCTGTGGTCTCACCCTGATGACATCATTGCTCCAGGCAGACACCCGTCAAGGTTCGTTGTTTAGGAAATCCATCAAATCCTCTGCTGGCGAACCAGGAATTAATACGAGCCGCTGTTGACGGGTAAAACACACCACTGATGTTTGGCATCGTTTGTGTCTATACTGTCAGACTTTTAGAGATAAGAGAGGATACAGTCAAAATGCTAACATGCAAATGTTAAAAACGTGTCACTCTATTCACCATGCTAGTTTTAGCATATTAGCTACGCAAAAGGTAACTCTTAGGGCAATACTAATGGCAAATTTTGATGGTAATCCATCCTAGTTATGGATGAATTTCCTCAAAACCACAATTCAATAAGGACAGATCACTTGAAAGTAAACAGCCACATTTATTGATGTAACTAGAGCTTGCGAGAAACGGCGGTTGTACCCCAGATAAAGATATGAGATAAAGACGGGACGCCCTGCAGTCTAGGCCGGGGTGACGGTAAAGCAGCCAGGCTGATGGATACTTCGATTGAGGCGCCCTGCACAACCAGGATGGGCTGGTAATGAGGAATTTCAAGTGAATCTGAAGAACTTTATTTAATTCAAAGAACGGGGACTTGGGAGTGATTAGCTTGGACAATGTGGACAAACACATTTTTGGACAAGAGTAGTGAAGTTGAAGTTGAGAATGAAGCGATTTGACAGCGTGGGAAAGCAGAAGTGACAAAGAGAACAGAGCAGGAGAAATAGCCCATATTGACCATTGAGAAAACAGGTTTTCTCAGATTTCTCCTAAGCCTCATATGTTAACCTTATAGTGGTACCATAAAGTAAAAACTGAGCTGTGATGGTCCTCTAGGGAATGTCACAGAACCACTAAGGTGATTATGGTTTGTCCTCTGGAGACAAGTTATTGTACGGTAAGGTGTTGTATTTTTCTTTGCAGATTGAATGGTTGGTGATTTACACTTGATTTTTGTTCTTTCTAGAAGACGCTCAAAAGCAAAACTTGTGTTCCCGTCATGCCTCTGCATAACTCTATACTCAGCTGAGTATCTGCTTTTCTTCTTAAGCCTTTCATGTTTGTCTCCATAGGAAAAACCACTGGACTGAATTTCCAAAAGGATTTCAGTAAAGCGGACTTAAAAACCTGAGCTTATTACTCTACAGGCTTACTGCAAAGTAGTTGAAGTGGCTCCTGAAAGTAATCCGTCGGTGTAACTCTTAACTCCCCCCCCACACACACACACACTTAGGTAGAGTTCCTCGCAAAACTGGAACCACTCAAAGCACAAACACAAATGTATAATTCTTCAGCTTCAACCGTCACCCGTGAAAAAGTGAAGTCAACACTTGGGGAAATGCTAACGAGGTTATTGTGTGTAAGATTAACGGTTCCTCTAGGCCCCCGGCAGTCCAGACTATGGATCTTTCAGAAGCAGCTCAGAATATGACACGTCTGACCTGAGTCAGAACAGGAGAATAATTCACCAGGATGGCCGGCATTAGCACTTGCAAAAAAAAAAAAAGGTCTCTCTGCTGATGAGCCCATTGTATGGACATTGGCACAGGTTCAGTATTGCCAGGACATTGTATTCAGGAGTGTGTGTGCACACTTCAATCACCATGACAAATGGTTTAAGCGTTTGGGGCGAAAGAAGCGATGCCATCAGTGCTTTGGCCGCGTTATATAACCGTTTCATCAAATTCAAAGACGAAACTGGTAAACAGTGAGCGAGCCGAAGCTATTCAGGCGTGTCTGAATGAGTTGCTGAGGTTTGTGTTTGGAGTCAAACGGAACGCACATTCAGTGACAACTGCATTTATAACCCACATTGTTTGCTTTGTTTTCTGGCCAGGAATCACAGATGAAAAAGCCCAATGACTTAATAATAAGCAGAGATGTCAAACAGGGGATAAAAATGAATCTGGACCTGATGGATTTCATGTTTCTTGTGTAATACTGTACGTAGTTTTCATGAGGTTCAGAATGTCTACATTTGGCCATATAAGTCACCATATTTGATTGGAGTTAAGAATTTTTAAGTTCAAGTTTTAGGTTTTGAAGACCAAGTCATGGTGTTTGCACCCATGTGAGAGAGGACAAATGAGTTCTCATTCATACTAGAGCATGACGAATTAGTTTATCCCTTAAATCCGACAAAGAAAACACACATATGGCAGTGATCAAAGTCTTTTTATCTGCAGGAGACTTGCAGCGTAGCAGGTTCTTACAGGCTATGCTATAGCAAAGCATCGGTGATGGAAAGGATTTCTGGAGAATATGGAAAGATTTTGCACGGGGAGTTCAGCAGAAATAACAACTTATTAGGTTGTGGATAGCAAATCTCCCCACCCTGCTTCTCTTCAAATCAAGACTTACGTCATGTGGAATCTTAAAAAACAAACGTAACCAATCACTCAAATGTAATCACAAGGTTAGTCAATTATGAGACCAAACTACTGGCTGTACTTCAAATTTTCTGCAATAGTAATGGCCGGTAGAGGTACCATGTAATGATAACAGTTGCTATGTAAATAGTTTTATCATTAATGCACAGAATATTCAAACAAACAAACTGCTAATTAACAAATATCAACGAAAGCAGATACTGAATATAAATACAATTTATCTTTCTGAGCCTTCTTTCTGGCAATCTTCCACCACATATAGCCAAAGCTGCATCTGACATTACCAAAGTACGTTTGGGTTAGATCCAAGTCAAAAACATCCATTAAACACTCACCATGAAGCTCAGTTCTGTAAACACACGATAGTAACCGAAGGCAACGTTAACAACATTATTATTAGCTGAGAACGAGCGATTCTTGGTTTTTTAAATGTTCTGCCCGAATCAACAGGGACTGAGAAAGATGTAAACACTCTGCTCTTCTACGGGCCCTTATCATATATTCAGTTTTACATTACATGCGGAAGGCGGTGTCAGTCAGATTGATGTTGAGTTATACAAAATGTCCTCCCAAACTTTTCACAAGTGTAACACAAGCCAGATTCTCACGACTGCCAGTAGCCTGAAGGCTTCTCACAACCGCCACTCTATGCTTGACTGTCACCAGTGAAGTCGTTATTACACTTAACTGGAGCGGGTGTGCGTTGGAAATATATATATATACATATATATGTATGCATATTTATGTGTGGGACAGGCAGCATGAGAGCCCGAGGGTTAGAAAATGATTTTACTCTCCTAACCTCAAAAACCGTGTTTGTGTTCTCAATGAGTTTACATTCCGTTAGGAATCCAGATCTGAGATGACACCACGCACTTATCAACACAGCTTGTGTGTTTCATCCAGTTCAAGACAAGCCAACGCTGGTTGCAACACAACACGATGTGACAATGGGGATTGTTTCTATTCTGGGGCTGCAAACGCTTCAGTCTCACATGCTAACTTTACGATACCAATCGTGTAGCGTTGACTAACCTCTCTCTTGTTGACTGAAATTACGACCGGAAGCATCATTAAGTCAGTTAACAAAGGGAAAACTCATTCACTGTGTAGAATGTCTGGGAAGATTCTCAGTCATCAGCTTAAGATGCATCTAAAAACAAGACTTAACCCTTTAAGGCCTGAATATATCGCTTTGAATTACCGTAATTCACGATGGTTTGCTCTATTGAATGTGACTGAACACTGGGAAGTTGTGCTTTTGCCTGGAAGTCCTATGTGATATATATAAATTGTTTTTACCAACAAATTCTTGCAAACGAATCTCTGTTCCTGGGTCTCCCCAGTCTTGCGTCACTCCCCAACCTGCAGCCAACAGCAGCGGTGTGTCATCATGTTTTTACCCAGAAAGCGCAACTTCACTTTGATTTTGGTCCATCTGTGAGTTATGGTAATACCGCAAGTTTTTTTTTTATGCGGATATTCAGGTGTCAAGGGGTTAAATAAAAGTGAGTTTTCTTGAAGACGTCTCGACCACTGGTGGAGAGATTATATCTTCACAAAACTCACGATTATGGTTTGTTAGAGACCAATGCTCACCTCCAGATGAGACTATCACCATCACCCAGGTGATTGTGAACAACTGTTTCCATTACTCCTAGAAATGCGCAAAACCTAATATTTATTGAAATTTCAGAAATATCTCTTTTATTTTGTGAGAAACTGTAAAGGAAATACAGCTAATATCCCCTAGATCTAGTTGGCTTCTTGCAGACTGTCTCTTCTCACAGCCACATGCACATTACCTCTTGAGCATGTGGAAATACCCAAAGTCTGACAGGCCCAAAGTACCTTGTTAAGGTTGCTTAGAGTTTTTTTTTAAATTTTTTTTTTTTTTTATGTGTAATCCACAGAAATGATGTGTAGTCTTGCTTTTGCATGCTGAAAGTTGCCCAACTGTGGCGATTATCTCCCGCTCCGCTTCCCTTGGACACAGTAACCGGCGCCTCAGTTGTAGCACACCAGCAACGTAAGTCAACCTAAGACAAGCATTCCAAGAGCAAACATGCTTTGTGTCTTGGTCAGGCTGGGTTATTCAGAGGGTTTGTTATCTCGGGTCTCCTTCGTGCATTTTGTTCACATCGCCCCTCCCCTCAGCCCTTCCTGCTCCCACACAGCCCAACTTTTCTTAGCCCCCTGATATCACTGGATACATACACAGCGTCAAACACGCACGTTATTATTACGCGGCCCTCTACATCATGTACAGTAAGCGTGAGGCACGGCGTACGCCCCTTGGCTAACGTGTAGCTCATACAAATATGGGAGCACAAACACGACACATGGATTGTTTTGGGAAGAAGAGGAATGTTGAAGTTCATCCAGATATCAGACAGATGCTTCTCCCCGATTCCGAGATTTAAATGGACTGACCATAACAAAGACTTGACCTTTGAGCCGGGGCCCTTCAGCGCTGCGTTTCCTCACTCCCGCTCTTTCTTCTGGTTTGACGATAAAGGCGCATTCCTTCATCTCTTGCTCATTCTTGGAGTTCACTTTTGTTTCCTTGAAAACGCAACATCACAGATGGTGTGCGCGGTAGGGACGCACTGTATATAGCATACAGGAAGATATCAACATGTAAGGGAGGACCGGTGTATGGGGGAAAGGCAGAAAATAAAACTTCCAGACAAAAGCTTTACTCAGATTGAGATGCGTTCGGCCACTTCTTAGCTACAGTCGTTGCCTGAAAAGAATCTGATTCGTCGCCCCAAGTGATCGAACCAGTCAAAATTGGTTGGAGCTGAACTTTGAAAATAAAATAATAAATGTATCAGCAAACCTCCGTAGTCTGCTCTTTATCCCTGCTTCATGCTGACAGTTTGAGGCTACATTAGCCGCTAGTATAACCAACTACTTGTATAACACACAAACAAACAAACCGCAGACCAGATGGTGGTCTGTGGTTGATGGTGGAGAAACAATGCTTGGAATAAAAGAGATATACTTTCTTTTGTAAAAACCGTGCGTTGTGCTCAGCAATGATGACAGAAAGTTTGGATTGATTTGGTGACACGTCAGGCTTCACTCTCACTTACTTATCGATCACTAGGAGAAGGAAACATAAACCGATCAGGCATTGCATTATGACCACCTTCCTAAAACCCTAATACTGGGGTTTTATGTTGGTAAATGGTCTTGTGTTTATACAGCCCATTTCTACCTAATGGAACCCACCCATTCGCTCACACGCACACACACACATTCACGCACCTGTACCACGCACAGGTTTCTACCTAAAGGTGCATATACATTGGTGTGTATGTGCAATTTCTGCGTTTCCTGAGTTGTATGGGAGGAATTAAAGTTTGGAACGTTACATCTCAGGAAGGCCTGAGGCTGCCTCAGATTCTAATGAGCTGATTAGAACAAGGTCAAAAGTTTCAAGTTGTCACTTATAATTCTCCCTGTTATAGACTCTCTGATACTCTCTAATTAACAGGTTGGGTTAAGTGGATTTAAAAATCTTCTTTTTCGGAGACCGAGGCTTTGAATTGTGACAGAAGACAAACGAATTGTTCCATTCATGCTGGAACATGATGCACCAGTCTGCCCCTAAATCAAATGCAGAAAGCACACAGATGGCGGCGATCAAACTCTTTTTAGCTGCAGAAGCCTTGCAGCTACTGGCAGGCTGCGCTGTAGCAAGGCATCACACTAAGTCGTGGATAACAAATCTGCAAGAGCAGCTTGAGAATTTATCAAGTAATTAAGAGAAAACTTTGCACTGACAAAATAATGAATGACACTTCGTGTTCCCCAGAAACACTTGAATTCCTCATATTTTCAACTACAGTTTGAATCCAAATGGCCCATTCTTTCCCTCTGTAGAGATTTTCTTTGCCTTGCTTGTGGGTTTCTGTTGTGGAAAGCGAGCAAAGTTGATTAGGCGATAAAAATACTCTCGTAACACAGCACCTGCCATTATGGAGAGCGGTGGGGAGTCGGGCTTTCTCGGGCGCAGACGAATTAAAAGCACGCGTTCAGACGGGCTTTTTGTGTCAGTACACAAGCAAGAAGGCAGGTCACCCACATGAGCTTGCCTGTAAACCGATCCTCACAGTCTAAGCACATCCTCTGTGCTGGGGTCTTTTTCTGCCAGGATCACACACACTTTCACACACACACACACACACACACACAGTCACACACACACTCACACACACACGTCCATGCACACAGTCACATTCCTGTGCAGACTCTGCGAGGGGCAGGCGCAGAGTGTGCTGGAAGCTTGGAACTGTTCTTCAGAGTGAGCGTCTCTCTCACTCTCCCCAGTCGTTAAGTCAGAGAGCAGAGGAGGAAGGGAAGGCAGACAGACCAGGGGAGGTCTGACGACACCATCCCGGCTCACCCCGCACCTATTTCAAATGCACAGACTGATTCACGCAGCCTCAGACCTGCACCAGACGTTGATTTACTGGAGGAACACCGGGAGGCTGATATCCGAGCTGTCACTGCTCCACAAGAGATGTGTGCAACTTTTCCTGGCTGGGCAGCAACTTTGAAGGAGGTTGTAGCATGAACGTAGCATGAGTGCCGTCTGTGGGAAGAGTCTGCCGGAGCTTCCGACGCTGGAGGTCCAACTTGAGGATGGGCGACGCATGTTTTAGGCCAGCGGTGTTCTTCATCGTTTTCTGATCCAGAATCACCTACTCACACCTAAAGGTAGAAGCGCGCAAGAACTTTATCCGCTCGAGACCAGTTTCTGAGGCCGATACGATGCTGTGGCACCCCTTTGGCCGTCACTTGCTCTCGCTGGCGGCGCTTCTGGTGATTGTGAGCTGCGGAGGAGGGGAACAGCGGAGGGCGACGGATAGCAGCAGCAGCAGCAGCAGCACAGGTGGCAGCAGCAGTAGCAGCAGCAGCAGCAGCAGTAGTAGTAGTAGTAGCACTGGAGGAAGTAGTAGTAGTAGTAGTAGTAATTATAGCAGCAGACGTTTTCATAAGATTCAGCATGGCCAGTGCACCTACACGTTCATCCTACCTGAGGGAGATGGAGCCGGAGGTGGTTCCTGCAAGGAGGAGAAAGCCAGTAGCACGCAGTACAACGCCAACTCTCTCCAGAGGGACGCTCCGCCACCTGAGCCAGACTTTCCCAGCCAGAAGATCCAGCAGCTTGAGCACATTATGGAGAATTATACTCAGTGGCTACAGAAGGTAAGGAGATCAGGTGGTGGTGGGAAGTGCATGCACGAGTGTCCTTTAAAAAAAAATAAAAAATCACCAGAACACGTTGGCTTTTTCCGTTTGACATGATGTTTTCTGAATGGAAGACTTAATTACACTGGGGTTTTCCTGTTTTAATTAGATCTTGTCGTTGCTGCATGTGCATAAGAGCGAAGCCGCTTCCTTTGAAGTGGCCGCGCCGCAGTGTATTTGTTGAGATATTTGTGTTTCCCCGTGGGCGTGCGTGTGGTCTCTGCCGAGAGTCTGTTTGTGGCTTTACTAGAAAACTTGTTTTGGTTTCTGGATGGGGCTCTCAGACTCAGACCGCGCTATGTTTGCTGTTTTCATGTTGCCTACACGCTGTTTGTCAAAGTGTTTGTCAGTGAGAGTGTTTATGACTTTTTTTTTTTTATTTTTTGGGTCGTATGATGCTGCTGTGTGGCCGCATTCAAAATAAAATATGAGAGGACGAAGAATTACACCATGTACTCCCACAGCAGTTGAGAAATGTTCGCCAATCCTGTCCTCATAAACGACTTGTCTAACTCTGTTTCTGAAAAGTCGGCAATTTGGAAAGCTTCTGTTAGTGAAATATGTAAATATAATAACAATAGAAGCTGGAATGAACTGATGAGCTGTTATGCAGCTGTGTACATTAACTCGACTGAATGTTATGTTCTGGATCTCGTGCAGCTGTCTGATTTTCGACCGCTGCGTGTCCCCGTCCGCCGCTCTGCACCAGTGCGGCAAACGCACACCATTCTTTCCTTACCTTCTCTTCTTTTTTTCTTTTTTTTATTTTCTTTCCTGCATAGACGACTGAATTCCACAGATGTCCAGTCGGGTTGCACAGACCATTGGTCACAGTGCAGAGGTAGTTATGTGTCAGTCACCCACAGTTCTCCAGTGGGCTGTCTCTTTAATGGCAGGAAGTCAGAGAAAGCCCCGAGAGACGCACCGAAGAGGAAAAGACACAGAGAGAGAATGCTCCCTTTATTTGTTCAAGTCAAGGACGTGTGAGTTCAGCTTGAAAACTTGGAGACTCGCATCAAAGAATAAAACCCTGAATTTGTTTGATTTGTTTTCAAACATTTCCAATCCTAAGTGTCATTTGGCAAATGTGCAGACTGAACAAATTCCTATTTACTGCTTTTATTCCTACTTTTCTAAAAGTAAAATACGATGTTTGCTGTGTTCAAGTTGGTTCTCGTGCGATGTTGACGATTTGGGAATTGTGAGGCCATGGCTGACATGGTTTGGCAGGAACTCGGATTCTTCAAGCCATGAGACTTTCCTCCGTGTCTCCGAAGAGAGTGAGGCCATCTCCCCGAAACGAACACACGAACCAAATAAACAGACTTCCAAATTCGGCACGCCAGGACTCTCCTGCTCGACTTTTCACAATATTGTCTCTCTTGAATGGGATTAGCCGGTCTGATCCGTGATTAATTGCTTAAAGCTAATGGTTTGTTTTTGTCTACTGGTCATATCGGTCCAGCAGAGCGCAGATAACGTGCAAAGGATTTGATGGATCACGGTGTAACTCGGGGGGGAACAATCAACTATAACTTCATCAATACCACGGGTCTATTCATTAGCAAACCAGCGTGTCCTCCTGAAAATGCCTGAGCTGTGCTGCTGCTGCTGCTGTGTCTGCTTTTTATTTAGACCCCAGAAAGTTTCACTCCTCAGGTTGGAGGAAGAAGTCATTCCTCATCAATTAGCCAAGGCTCTCTGTGCAGTGTGTTATACCGAGATGTTGACTGAGTTTGTAATTAGGGGGAGGTAGCGATGGAGGCCTGTGAATTCACAATCTCTTATTGAGCCTCAGAGCACACAGAACTGCGAGTGAATCCAACCGAAATATAGTGTGCGAGGGATTTTGAGATTACAGGTCAGAATCTGTGCGACATCATCTAATCACTGGGCTGCGTTTCTCAGTTTAGATGTTCAGCAATCCACTGTATATGCTGTGTGTCAACATTAAAGACACGCCATTCTTCAGATATTACTCAAATGTATGTGTGGTTTTACCTTTTAAAGGCAGAAATACACCGATCAGCCATAAAATTAAAATCACATGAAAAGTGAATATTATTGACCATCTTGTGACAATGTTATGCTGGGAAACTTTTCACGTGCATGTTAGTTAGTTGTACCACTCACCTAGACCAGACCAGGCAACCCCAACCCATAGAAAACACACTCCTTGACACACAAAAATGGTTTAGAAACTCAAAAAAACAAAAAACAAAAAAGAAAAAAAAAAAAAAAAAAAAACATGAAAAACACCACAAGGTGTTGACCTGGCCTCCAAATGTACTAGATGTCAAACTGATCATGTTTCTGTGGGATGATCCACACAGACCCCTCCCCTCAACCAATAGGAGCCCAAGACCCCCACTTAAAACATCCTGTCGCCAGACACCACGAGAGCCCCCCCCCCCCAGAAGGCCCATGTCCATTCTCTGATGAGTCACGACTATTTTGGAGGCATAAGGGAGACCTACACAATGTTAGGAAGATGGTCATAATGTTATGCCTAATCGTGTAGGAAAAATAAGAATGAAGTCAGAGGGCTGAAGATAAAATATACAAATGTTTGACCTTTTGCTGATGATGTTTTAGTGTTTTTTACTGCTGAAGTCAGGTCTGAAAACCTGTGTGTGTTTCTGTATGGCTCTGAAAAGCAATCCGTGTGTCAAGAAAGGCCAGAGATGAAATAATACTGGCTTTATCTTCGCTCAGTGGACCACATCCTTCTGTGATAGCGCAAGTGATACTATGAAAACACAACGGCAGCACTAGTAAACTGAAGGTTTGACAAATGAGACGTCTAGAATAACGTTCTCCTCAGTATTAAGGACTGGAGCGTGTGAAAACAATAGTTTCTATTCATTTCTCAACTGATCTGTGAATGAGTCAAACTTTTAATCTGTCTTAGATGTAAGATAGATAGATGTATAAAATAACACACAGCAGAAAAACACAACCACAACTAGGCATATCGGCACCAGAAAGGAATTGGCAATGGCATTTCAGAGGGAGGCTTAAACACACAGTGGTAATTCAGACTAATTATGCTGCATGGGGGGGAACATCAGGATGCAGTTAACATTTTTCATTGGACAGAAGATTAAGTATCCAGACCAGTCTATCTATCTTAATCACGCCAGGCTTTTTACCGCTTGTCTTTAAAGAAAAGCTCGCCCTGATGTTGCTCCAACCAGCCTTGATGAAAGAGGTGGACAGAGGAGACCACTCTAGATAGCACCTCTTTTTCCTTGGTACTCAGTCCAGCGTGGGGGGTAGAAAGTCAGAGTGATGCAGCAAACAGCTGTTGGGGGAAGCATTCTAAGTCTGAGATCTTTGCTCTGTCCACCCAGGGTAGAGTATATGGACCCTGATAACATTCCTGACCAGTAAAAGGTGGCTTGTGTTTGTCCAAGGATTATGACTCTGGCCTGACGGCAAGGTGAGGAGCCGCGGAAAGGCTTTCTAAACGAAACCTTTGTGGGGTTTTGCATAACTCTGGATGTGAATCAGAGAAAGAATATACCCATGTATCAATAAAAGCAACAGATGGACTATAAAACAGCAGGTAGCTGAATCAGTGTGGTTCAGCATTGTGGTTTATGAGAGATTGAGCAATAAAATCAAAAACGGTGAAAAGAACAGACCCCCTCACACAATGAGCATTAGCGTAAAAAATAATGAAGTAATTTTGGTGTTAAATTCCCCCTGTGTGGCTATTTATAATAATCCACAAAATATACAGGCCTTAAGATTAATGTAACATGCTATATTAATAATAAATACAGATGATTCCTTTAAATCTAAGAAACTGTGATAATTAAGAACCATTTTACAGCATCGTGAAGAGGCTCTGGGCACCTGATTTTATTTATTTATTATTTTTCATGTAGCCATGAAATCGTTTTCATGCATTTTCACCCAAAGCTAGCCACATTGAAACTCTTAACGCACGTCAAGCTCAGCCAATGTCTGAAAGACATTATCAATAACCACCAGACACAAAGCTACAGGGTGTGCAGCCTTACCATAAAACAGATGTTTATTCTTGCAGTTATAAGAATGCAAACCCCTCTGCAGCCTACATAAAAATCTACAGGAATGATCAGAGTGCTAACAGCTAATTCTGTTCTTACGTTGTTTTTTTTTTTTTTTTTGGAGTATAGAACATGTTCTGCTTTTTACCACTGTGATGTGCACAGGCACCAAAATAACTCTACATGTTCATCTCCTAGGGAGCTATCAGTCATTCCGGTTTGTTTTCTCCCCACGGTGTTGTGGGATGTGCCCCTCACCGATGGCGTCGCTTGGAAACACATCTACGGGAGTCTTCAGGCAGGTTGACCCAAAGTCAAAAACCAGTTGCGTGTTGGGAAAAATTGGCAGCAGTCCAGCAATGAATGAGCAAGAGGATCAGCAACATGAATGTACTCTAACTGCACCGTATGAAAGGAAAACATACATTTCTAGAAGGTTGTATCCAATTTTTTTGGAGCAGTGCCAAAAAAATGCAAATTTTCTTTGTGGAGAACTGAAGAAGCTACTCTGAATTGAAGATGAGCGGCAAAGTGTCTTCAAGAAACTCTACAAGTCCAGTTGCCTTTTTAAACCTTTTGGATTTTCTGTTTCAGAATTCTGTTAATTATAGCCTAGAGTGAAGCTCTAGTGAACTAAGGGATAATGAGCTCGGATGGTCGCTGCCAATAAGTTTCATTTTGGAAATATGTAAATTAAGCAAAATTTACTAAGCAAAGGGCCCCTTGTGAAAATTTGTGAAAGTACAATGAAGAGATTCCTCACTCATAGATGGTCCACTAAGAAGCCACATTCTATTACACTTCATGAGCAAAACAGGCCACAGTAAAAAAATAAAACATAAAAAAGTTGAGCCACTCAAGCAAGTTAAGCTTAATATAATAAAAACAGCAAACCTCTATACACCAATAAATAAAACAGATATTGAGTGTTTCTAAACTGTTTACTTTAATGAAAACGATACTAAAATAATGCTTATTTAACATCACAGTCTCACACTTCTTAGCATAACACCTAATATACTTTAAATAATAACAGTTTATTCACAGTAACAGTCACAGCCTATTGAAAACTTTATTAATCAGTTTTTATGAGACATTTGGGGGGGCCCTGGAAATCTCTGCACCCCAGGCAATGGCCTGTGTAGTCTATGTGTTGCAAATCACTGAACTGGCTGTATAAAAACCAATTGACTTACTTATCTGATGCATGTAGACCAATTAAAGCTTCTAAAACCTGACAAATATCTACATATTACACATGCTTTATTTGGCGTATTGAATGGGAATCTGCTGTTTTCATGACCTTTACACGGACAGCTAGTGCACAACTATCAAAATCGGTGTAGCAGAACCCAACATATTTGTCTTTTTTATTTCACACTCTCTTTTCCTCTGAGCTTCCCTGACGAAAAGGTCACGCTGAGTTAAGGGTGCACGGGATACTTTCAGTTTTCCGGAACACGCATCACACAGCACATGAAAATATCCTTTCTGCTTCTTTAATATTTCAGGGACAATGAATGTTTTTGGCGCAGACAGACAAAATCCAAAGCCAAATGCTCTATCTGCTCTTGGGAGTGAAAGTAATAGATCTTCTCATTTTCCTCCTGGTGGAGACAGTAGGAAGTGGCTGAGAGCAGCATTTCTTGAGAAAGACGACCCCTGCCAAACTAAGCTGTTGAACAAAAGGGAGGGAGAGGAGGGGATGGGGGGACCATCCGCGGCGTCTTATCCCTGTGAAATTCCCATCTTTCTGCCTCTTCATGAACATGGATTCTCATAAAGGATATACGACATGTGGGCAGCACCTTGTTTCCTTTCCATATTGGGAGTTCAGACCAATATGTTTCTCTACTTAATGCTATCAGAGGGCCACACAGCATGTCTGGGGACCCAAGGAGAAACCTCTATTTTAGTGTTGACTTCCTCCATCAGAGTTTATTTGCACTGACAATCCGGGCCAAAACTAACAATCGGATGATACATAAAGGCGAAAAAATGTTCAGAGGAATAGAAAGTTCTTCCTTTCTGACCCCAAAACTTGTAAAAAGGAAACCGTAGAAATTGTGGAAAGACAACCCAATAACAGCTTCCCGAAAAGCTGTGCTGGTTGCACTTGTGCAATGAGTGCAAGCGAAAAGGAAAGGGAGCCCTCAGCTCAGCATGCTGTGGGAATAAGGAAAAACATTACAGGCAATGATTTGGTATTTCCACGCGGGCGCGAAAATGGAGCCTGACGCTGTTAAGATTTTCAGGAAAAGGGGACATTTAGTAGTTTTGTCACGCTCAATATGGCAAACTACTTTGTTTCGAGGCTTTTTTTTTCTCTTCCCCCCGTGAGTCATATTTCGTTCAGCCGATGGCCCCCGAACATGCTGGCAGATTTGATGCTGAGCAGGCAGGTACAGTACACCTCCGTCTTTTTAAAGCTCAATGGATGAAGCAGTAAAATTCTTTGGTTGCCTTGAATCTGTCAAGCCTCCCTTATTGCAGCAGTAAAGCAAGCGTTCGGTTCCCTTTCCATCATTCATTTTAGCGAATGACTCTCTGGTGGCTACTTTAAAGGGGGATTTATTTTGTTTTAATTACGAGGTTATACATTTGGCTGAATGCAGGTAGAATTTACGATATTCTTGCTGTTGTCGTTAGCTTGTAGCTTGGCACCCGCTGATGCATCAGAGGAATACGTTTCCTCTGATAGGTTTGTGTTTTCATGCACCCTCGAGTACATTCACTCCTGGAATGGTGCTAATTTTTCTTCATTAGGTCGCTGTAGGTATTATGAATGCATGTTCTCTGCCGTTCGTCAATCCAGCATGGGACTAATTTGTTCCGTTTTGAAGGAAATGAACTATGAACACAAAATTTAAGTATAGTTCTTGGACCGTTGATCAGTGTGGGGGGCCATTTTCATCTTTCTGTTAGCTCCAATTTGGACTCTATCAACTACAGGCAAATATCTGACCCTTTATCTGCAAAATGTTTCATTATATTTACCAGTTATTGCTCATTTTCTGCTTGATATTTAGAATTAAACTTGCTAAAAAATGGCAATTGCTGATGAAAATTTTAAAGTTGGAGACAATAAAACCAAAACAAAGAGCTGAAAGATACTAAAATGCTCTGTAGAGCTGAATGAGTGTAAAATTGCCTCATAATTGTCCAAGTTGGTAACTTGGAATGAAACTTGTCAAAGTAAGTTGTTGTTCGATCTATTGTTATTATACAAACATTTAGCACCTTTAAGATAATCTGTTCAGATAAACAGGGGCATCACTAGGTTTTAAGGAGAGGGGAGGCTTAGTCCCCAGGAGATGCACTGGATGTAAGCGAACATAGCATGCAAGCACAAAATTCCACAAACAGCTAATAAAGACTGAGACTTTATTTATTATTATTTCAATTGTTTCACACTGTAACAATGAAAAACAGTGACTGTAACTAATCAACATAGAGGCTAATGCCATGACTTTCGCTCACAACACAATAATTGTTATCACCTCTACAGCAAACCTACAAGCAAATATGAAAAGTGGAACGGATTGGATAAGGACGCATTGAAGGGGCTTGCTCTACCTAACAGTATGAAGTGAAGGAAAACAGGTTTATGATCATATGTAGGATATCATATATAATTATTTATTTAAACTCATATTCTGGCCACTTTATATTGAAATTGTCGGCACTTTTTTGTAAAATAAATAAATAAATATACACAAAGTTATTTAGGGGAGCTTAAGAATCTTTTAGGAAGCCTAATGACTCCTTTCATGTATCCCACAGTGGATATAAATCCAGTCATTGTCCAGCAGATCAGACCCATATTCAGCTTTCTTTCAGCTTGATCTCCCGCAGCGGCCTTTTTAGCTCCACTATGTTAGCAGCTACTCGCTAACTTTGTGTATCTACTACCCTTTCACACACAGGAGTTCATTTGATCCACTGTTAGAATATGGATTGTAGTTAATATTTTGAGATAATAGCTACATGTGGAAGTTTTATTCTACAGAGGTGTTTGCATTTCTTCCTCTTGAAAGAATGAGTATAAATAACATTATTTCAGGCAGGCAAGTGTAAGCCATTAGCAGTGAGTGTGTAAGTTATGGTCAGAAGAGTTTCCAAAAGCACAAGGTTCATGTCTGCATGTCTGCCGCTGTTAAGGTTGAGTGATTATGAGCCAAATATAAGATAATAACGGTGTAGATAGAGGGAAACATTAGACAATGCAGTCAATCTGTGCGCCACGGTTAGCGTACAAGTAATGTGTTTTTGCAGCCTGCAGGAAATCACGACGGTGTTTGAACCTATTTCAGTCCCTGGCTCTTATCTTCATTGTATTTTTGTTTTATAATGACGCTTGATAAACAGAATAGATGATAATATTACTCACCCGTATCTGCTGCTATTTATTATCTTCCAGACCTCGGCTCATTTTGGATGGTAAGGCTGTAAATCGAGGCTTGATGAAGGTCGAGGGAACCGAAAATTGTATTTTTTTTTTTTTAAACGAATGTGTGTTTGGAAATCGGAGCCCGCTGGAGTGGATGCGGCAGGACGTCTTGCGCAGTGTGAATTTACAATAATGTGTCAGTCACTTTCTTTTACAGCTGCTTTACTTCCAGGAAAAGATAACTCTGAGAAAACACGCATGCCTCGTGTTGCTGATTCTGGCAAAGGGCAGGAGAGTGAAAAATGCGAATACGCCGTTTCAGTGCTCTCGCTGCATGCCTCATTTTATGTTCATCCAGTTGGGAGTTTACTCTTACGTTGTGCTGTTTGAACTCCGTCTATGTCATGATTATAAATCCCAAATTTAATTGTGTAAATCCCGTGGAGTCGGGAGAAAAATTCAGACTTTCTCCGACATTCTTAGTGGATGTCTTTGTCTGTCAGCGCCGGGGAGCCTTCCAGGGGCTTTGGAGAACAGTGTTGTTTCACCTTGTTTGGAGTTGGGCCCTGCAGGACTGTGTGATTTCAAATTGAAGAAACAAAAGAATCACAATCAGATGCTCGAACATGAGAAGAAAAAGGCTGCGGAGTGGTGGAAAACTGTAGACAAAGAGAAGCAGTTGTGGACGAGATAGCGAATGAAAGATAAACACTTCTACTCCCTCGCGGTGCAGGCTAGATAGATCTTCAAGTGAATGATGATTGGCCCTGTTGTTTTTGTTGTGATCTTGCGGCGGCGGGATATGAGCCGCTTGCTCTTAAGGCCTCACGTTGCCTCGCGTGTTTGTTTAATGTCTTTTTGTCGTGTGGCGCGGGTGAGAGAAAAGATGCGGTCGGTGATTATTGTGTGCCGTACTGACGGTTTCAAACGCACGCATCCTGATGGAAAGCGGTCCAGAGCCCAGAGCCCAGAGCTGAGGCTGTTTATAACCCGACTCTATTTTTCTTCGGGTGGTTTGGACGCTGGAGTGTTTTGGGTTTCCCGTTTATTGGTGAAGTGCTGTAACTAGTGTGACACCTCAATCAGCCTGCATACAAACACGCTCGTAACCATCTTTAGAGCTGTGTTTGTCTTGCCTTGGACCAGGCTTCTCACATTTCTTATAATACCAGGTTTGGAGGAAGCACACTAGCCGCGTTTACATAGAGACTTTTTTCCTCGTTCTGATTGAAGGTTTCAGGTCAATTGTTTGCATGTGAGGTGATCTATTCTGATCTGATGTTTACATGTGCCACTACTTTCAATCAGAACAGGCATTTTACAGACGCGTGACATACGCAGATCGATGAAAACATCACGACCGATCTCTCGTCCAATCAGCAGTAGTTGCTATCGCTTTTATACTTTTATTATTAAAGCAGCTTGATATTGTGTAGTTTAACCTTATAGTAGCTAGTCTTCAAGCCGGTTCAAGCAGTGACGAAATTGTTCCACGCTTTGGTCTATTAAAGACAGAACATGCACAGACAGACCACAGCCTGACTTTGTTCTGATTCACATACATTCACATGATTTTCGATTGCTTTGGGAAAAGGAATATTCTACCCCTGTTTATTCCAGTTGAGGTGTTTCCGTATTGTTATCAGAATACTTGGCTCCATGTAAACCGAGCTACTGACTACAGCTAAGAAGTAGAGAGACACTGAACTGTGTCACCCCCTGGATATTTCGTATGTTCAGAAATAACACACTCAGTAACACAGTAAAACGTAGGTTTTCAACAGTGGATCCTTGACCCCTAGGGGCTTCGTGGAGGTACTACAGAGGGGTCGCAAAATCTTTGGTTGATTAGACATTTATATATATATTCCCCCCGCCAATTTCAAAAGAGCCTTTTTGCATTTTCTGTGACACCTCACCAACATTTAAGTAACAAGAAGCCGTAACACATCACTTCACATGCGGGCAAGTGAAGTTACTTAGTTTGTTAATTAATGGCAGTTATTAACAAAATCTTCCCGATATATTGACGACTTATTATGTTTACATAGCTAACGCGTTAGCACGTGTACATTATTACCTATTTACACTTTCAGATAATGGCAACCTTGTGAAAATAACATATACTTAGCCCTATATTTGTAGTCTGTACCGCTTATGAGATTTGTCCACTGTTTTAGTCAGTGGACAGAACACAACACTAAGACCCACAACTAAAAACACATCAATGTGCCCACATTACATTTTTATTTCTTAAGAAAATAGTTTTTTTTAAACGTTCTCCAAATTTACTTCTTCTTCCTCGCACTAAAACAAATGGAAAAAATCTGGAGTCGTCATTATTCATAGGTTATTATGCTGTTGTGTTACTGGTCCGGCACGCTTGAGATCAAACTGGGTTGTATGTGGCAAAAGAACTAAAATGAGTTTGACACCCTTGTGGTAAACCGTTACAGACGTGGGTTTATTGGAGCCGTCTTGACTCAGATCAGATCAGAACAGTTTCTTCGTGATGGATTGAGCTGCTACCTGCATGCTGAGCACACTGAAGGTAGTGGGACTGAACCAAAAAAGGTTAGCGACACTGAAATGCTCAGTAGCAACTACGAACGGGATTTAACTTCCGCACTCTTACATTTGGTCCCTTGAATACTAAAAAAAAAAAAGTTAAGGTTAAAGTTAAATCCGATTGCTGCAGGTGATTTTTAGCAAGCGTCAGACCAGTAGTCGACAAGGGAGCGAATAAATGGAGCAATGAATCCAAAGTCCAGCCATTTCTTCTTAGGGTGTATCATAGTAGCCGGCAGTCTGACTCTAAAATGTGCTGCTGCATGGTGAGCTGACAGAAATGAACTCATAAATCTGTCGTTGATCAAACAGATGGATGGGCTTTTTGGGCCCGCGTTTACAACAGAGCTCGTTACAAATGGTTCCTGATGTTTATTTAAATCGACATGTTTGCCGTGGTTCTGAGATGGAGAGGGCGATCCCCCGTGTTTGAGTGTGAGCGTCTGCATACACGCGCGCGCGTACGCACGTCACATTCTGTGTCACTTTCTGCCAATGTGTTTGGACGAGGCGACCTTTCGGCTTAACCGACGGCCTGCGAAGAATCGAGGACAGAGGAGAGGCCCGTCAAGTAGCGCTTCCTTGATGCACTGAGATGCGTTCATCTTGGTGATGCATAATGTCTGCTGTGATGTCTGAGAAAAGGATGCAAACAACTGTTATTGCCACAAGAAAGAAGAGAAGTCTAATGTTACCAAGCACCGGTACGCAGCAAATTAGCTTGAATACTTTCAAGATTAGGTAACTTTTTTTAAGTGGCAAAACAATCTCAGCTTGAGGCCCCCGATATCACATGATCTTCATTAGCAAGAGTCGGGCCTCTTTTTTTCACTCAAGCGCAGAAGCTTGCATTTCCATTTTTTCTGAGCGCTATGAGATCTCGTTAATGCAAAGTGTGCTTTTGACTTTAGTAACATCATTTAAAAACTATAAATCTCTATAAATCCATACAGTTGGTTCTTGCGACATCCTCACAGTGATCGTGAAATGGGGAAAACGCTAAGAAATAGAGTGTGTCCTTCACGCCTCTCTAAACCTTAATTAGAGATGTGACACGTCCAGAAATAAAAGCCCGACGGATTGCCGTATTTGCTTGAAGTTAAATGCGTGACTCACAAGTGAGAAACACAAGTGTGTGCATTATCCCCGTCTTCGTCCGTCGTCGGCTGGGCGTCGGAAAGGAGCAAGCGGTTGCGAAGGTGCACCGCAGCCACGATACAGTGGCGGCTACGGACGAGCTGCTCATTATCACTGACAGCAGCATCTATCCAGCAGCTGTGGAGAGCTGCAGGTCAGACCGAAGCCGTTTCATGTGGGGGGGCGTCTTATGGGAATCACTTAAGGAAAATTCAGACCCAAACACACACACACACACGCAGTTTAAAGCTGCCACTGCTGTGATATATGGTCCAGGGTGGGTTAGCCACTAACAAATGCAACAGTGGGAGAGTGCAAAATGACTCATAAGTAACATAATCTGGAACTGATGCGATAGCGCCGGTGCGTCTTGGGTGTTTCACGGGGAAAGCAAAGAGGAGCCTGTAAGAAAGAAGTAGAGGAGAGCCGACACATGGAGATAGAGAGATACAGCGGGAGGCAGAAGGAGAAAGTGAGAAAAGCTGCAGGGCTGTGGTTGGCTTGCGCTGTGCTGATTGTAACCAGGGACAACTACAGAAATGGTTTATAAACTGTGGAGTCCTCGCTTAATGGGATGTTACGACGAAAGATAAACACCAATGTGACGTTGAGGGAAACAACCCTTGTCATTAAACGCCCATTCATTTTGATTAGAAGAGACACCCGGCTTGATAGATAACGGTGCTGGCACACGCACTGGAACGCTGGAAATATTTTCCCTGATGTTTTGCCCGACTGGGAGGTTTAACATACAACATAAAGTTTCTGTCATGGCTTAGCTTCAAAGAAAACATGTCATTTTGCATCTATTTCTGTAACTTTTTTGGCAGAGGAATCCCCTGTTGTGATGTTCGGAGGGTACACTGGAATGCTGTCTCAAATATTTGGATGTTAAAAGCTCCTCCAGGGATCGTGGTTTTATGATATCCTTGTGTGCTTCGGTACAAGGGGCAGACTGACATGGCCGGCAGCAGTGACTCAGATTTCCATGTTGGACAACTGAACCACAGTGTCTACTGTGACTGCCCCTCTGCTGGTACTCTGACTCAACAAGCAGGTCCGGGTTTGTTTGGTTGTTTGGTTTTCGTTGTGCATTCCCATGTCTTGGGTGAATGCATGTACTTCCTCTCCCATACGGCCAGAAAAGCGTAATTAATTGGAGCACTTTTTTGACGTTGCAGAGCTGGGCTGTAACCGGAAGATTTGTGAAAATATACATTCACGAGAAGGCTTTACGTCACTGCATTTGTTTTCATTTACTATTGAAAGAAGCCGTGCGATGACTCTGATCACGGGTCTTGCATGCGTTTGAGGTAAAAGTCGTATTTTACAGACGTTCAACGTTTTTTTCAACATCTTTCAGGCCAAGGACCCCCAAACTGATGGAGAGATTAAGTAGAGTATTAAACTCTATTTAATCTATTAAATAGACTAGGCTATTTATAAATATACATTATTATTATAATTTTGCATTCAATATTAAACTATTCAAATCATACACAGGCTCAAAGTCAGTCTAGTACACAATGCGCCATACTCAAGTCTAGTATGGCGCATTGTGTATGAAACAGTTCACTGTTGAGACAGCTTTTGTATCGCGAAGTGAGTGATGTGCTGACAGAAAGATAGTCGTCTTCTGCCTCCATTCATCCCTTTACTAAAATATTTTGGATTCATGTTAATGTGTATTTAAAGAAATTAAAATTTGTGGGGAAAATTAAAAAAAAAAATATATATAAAATGTCTAATCAACCAAAGATTTTGCAACCCCCCCCCCCATGCAGTACCTCTGCTTATCCCCTTCATCTATGGTATATAAAACTAAATGCGCATTGTGACGGGAATTAATTATTTTTCAGTCACACTAAAGGAATTAGATTTGTTTTTTAAAGATAAAATGGAGGTGAAAAAGTGTTCCCACAATTCACAGATGTTTTATCTAGTCTCTATGTATTGACTGGCTGGATCTAAAAAACAAGTTACTTACAGCTTCCAAAGTCCAAAAACAAAAGTCCGAAAGTCTTTCATTTCACATATGGTTTGGTTTCAATACCATCTTAGAATATTTTTCCCTCATGCCATATACTGTTTTAGTACTGAAACAAGTATTAGAGATGTAGTATTATTACCCCTGTCTAGACCAACACCAAATTGAATTTTGAATGTGAAAACAAGCACTGTCCAACACAGTTGTACCAATATCAATAAAAGAAAAGCAAACATTTCTGTTGGATGTCCTCAAGCGTGCTACAAAACTCCAGTTCAAGGCTGAGCACTTTGTCCATTTCACTTTTCTTCTCCTTTTTTTCTTTTTTTGGGATGTCAAGAGAAAGTCCTTGCTCTTCATAACACAAAGCTGTAATTTGTACATCTCATTCTGCTTTTGTGATGAATTGGCTTTTACAGAAGACTCCCTTTGATTATTCTCACACTGGGGTTTGTAGTCCATCACTGAAGGTACGTCTCGTAGACATAACACTGTCTCTGGATTTGATTTAACAGGTCCTTTCAAGTTCCAGCGTTCACACGGCGGTTTCTGTTAAAGATGGCGAAAGTTAAATGTAGACTATGTGAAATTTATGTCTGGGAACTAAGTGACAGCAGTAAATAAATAGCAGCAACTGCACCGCCAGCCTCTTTCGTCAATTCTCAGGGTTTTCAAGTTTTTCGTTCATTTGACCCCATGACGAAAGTTGTAAATCAAATGTGACTCACCTCGCTTTCAATTTGGAATGTTGTGTTACAAAATTATGATTTATCACAACATCCGTAACATTTAATTCACATCTTTCGTTGAGGTTTTCTTGTAACTTTTGTTGTAACTTAAAGTAAATCAGACACATATGAAGTTCATTTGAAAATCGTCACATCGGTATTTATTATCGCTTATCAACGTGTCTGATCAAATCAGCTTTATTGGCCATATATGTACATTTGTTCTCATTTAACCTATGCATTTGTGCACTCCTGGAGTGGTGGGCAGCGATGCAAGGCTCCTAGGGGGCAGTTCGTGGGGTTTGGGTGCTTGCTCACGTAACCTCAGGCATTTATAAACAGGGGATTTGAATCAATGACCCTACGGCCCCAATGTTGGTCCTCTAATCGCCATTCATTTAGTTGAACTGTAAACACAGAATAATGATTAACAAAAGCGTGCAAACGGAAAAATATTTGACAAAATGTGGAAAATATGAAAATCTCTTTGGCCCTAACTGTTTGCCCTGGCTAACAATATTTGTTCTTTCACCGAAACATCACTCAGCCTAGAAAACTTTACCAGTCAAATATTCATACTTTTATTGTCTGCCCTGCTGACAAACCGTTGTGACAGAAACAAAATTTGAGGTGTAAGAAATGGAGTGCCTCCGAACTTGCCAAACAACTTTTGTGCAATTCAAACCATGCATCGTGATTTATTTGGAGGAATTGTTGATTTGCTTTCAGGTTGTATACACACAGTTCGTGATTTCCCTGGAAATGCACAACTGAAACACAGTTGATATCAACACAATAGCGTCTTGACAGGAAAGCAAAAGGGGGAAGAAGAAAAGTCGTGAATGGGGAGAAGGAGAGAAATCTTGGGACGTGGAGGGTGGGGTAAGACCTAGCATCAAATTTATAAATCTGCAGAAAGCAAATCTTTCTTTATCCTACATGATATCTTGCGATCCACTAAGCTGGTACATCTGTCAGTTCTTAAAAGGACACAACATTTACACATGTGTTACAATTGTGCTAATACCTAAAATGCAACCTTGGAAGATAGTCTTGTTTAAACACCATTTCCAATAAACCAATAAAAGCAAAAACAATTCTGCTTTCAAATGGAATCTGTGTGGGAGCAGAAGCTGCTTGGCATCAAGTAGCTAGGAAATTGTCTGTGTCTGGAAGCTACAGTTTAGCGAGCTAATGACGGGTCACTTAATGTAGGAAATGGAAAGGCATAATGAAAGGATCAGGTTGTTGGAAATGTCATCAGTTTTCCTCAGACATATGGTGAAGCTATGAAGAGAACTCTGTAAGACTTCAACAAACACATAGCAACTCACAAACTGGGACCTCAGTAACATTTCCAGGTACGAGGTCAAGACTGCATTTGAAGGTTGCATTATCATCACACTTCTATGGTGGAGATGAGACTACAAATGAGTTGTGGGATTGTGGCTGATTCAGAATATCTGTAACAACTCCATATATAGAGATAATAAGAGACTACAACTAGGAGCTTGATAAAACAGCACTAAAAGAAAGCCTTTGGCAAAATCAAGACCCTTTTTCATAGATGTGTCCTTTTCTGTTTATTACAAAATAATATGTTTGTTAAAAACAGGAAGGGGTCCATTTCCTGCAGCACCTGCTATAATGGACAGTGTGTTGCGTGAAGAAATCTCCTGGAGGGATTACGTTATACACAAAGACTAAGACAAGATGGTTAGGTAATCATCTCGCGAGCAAGACGTACAAGGCAAAGACATCACAGTCTAAATGTGCCAAGCCTACTTAAGCTTGCTAAACTTAAACAGCTGCAAAAGTCTTGAATTCAAGTGGCAAAATGACCTCCTGTCGTATGTTTGTTTCCCTCTGACGTCGTTCTGTGAGAGGGAAGAAATGTGGCTGCAATTGAGTAACGCCGGCACGTTGGCCACCGGGGCGAAGGTCGAGGAGGTCAGCCGTGAGTTCAGACGGAGTTGTTACTTACCTAATCTTGACAGAGACCCTAAAACAGCTTCAAGGTGGATTTAAAAACAAACAGCTTTCTGACATATGTGTAGTCGCCTCAATAGAAGTTGCCTATATATCTCTATATCGCACAAAACCTGGACAGAGGCAGCATGGTGAGTGAGGGTAACACCTCCTTAAGCCCTACTACAGTGAATTATAGACGCAGGTTTTAAAGAGGTGGATCAAACTCGCCTTCCACTGTCAGTGCGGGATAAGAATTTGCTGGTGTTCTTCCCAAGGTGGCTTGCGGTACATTCGGAGGTGCTGATTTGGGGGGTAGGTGACGGTGGATAATAGCCCCCTGAGCTTTTGTCCATTAAAGTGGTCTCTAATAGATCCATGCCTGAGCGAAAGGGAGGCATCCCAGGAGCCAGACCGCCACAGTAACAACACCACCTCCCCACACACACAGAGCTGGAGATAAGCAGAGACGTGACAGAGCTCGACCAGTAAGCGTTTTATGAAGTCCAGGCCGACGTTTTTCTTACTTCCACAGTGTCTCTCAGCGCTGCCACTGCTGCTGTTTAGAAAAAGATCAAAACCCCTTTCGGGAATGGAAGTAATGCTCAATGGGACATGTCAGGAAAGTGGTAAACATTCGCATTAATCTCCAACAGTGGTCGTTGGGAGTATCATCTTGAGGGATTATCTTGTTCTTGGTTCTCAAGCAATGGCAATTTAGCAGCTCTGCCATGATAAAGCACAGGATATGTATGTTGGGGATCACAGATGGCCTGTTCGCATGTGATTGTTTCTATGACAATTGGCAACCTAAACCCTTAGTTTTTAAAGTTTACATCCAGGTCATCTACGTCCTAGACAGTCTAAACTGCTTTTCTGCTGATTAACAGCCAATTGTGCCTCGTAAACTCTGTCTATCTTTCTCTGCCTGCAGGATGTTGAATTGTGAGGGTGCACTTAAGGCGCAAATGGATCCCTAAAGCTAGGACGTCATCATTAGTGAAGTCACAGGCTAGCCGTATCCAACCAGACTCAGCCAAACGTACCACTTTAAACCCCGTATGTCTCTGGGTGAAGTAGCACTTAAGAAAACATAAACTTTGTTTGTGCAACTCTCACTTAACAAACAGTGATTTTGTCAGACCAGAGGGTAGGTTTTAGTAGTGGCAATAAGAAGAGCGTAGTGTTGTTACACCTCCTGGAATAAATCACCAAAAGCCACATGTACTTCTATTTTGCTCAAGTGAATTCCTTTCTGATAGCGTGATATGTTCATGAACTGGATGGACAAATGTTTATGGCTCCAGCTTGAAAATTTTTGAGAAGAAACCCCTTTCACTTAAATACGCATGCATTTTACTGCCTTATTTGGTCTGGTGCAACCAATGGCGGTTGCTGTGGTTAATCCTAATATAACAGACAGTACTGAGTCAGGATGTTGACTTAATGACTTATCTGTCATACTGACTGATGCGTGATCGTGACTGTACAGTTAATGGCCGCGTCATTTTTTCTTGTTAACCTTTATTTCCTATCTGGAAAATGAAAAATGCAAGTATCCATCGAAATAATCCCTTTGTTTATGATGAAGATGCCTTGTAAAGTAAATTGGAATTAAGTGCCCCTAGTTCTTGGATGGGGTAAGTGAGTATTTGCTTTTAGTGCCAACAATAGTTTCTATTGGTGGTCACCGGCTGGAAAAGCGCAATGTTTAACTGGAGACGAGGTTAGAAACCATCTAAATAGCCAAACGCCCACATAGAACTTTTTTTATGGCTTCCCAAGTAGTGATTTTACATGATTGGGCGTGTTTGTGTAATCTTGTTTCTCCTTGGTACTTTCCATTTATGACCCCTGCCACATTCAGTCTTGAGTCAGCCACATTCCCTCATGGGACAAACCAAGAAGTGATCTCTGGGCCTTTGCTTCGCAAGGTCACTTATTCTGTGTAAAACTCTCGCTGCCCTAAAACAGTGGATGAATTACCTCAGAACACAACTGTTTGTTTTAAAATTAAAATGTTAACCCAAGACTACGAGGGTATAGACATACTTACTACCATTTCCACATTTCACATCCATCACTACTCGATCTTTGTGAATTCTAGACTCCCTATTTTCTTTCCAAATCTTGGGGCCAGTCTTTTGGAGGTTGTGTGGAAAATGACACATATCAGCCTTATGTACAGTTTGATGCTGTATTATGTCTGCAATCTGGACTTTTAAACCATTGCCAGTAAAGGATATTGCACGGGGAGGCTAATTTAACTTGGCTTGTACAAATCCCTGATATTGTCTGTTCTACTGAGACATCCCTCCTTTTTGTGTTTTGTTGATTGTTCATCTTAATCAATCTTCATTCTTAGCAAGACAAGGGCTATTCTTGCAGGGGTTTTTTCTGCAAATGAAGGGTTTACTGGAATCATCTACAGTATAAATATTATCAAGACTTTATCGTGCCAACAGATACACATCAATTGATTTTTCTGTCAGTTTTTGAAGGTTTATGGCTCCTGACCAATATCCAATATTTACTATTTGCATTGAAGCATGTTCTTTGCACTTCATTGTGGTTTTGGCATTTTGTCTGCTAATTGATTTGCTTGTCTTATCATTACGGCAAATTGGAAGGACTCCAGCATACAATTGCCAAGACTAGACCTAAATGGATCAAAGTATGACAACCATGTTGCAGTACCATACAAGAATCTTAATGATCTTAATGATCACTGCTTAATGGAGATTTGTGAGTTTATTTGACTACTAGACGGATACAGAAACTTCCCATTAATAGTCCATAACAGCTCCATGTAACAGCACCTTGAGTCCTCAGAACCGTGTCTAATCTTAGGTTCCCTAAGGCCCCTGTAAGTTCAAAGTTTTACTCAGTATACACATGTTTATATCCCCCAGTGAAATGGTATCCCATACAAGACTACTATAATCTAAAGCCTTACCTAAACATCTTCCTACTAACACACAGTAGTAAGTGCAGTGACTCTTTCTCAGCGTGTAAGGCCCACAGCTGCAGAATGGGAACTGTTGCTAAAGATTCATGTGACACTGATTTGTCTTGGCTGGTGTACTCCTAAAAGATGGCTGTTACAGACCATTGATAAGCCAAAGCAAAACTCAGAAAACATCTCTTTAGCATGCGAGTAGCTGAGAACCTCCCCGCTGGCCGATTATTGAATCATCTCAGTGTGTGTCCAGACGACCGAATGCACACTTAAAATCCAATCAAGTTAAGTTTATTTATCAAACAAAGGTCTATAACCAGACACAGACAAACTCTTCTGTATCTAATAAGCCAATGATCAAGGCCACAAAATGATGCAATCCCCTGGACAAGTTAAGTAGAAACAGAAAGTTAGGAGCGCATATCAGGGTTAGTCCTAAACAGATTTCTATTTGAACTAAATTTGAATTGAGTCCATATAATAACTCCATAAGAGAAATCTTATCCACCCCAACCTCCTCTGTCTTTTCACTTGTTTGGATTTGGAGAATGGGCCAGTTTGGAGATAAGGATGAAAGACTTTCCTATCAAGCTTCACTGAATATCTGTTCATCTCTGCCTCTTCCATCCAAAGCTAACCACCTACATCTGGCAGTGCCTATATTGAATAAACTAATTTATCACTCGAGTGCCAATCAAATGTTGGGGGAAAACATTGTATAAAGGCTATTTTCAGTGTGTGGCCATGTATATATTATTTGTTGTCTTTTACTGTGCATGTATTGTAGACAAGAGAACAAGAAGGCACTTTTCCAATACATATTCTTTTGTTACCTCAACAACTTCTTCAGCCTTTTCCCGAAAGGGTTCACTGATATTACATTTCTACCTTGGCATAAACAAGCCACAGACCAACACAAAAATGTGTAGCTTCAATTTAGAGCAAGTGCACTCTGCCATTGTTTGTGTATCTTTGGCATTATCTCCACTCTTGTCCACTGTTTCCCCTTTTCGCCGCGAACACAAATCAATTTTCTGCAACCTCCCTCTGGTGCAGATCGAGAACTACATCAAAGAGAGCATGAAGACGGAGATGGCTCAGTTGCAGCAGAATGCCGTCCACAACCATACCGCCGCCATGCTGGAAATGGGAACCAACCTCCTCTCTCAGACGGCGGAGCAAACGCGCAAGCTGACTGACGTTGAGACGCAGGTAACACAAACTGTGACAATTTACAATATGTGGGTCTTGTTCAGTTCTCTTGTCTATCCTGTGGACCGTTTGGGCAAAGTTCAAAAGGGGTGACACGGAACTGGCCTAAGACAAGAATAGAGCCTTAAAAATAATCAGACGTATTTGGCTAATCTTTCATTCGTGGGAGTTTGAGGGGGAGGTGATGGAAAGTTGTGAAGTTAAAGGTGGATAATTTCTTTGAGCTCTAAAAAGATAGCAGTTGTTTGCAGAAATAGATAATGAAGAAGATAGAAGAAGAAGATAATGATACCACAGATTAATATCTTATAAGTATTACCATGTGTTGAGAGAGACAAATGATTTGTGAGTCTTTAATGTGAAGAAAAGGCAAGAGCCTTAAACTCATCCCTGTGTTTTGGGATCATCTTCAGAGTTTGATGTACATGTACATTACATAGGATATATATGTATATATATTATTAATTCCCCCTTTGTCTGTGTATTTCTTGTTGGCAGGTTCTGAATCAGACATCCAGGCTTGAGATCCAGCTGCTGGAAAATTCTCTTTCCACTAACAAGCTGGAGAAAGAACTAATGGTCCAGACCAACGAGATCAGCAAGCTACATGACAAGAACAGGTAAACACACCACACAGGCTGGCAGCCGAAGATAAACCCGGAGCAAATAGAGATGGTATGTTCCACGACCAAATATTCAGCGAGTAAAAAAAAATAAAAAATAAAATAAAATAATACAAATCATCACTGAGTGCTGCTGTTCTCTGCGGGACTGCATAAACAAAATCAAAACTTGCTACCATCTTGCTGGCTACCACATACTGCAGTTTGTCCATTTTCCAAAACAATTTTCGGTTGTATAAACAACAGCATCCTAGAAAACTCATATTCTCTTGATGTTGAGTAAATCACTCTCAAATGCAAGGGGCCATGCGTTCTTTGTTAGACCACTGTGGACTTGTTGCAAAATCCTGCAATTAAAATGTGTCTCTTGGATACATTTTGCATGTCTCCAAACCCCTTCCTTTACAGTGATTGGTCTCATGGGACTGTCTTAGATGAGTAGTGTTTAAAAGGGTTCAGTCCTGATCTCTCATTACAGTATCCATTGAGACTCTTGCAATTATTTTGATAAAAAAAGAGAGAGAGAAAAAAAAACGCCATTTGAGAGCCGGGGCTTGAGAGTAAAGCCATTCCTAAAGCTTATGGATATAGATTTCTAAGGACAATTTTCCTGAGCTTGAGCCATTATGACATTATTCCATCTTGCATGTGTCATATTTTCTTTTTCCTGTAACTTGTACTAGTGAATGACATGATTCGTGAATGAAATTGAGGTCAGCATATGTCATCATCCAGGTATTAGGTCAAAGCTCAGATACTATAAAAGCACAATCCTTTACCTCAGTGGACAAAGTGCATGACGAATCATGTTTATACTGTATTGTGTGGGGAACTCATGGCAACTAAACCTAAAGGCATCATTATTTCTACTTCAGGCGAATGGAAAATTCCCGAATTTGTGTTCCAAATTTGCTCCGTAGAAGTGATGTGGATGGGGTATTATCACACTCAGCGTGTCCATCGCAGAGAAGCTGCTGAATCTAAAGCTCGTGAAGGAATTTTAATCATCTTAACCCGTGATTATGAAAAATGAGACAGATACACATTACATAACTAGTAAATCACTGGTAATATTATAACAAAGACTGCAAAACAATCTCCAGTCCATTTAAATCTTGTGAAAACAATTCTCATTCCAGAGGATTTGGATGCCCTGAAGGAATATAATAATTACTAACTTCTCCATCTCCCACAACAAACTTTTCTTGACCTTCTGCCTCTCTTCTCCCCCAGCCTCCTGGAGCAGAAGATGTCGGAGATGGAGATGCGACACCGTGAGGAACTGGAGACTCTGAAGCAGGAGAAGGGAAGTCTCCAGGCCCTGGTGGGCAAGCAGAGTGGAGTTATCAGGGAGCTGGAGACCCAGCTGAGCCGGGCCACAGGAAACAGCACGGCCCTGCAGAGACAGCAGCAGGAGATGATGGACACTGTCCATAATCTCCTCAACCTCTGCTCTAAAGATGGAGGTAAGCCATCTGGAATTCACATATGGAGAAAAGTTTTGTAGTTTTTCACTCATCCGGGGTGTGAATATTGTTGTACCCATTATCCGTTCTGGCAGAACATATCTGGTAATTGTGTGGTGCTAAGGAGGGACATCATAACCTATGAGAGGTAGCAGTAAATGTTAAACGAAAATGGGAATTCATAAAAGCCACCGAGAACTGGTCGAGCAGCTCAAGCATGAGTTAGGCAGCGAAATATGAGAAATAGTTAAGTTGATGACTACACCGAGGTGTTTTAAAGTGCCAAGAAATGAACCACGATTCACGCATTCAGTGTACAGTGGACGATTTAAGTGTAATCCAACGTTGCCAAAATAGCGGTTATGATTTAAGCCATGCTAGCAACATGACTCTGTTGATCTATCTCTCCAACAACTAATGGATAGCTTGCAGTGAAAATACATCTTGCACCACTCAGTTTGTTGTTTTTCAGTGAAATTGTCTTGACAACTATTGAATGTATTGCCGTGAAACAACCTTTAGCACTACAATGGTAACTTTTTTTTCTAGTGGATGGATAGCCAGCCAAGATTTTCATGGTTCCCAGATGACGAATCACAGTGAATTTTGTCTTTTTTATGTAGGGCCTCCATTCAATCCTGAGGGGCGTTTTAATAACTTTGGGCTAAGAGGCTGTACTACTTGCATAGTGCATGAATTTCGATAATGTCGTGTAGCTTCAAATCGAACCCATCCAGAAGAGCACTCACTGGAAATAATGATGGCAATGTTTGACCTACTGATCTTCCACACTAATGCATTTTGTGGGAGTGAATCATTACAAACTATAAGTATGCAGATGGCTCAGTACAAAATGATTTAGTTTATATTCCAAAATTAGCAGGGTACAGTGTTCACTGTTCCATTCACAACAGCTGCAGCTTCCTCTGCTTTCATTTTCAGTTTTAAAATAGGCTTGCTTAGGGTTAGCCCTAGGGTTAGGGTTACCTTCCTTTTGCTTCTAGGCCAGTATGCCGACCTCTGAAAGTGTCCTTTGTTTCACACTCAACCTTTCGAACACTATGAGTGCTTTATTCAGGTACTCAGTGTGCAATGCATGCTGCCAAATGTGTCCATGTGAACACCCTCGTGAATTCAAAATAGCACACTACGTTCAGACTTGGAGACACGGTGCTGCTAAACTCATGCATTAGGTGTTTGTCTAAATGCAGCCTCAGAGAGAAGCATGGTCTTAGGCTTAACTTTCACCCTTAAAACAAAACGCAGACCGTCCAGCGTTCAGCCATCCTTGCTCCATCCAGGAGAAGAAATGTTTTTACTTGGAATTTTGAGTGTGGAGAAAACTTGTCAGTCAACCGTTTTGACCGCTCCTCATTTTGTGCACCTACAATAACACTGACTCCAACCCAAGAAAATACCCATTGCCCTTTGCTAGACCATGTTGTACAAAGCAACGTTTGTAGACCATCCATGAGCGCTTTGAACTGAGGGGCAGCACGTTGTTTTGAGTCACTCACTTCTTCTGGTTAGATGCTTGAGCTACAACACCTTTGACTTTATCATCTTTGTGAAATTATGAAACAGACTAGTTCTGCAACGCCATCACCCCATGCTGGAAGACACAAGGATGCCCTGGCTATTAAACTCTGCATCACCGAGAGCAGCATGAAAAACCAAACACGGTTCTTATTCTAACCCAATGTGCCCCTGTTAAAGAGGCCTGGTGGCTCTCGTAAAGCAGCATGATGCTCTTTTCCGCAACAATCACTTTTCACGGTTTAATTTTATAAAGTCTCTGTGTGTGCACAGCTTCACTGAAATGTCCAACACGACTGATGCTATGAGGTAATAGGCTTATTTCATTCCTCTGGGTCTCTTCCTGTTAATACGCGACCAGGGATTTCCCTTTTAGCCCCGTGTTTGACCCGCCAGCAGTGCAACCCTTCTAGTTCGGTCAAACTCAGTCAACTCATTTACCCCTTTCTCCAACACCACTTGATCCTAGCGTTTGCCAGCAATGCCACTGGTCACAGGAGATTTGACATGAACTTCTGTGTCGGTTGCAACCTCATTTCCATTTGTGGATTTCCTGCAGAGACGCCTCGAGACCCCACAGTGCTCCTTGGGGTTTCCCATCAGACAGGAAACACACAAGGCCTTGAAAGGATGTAGGAGTCATGAGTGGATAACGGCTGCACATGATTAACACATGCTTTGTGTTTATCATGCTGCCGGCTTTTGTAATTTTAATGTTCCATGCAATAAAGTTCACGGGCGGCCTCTGCTCGCACATTTGTTTAGTCTGGATTTGTGCATGTTGCATTTAATTACCAGAGCTCTTTTGAGACCGTTTTGCTCTGACCAGTATTCATCTGCTCATTCGTCATGCAGAGGTTTTAAGTGTGTCTTAATGCAACGCTCTAGGTTCTGGTTTTGTAATGTATCAAGATAGGTTAAATTCATTGTGAATTATACTTTTTGTTGATATTTTTAGTGTCAGTAAGGGCAGTAGAGGAGCATACCCAAGCCCACCCCCGCCCCCCACCCCCTTCGTCCATGCATGATTGGTGGCTGCGTTAATGAGAGTAGATAGAAACGGAACGTGGCCACCGCTGCTGCACTGTGGTTGGTCCTTTCCTCTTCCAGGGTGATGTTGAAGGTTGGGGCGGGCGCGCAGGTCAGAGGTCTCCCCTTTCCTCACCCCAGCCCGGAAAAGTCAAACTGTAATAGCTCCTGGGGGAGGGCCTGTCCAGAGGAGGGGGAAAAAGTAGGTACATCTCACTGACGCACTGTTTATCAACTGCAGTTAAAGAACAAGGGCAGCAGAGCTCTGCTTTTTATTCAGTGTTCAAGAGAAGGTTTTTGTTTGTTTGAGAGACGGATTAGTGTTTTCATTTGAGGCGAGGGTTAGCATTTCGTGCCATCAGATGGCGTCTGCTCGCATTAGGTTCTGTTTTGAAAACTGAGCCAGAGCATTTCCTTTAAAGGACGGACTCAAATCAACTTTGACTTCGGGGGAAGGTGACGGATACTTAGAAAAGGGAATTTTAACACTAAATCTCCACAGATGAACCTCCACACCCCCCTTCCTGGCTGTCCGTGGAGGGGCTTTTCCTAAAATTAAGGGTTTCATGCGTGTTTCAAATATAGCAAAGTGAGAGCTGGCGAGATGTTTCTGATGTGGCCAGATGCTAAGTTGTAACTCTTGTTTGGGTTGTAATCATTACCCAAACCTCATTATTGTTTAGCGTGTTACAGTAGACACTGTTATGAACAGTAATTGACCTCAGCGTGTACAATTTCTGGCTGCTAAATACGATTTTGTTTTACGGTGTTCTATTATCCCTCTAAATGAACAACATTCATCACTTTTTACTGCTGCTTAGTCAGAGTCGAAGACAGTCTAATTATTTTAAGGTTCCATGCAAAGCCTCAAAAATGGCATTAGCAGTGAGTAATACCCCAAGACAATAGTGCGGCAAACCGCTTCATTACACGATCCAGACCAAATCTGTAAGTGCTGATTATTTTTATGCCTCACTGACGGTGGCACTCAACATCTATGGTTGTACGGTGTGTTTTTGTCACCTGAATGACTTGGGCAGGTAAGGGTGTCTTACCTCACATTTCACACAAACTGTTCAGTTGTTGTGTAGTATACATGAAAAGATAAAGAGGAGTATTGTGTTTTATGCTGCCATTTAGTAAGAAGTTGTCCTTAATTTGAAAGGTGATAATTAATCCACATGGACAGGCTGTAAAGACAAAATTAAACAAAACTAAATGTATTGCAGTCGCATTGCTTTGCCCTCACCGCACCAACATTATTTTCTTTCTTTCTTTATTTTTTGATAAATGCATTTCAGAAGACACGTAACACGGATGATTGTTCCAATCCGGGAAATCTTCAGCCACCAGAGGCCTGGGTTTGTTTCACAATTGATTTAAGGAGATAAAGACCTTGGCTGTAGTTAATGATTTGAAAAATGTTGTGTTATGTTTCAAGTCATTTGTGACTTTTTTATGTTTAACCAACACACAATCTTTACCTAACCCTAACCAAGTGCCTTGAGAAGCCTAAACGCAAGCATTTCCAAGAGAGTTTACATCCACATATTAATTGTATATGTTGTAATTTTTAGGATTCAGAAACATCAAATCAAATAATGAATTTTGACACATTAGACAGCATTTTCCTTTTTAGTGTCATCAGCAACCTTCTTCACTCTGAGCTCAATATTCTGTTCGGGGTACAGGAGAAACCTATCGTTTTCTGACCTTTAACACATGTGATTTCATCAGCTCGATGCTTAATAACTTTTCATCATTTTATGAGAATTGCTCATGAACTTCCCAGTTATAGTTCCCAGCTGTAAAACCGTTCAAATACAATGGTTTTTTCAGGACTTTTCATGCAGTATTACACCTCACACACGCTAAATAAATGTAATGTGATATCTGGACTTTGTTGATAAGAGGTCCCAGAGGCACCTAATCAACCCAAAATACATGCCACAAATAAATGTGCAAACACGAAAGAAAGGGATGTGATTTTAATATTTAATGTTGTGTGTCACTTTTTACTTACTTGACGAGAAAAGATCCAAATACGGACTTACTTGGAGTATTGTTACAGTTCTCAACATGCACAGCTGTGAGAATAGCTAGTGTGTGTCGCCAGATTTAACAAGACATACAGGATAGCAGCTCACATAATGTACGACATGGATGAACTTTCCATTTATGCCACGGTACGAGTGTCCTGCAGATATTCAGCGGGTCCTGCATGGAATGGCTTCAACTCTCAGTGGCACTCAGTGGACTGATTATGGTCACATGGGAGCACTGATGTCCACGGCAGTCCATTTAGCTCCATTATTCAACCTCTTTAGTTCTAGTATTCGGGCTCATTTGGCAAGGGTCCTGATTTATGCAAACACCCGAGCCCTGCTGGTCTTTTCACATGAACCCCCTACTGAATACGAGTCCCCGCTGAACCACAAAATATTTTTCTGTAAATAAATATTGCGACATAAATAATATTTGCGAAGCTGGGCGGCAAGCTGTTCAAGGGGAGCCGCTCCAGCACACTGGAGCATCCTGTCACTCATCAGAACGTCTCCATCCACCGAGGGGGACCTCAAAAGCAGTTGTGAAATTGGTGTCCACGCTGTTACGGATTGAATACCAGGCGGTGGTCTTGCCGGCCTCGAAAATGTGCCCCCGCCGTCTGCCGGCTTGGGGTAAATTACCGCCCCGACTGCGCCGCCCTTTGTTGTATTAGAGTCTGGAGAGCGAAGGTCCACTCTGTCAACCTGTCCCAGCAGGGGATTCTTGTCACTGACACTCAATACTTTATCAAAATGCTGCGATAGTGCACCCAAATAAGCAGCCTGCTTTCAACTGTGAAGCCCTGTGCTCAGGAGGGGAGTGGGAGGGTTGCGAGCAGAGGCTAAGGATCCCTGACACGTTTCACTTCTCATTGACATTTTCTTTGACTCAACAACTCCAACAATAAAAACAAGGGTTTGAAAACTGAGATGAACCCCTGTGAGAGCAGAAAGGGAGGAAGAAAATGGGGAAAGGGGGAAAAAAAAGAAAGAAAATCGGAAGGAATTTCCATCAATATAACAAGGGCTTGGAAGGTAAATATAAACCACTTGTTATAACAGGAACTTGAAATTTATAGCTTGTAGTATTTTGTCCTCAGCCCCTTGCTTGGTTTCAAAATAGTGGCGCCATAATTACGTGCAGATGGAAATGGATGCAGCTGGTGTGTTAGAGGCTGAGTTTTTTTTTTTTTTTTTCCCAGAGTGTGAAATCATCTGGTCTCTTGCTAATAAGTTTGTCACGCTAAGGTTTGATCTGGTGTTACACACGCACATCCTTTCTGGATTGGACGACTTTTAAGTGTTCTTCTCTGAGATGTGCAGCTTCTAAATGTGATGAAACTGATTTGTTTTGATCAGGATCAGGCTTTTTCCGTCTGTATCAGGTGCAATGTAAAGAATCAAGCTTTGACACCTGCTTTATCACAACTTGTCATGGCATTCGCAACTTAGTTTTGACAGTCTGTCAGAAAAAGGCCAAATTCATCATTTTTCCAGACAGACAGCTGGTATATGTGGAAACATGACAATGCTGAAGCCAGGATTTAATCATAATAAAACATAATGGAACAGATTCTGATGCATTTTCAAACAATAAACCCCAATAAAATTATTAAATTAAATAGATAACCATTCATTATTTATGAATTCTACTGATGTGAGATTTGAAGGCATTATTATGTAAAAAGTTTATGTTTATTTGATTTTTTTAATGGATCCATGAATTTTTTCTGAGTTCTTTTTATTGGATTTTCTTGAGTCAGATGAGAAGTTTGTGCACTTGAATGGAGCTTGAGTCAAGGACTTGATTAGCCGAGCTTAGCATAAAAGCAGAGGCTTTTGGAGAGTAACTGTTCATTGTTTATGTATGGATTGACGGGTATAGGCACAGGAAAAGACAATCAAATACAACAAATTGTAGCAATAACAATGATGACATTGAGGCGGCGACCCGTGGAAATGATAGGATAAATATGTGGACAGGAGTTTAAACAACTAACATACAACCTGTTAAGTGCTGAGCTATTTAAACTTTGGAACTGCTCCCCTCTACTTATACTCCTCTTGTTAAGCTAAGCTAACTGCAGCCTGGTTTAGCTGCAAACATAAACCCTGCTTAAGAGTCGCCCAGAACTTCTCATCTAACTCTCAGCAACGGCATGAATAAGATTGATTTCTAAAACGTTAAACCTTTAATATCAGCAGCTGTTGTAGATGGTAGCAGTGGAAACCTAAAACCATCTTCACATTACAAAGTCACTCAGGCTGCGAGGTGTTGAAGACACAAAACCTGTTTTTGGAATATGACAAACAAAATAGTAAAGTGTAACGCTATGTCTATTATTTTCGTGTGTATCCACAGTTGTTCCTAACAGCACAAAGGTCGTGGATGAGGAGAAGAAGTTCCGCCACTGTGCTGATCTCTTCCAGGCTGGCTTCCACAAGAATGGCATGTACAACATCCAGTTAAATTCACAGGAGACCAAAAAGGTAGGAAGCCAGCTGTCCATTGTAATGTGAAAATACCTCAGTTTTCGTCACTCCCTAAGATGTGCTTTCATAGTGGATTTACAGGCTTTCCCCCTGGTTTCTTTGAGTTGGACCAACACTCAACTTTCTGAGCCGCCACACAACGCTGATGAGTGTGAACGATGAGTGCGAGAGCTGCTGTAGAAATATTGAAGCCTAAAAATACACTTGGCAGCTTTGAGAGTGCAGGAATTTAGCCGGGAGGTGAAGTGTGAGACGGGACTCAGAGGATAGTGACAATGGTGCAAGCGTGTGTGTTAACGTTTGCACCAAACTCAATGAGTGATGGGAGTGATGATTAAATGATTTAGGAGGTCGGCTTGTGGATTTCTGGCCGTAAGAATGTGACACGTTGCTGCTGGGCTAATCACAGAAAACCTTTAAAGTCAAGCCTCTGTGTGGCCATGTGTTTGATGTCCGTGAGACAGTTTCGCTGCGAACCACGCTGCTAACTTTTATGGTGTACCATCAGCAGCCTACAAATTTTAGCAGATGAAGGTACAAAACCAACATCAAAGAATGACAGCAGACAGTAATGTTGCCTAGTATTTGGAGAATAGGGAAACGGAAGAGGAGCTATTAGTTGCAAGGTGAGGAAACTTTCAGGAGCCAGACGTCCTGAATCATGGTGATCCACTGTTCAGCAATTTACTAATTGTCTAGATAATGTCGTAGTTTCATCCTTTTCTTGTTTATATTTGCTGAGCTAAACCACGCAGGGTCTGAGATCATTTCATTGAGCCACAGTACCACAGGCTGAACCTAATGAAAGCCAACTGGTTTCAGTGTTGCAGAATTACAGCCACAGTTTCTTCCCAATGACCCAACACCATTACACACCCATTAGCCAAAACATTTAAACCACAGGCGAAGTAATACCATTCATCTTCTGGTGATAATACAATCTTCTGCCGGGAAACGTTTGGACCTAGAATCCATGTGAATATTACTTAGTCATGTACCAACCACCTACACTAGACCAGACACAACCACTTTGCAGTTGTCCCTTTGGAGTGTGATGACGCTTCTTGATGGCAGAGGCACACTCACAAAAATAACAACTCAAACTAATGTGGAATGACCTGGCTTCCAAATTCACTAGATCCCAAACTAATCAAGTATCTGTGGGATTCACTGGAAAAAAGTCTAATCCACTGAGCCCCCTTCTTATCAACCATCCTCTAGTCATAATATTATGCCTGTTCAGCCTTGAAATTTGAAATTTCACAATTTGGCAGGACCCAGTGACTAGCCAGATAACCTAGGCAAGTTGATCCTAGCTTGTTTAGCTTAATGCTAATTCCCCCTATAATCTCTTTTTTTGAGACAATAAGTGCACTTCCAGCTGCCTGTTTGTACCCACCTTACCAATATGTGCATAGAAGGTTTGAGTTCACACATTGCAAAAAAAAAAAAAAAAAAAAAAACTAGACTAGTCTAATGATGGAAAATTGGTGCACAGGCCAGTGGTGTTTGTATGTGTAAATGCATGTCTTTTTGTGAGTTCACGGCATGAGTGATGAGCTAGCGATGGGGCGAAGGGCTCTGTCAGAGCTACTTCCTTAATTATACCCAGGCTGTGGTCATGTGTGTTCAGCTGCGTGGGCTGGCTGAGGTGAGAGACCTTCTCCGCTCCACCCTGGGGTCTCCTCCTCAAAACAAAGAGCAATGCTGCAGATAGAACGCCGGCCCCGCGTTATCAGCTTACACACACCGAGGTCCAAGGTTAAGGGCCACATTACACCCAGGTGTCTGCTGGTATGTGTCCAGTGCGGACCACCACTTTGATCCCGGCAGAAACAAGGCCCGCTGATGAGGAACATCTCCAGGGAGTTGGTGAGGGATAAGGAGAAACTGATTAGGGTCTGAGGAGGACACAGATACGTCGCATTCCCGAAGATGAATCATCATGAAAGCTGGGAAAAGGAGTGTCTGGAACCAAATGATTGTCTTCATTGTTTGTCAATGCCACTGAGAATATTGAATTCACTGACTTTCTGTTACACTGACGTGCTATCAGTGTTGCATTGTCTTCATAGATGTGTTTTTCCCACCCTCCCTTTTCTTTCTCTTTTAAATTGCGTAGGTGTATTGCAACATGGAAACAGCCGGCGGTGGATGGACGGTCATCCAGCGCAGAGAAGACGGCAGCGTGGACTTCCAGAGGACGTGGAAGGAGTACAAGACGGTGAGACAAGACAAACATGTGCACGCAGACAGCCACTCATTATCTAGACATTTATCCATATCCATTTAAAAAAACAAAAACAAGATAATAATGTTGCTTCTTTGAAAACAAGGCAGTGATTGAATACACACAGACATGAAGAGAGCACACTCATCCACATCCAATAAGCATAAATTACGCAAGTAATTTGTGAGATGAGCAAAACATCCTGTTTCAAAAATATTCTTTTAAAGTGGGATTATCACAAATACTGCGCACATTTTGGCCTTGACTAAACTTGTTGAAAACTTAGAAGCAGGAGCCACGGATCCGAGACCATTTGGAAAGCTTCTTCCAGATGTCATTCCTCCTCACTGTTAGCTCCCCCTTCATTTTCATATTAGCGATATTGTCTAGGGTGTCTGAGACCTGCACCGCTGCTCGGCGGAGGCTTCAGGGACACGCTGTTATTCTTGCTCTCCTCCGAACAGGAAATTACTACCTAAATCTGAAAACAATGCATTTGTTTAGTCTTAGTAATGCAGTGCCAGGTGTTTCATGTGTTTGTCATCAAGGAGAAATCTATGCATATTTGCTTTATGGGTGTTAACATTTACAACCTAGGCTGTGTTTAGATGGTAAATTGGATTTATTATGGCTGGCAGTTGAATTGCTGGTGTTTACTGTAAAAGCCGCCTGTGTGTACCTTCCACTAGCTGTATAAGTTTAAGTTCTTTCCCATATAACCTGCTATTTCCAGTCGAGTTTGCTGCGCTGCTCCTTCATCAGTCCAACTTTATGGGACATTATGAGGCCAAAGAACTCCCTCGGAAAACCAAAGGAAAGCCCATAGCTGGCAGCGAAACCTCGGCTGGTCATTTAATACACTTTCATATTAATTGTAAAGCTAATTTAACCTGCTGAGACACGAGCTTTTATTTGGTATTAATTTTTAATTCCTCCAAGGTATTTGGGATTAGGAAGTGGTATTTTTTTTTTCTTAACCCCCCCCCCTCCTCAAAAAAAAAACACCAATATCCTCATATGTGGACACTGGGATTATTTTTTAGTATTTATATTATAAAGAAGTCACCAATGTTTGACAAAATATAAAACTGTTTATTTCAATACCTGAACATGACTGTGCAATGACAGAATTGCAAACACTGGAGTCCCAATGTCCTCAAACGGGTACTTGCTAATTAGCAAAAATTGCTAATTTGTTAAAGTCAAACTAGAAACGTTAATAAGCATAAATAAATGAATAAGTTTTATATTTTGCTACCACTAGATGGCAGACTAAAATGTCCACTAATGAGGGCAATGGGTTTGAAAGAAGCAGAATAAGCTGCAATAAAACCTAAAACCTAAAACCTAACGTCCCCATATGAGGACGCAGGATCTCAGGAGGTTAATGACAAATCTTCATATTGGCTGAGAGATTTTGGGCAAAAATCAACGCAAACAACTTATCAGTGCTTGGGAACAGGACAGAATTTTTGTTTTCTGTTCAGTTTCTTTAGTTTATTGTTTTGTATTATTGTGATATGCGGGTGGGTATTTGTCAGGGACAACAAACACGGGAGAGCAAACAGGACATGAACACAATAAGGATGATGTGAAGATAAACACCAGCGAGCCAGACATGGAAACCCTCCAGTGTTAAACAGGTGTACAGACAGAGATCACGCAGTGCTCAGTACACAAGGGTGCACTCACAGACTTTGGCAGACAGTCGCAGTGCTAACTAGCAGCTTAGCTTTGCTGATAGTCTCCTTGAAAAGACTAGAGGAGATTCACCGTTTTTATTGTGTTATTCATTTTCATTCTGGGTCCTTCGAGGCTTATGCTCACAGATTTAATATACATTGAGGATCTTGTAAATCACTCAGTCAAAGCTGAAGCACGGCTTCTTTATGAGGCAACAGGGATATAATGCACTATATTAAAATGTGAATTCAAGACCATTTTTGTAATTGCATTACCAGGTGCCCACACATCATAACAATAACCACTCAAGTGCCCGTCAACCTGAATCAGTTGTAAGACATGACCGTTAGACAGCTGAGAGTGGTTAATGTCAGCAAACGAGCAGCGAAGTTGAAATGGCTCACAGTAATGGATATAGTTTTCAAAAATAAATTATTACAGCTGTAAGTAAAGCAAAGGCCGCTTTTAATAGTAGGCTAAAAGTAAACTGCAAAAAATAAAACAATAATAAAAAGCTAAAAGTAATGAATACAGTTGTGCATAAAAAGGAAAGTTAAATATAGCCAAAAGCAATAAAAATAAATAAATAAAAGTAATAGCTAAGAAATAGCTAACATAATATAAACATAAATGCCAGTTAGCATTTGGTTCAGTTAGCTGTCCATTAAGTTCAGTAAGAAGTTGAAGCAGTGAGATAAAGATAACAAAAATAGCTGATGTTAGTGAGATAGTTAAAGCAACAAAAAATGGTTCAAATAGTCGTCTAAAAAATTAAACAGATAAAACTAATGAACAATTGTCCAAATAACTAGTGTTTGCAAACGCAACTAAAACCTTTACCGAAAAATTGTTGAAATAGCAAAACTCAATCAATAAATTGTCAAAATTTTGAGTTAAGGTAGCATAAACACGATTGAAATAGCTAGCTAAAACAATAAAAAAAAATAGCTGGTAAAATAATGACAAAATGGTTAAATAGAAAAACCAAGAAACTCGAGACCCAGTTAGCTAAAACCTGTTGAAAAAAGCTAGCAACAAAGCTCTTGAAAAAGTTAAGAAATTGCGTAATTATTTTGCTAAGGGTCACAAAAACTGTTGAAATAGATCGTCACACACATTGGAAATAAAACAATAGCTAAAGGTAATCAATCTTGAGACACAGTTACAGTAGCCAGAAGCAACAAAAGGCTGGTGAAATAGCACATTTTTGAAACAACAAAGTAGTAAGTAATAAGGTAGCCACAGTTAGTCAAACACTGAATATTCAGTTGCGTAACAGTACCAATCGTTATATATTTAACACAGATTATTAAGTAGCATTCAGCCGCTTGATGCCGTAGGAGGTGCCAATGAAGTTTCCTTTAACCGATGACTCTGAAGTATGTCTGACAAAAAACTCTGGGACTCCGATCGTTCTTAGTTTAGTACGTGCAATGAGATGACGCTGTGTTGAATGTTAATTTCCTTTTTATAAGAACACTGCGTGATTTTAGTAAGTGTAACTGACATACAAATCAAGTGCTCTGTCCAACAATGTTACCATCTCCTCATCTTTGCTGGGCTCATCTGAGTGATGCAGATCTGGTTTGCGTGTGAATAATCGCAAAGGACCGGAACTATACGAGAGAAAACTGTCAAAAGGGCTCGACTCCAAGCCTTTTTCTCCAGCCAGGGCTCTTGAGATAAACCGCAGTCACAGTAGGAGGCATTGGACCGAGCCGAAAAGCCAGTCAGAGGGGATCATCTCATCAGGAATGAGATCAATTTTAAAGAGGAAAGAAAAGAGGGAACAGCAACAGAAAGTGGTAATGGGCCCCAGACCCTTTTCTCTTCCACCCACTCAGCAGGACATGCCTAAGGCCAGAAGAATGCCCCATATTTACTTTCCCTCCTTCCCATTCCTCATCACCACACACACTCAGCACAAACACAGACGTTCTCCTTAACTTTGCTTCCCACTCCACCCCCGTTGTCCAATGTAGTGCCCCAGACTGTCCTGTCAGATTTTGTAATGTCATCCCGCTTCGTGATGTTCCCCGTCTCCTAAACGCGCTCCTCTCGCTGCTGTCAGAAGCACTTTGCCTGTGACCGGGGGGCACTCTGATCAAATACAAATGCTTGCAGTTGTTTGAAGGAGTGTCTGAGCACAGCGTATGTAGTTTGGAAAAGAAGTCTTTAAGTAATAATGAGTTTAACATGTGTGTGTCTTGAATGTAAGACAGAAGTGTTTCAGCTGGTACCACTTTACACGCTTATAGATAAATATGACCATCCACGTGGAGGATCGAGCCAAAAGCATCCTGCATCCAGGATACAGTACGCTTAATGTGTTTAGCCTTTTTCACTTAGGCTTAGAGAAATAAAACAGAACAGTGGGAGGATAATGAAATCTAAATAAATATGATTTTTTATTTTTTTTTGGCTAGTGGATAAACAAGCTCAATATTTATTATCAAGAACTCATCTGATCTCATTTCTGATCAACATCGAATAAATCAGTAAATAAATTGGAAAATTCCACAATCCTCTAGTGTTGAGATTTTATCAGTCTAGGAAAAGAGAGGAGAATGTGATAAATAATCTCAAGTTCATGATTTAGAAAAATGATTTTCCGAAGGATTCCCATGCTCATTTTTTTTATCATTATTATTATTTCTCTCCCTTCACTGCAGGGTTTTGGGAGCGTGTCTGCAGAGCATTGGCTGGGAAACGAGTATGTCTACCAGCTGACCAGTCAGAGGCAGTATGCCCTCCGTGTAGAACTTACAGACTGGGACGGACACCAGGCTTTCTCACTATATGACCGCTTCCAAATCGGCAGTGAGAAACAGAACTACAGGTAATACTGCTTGGTTTTCATTGTGTTTCCTGTTTTTATTTTGTACTTGCCTTGCCTTTGTTTTAGAGGTCAACCGATATATATTGGCCGGCCGATGTATCAGGCCGATATTTCCGTTTTTTTACTGGTATTGGTATCGGTCGATACACGGGTGCGTTCACTGACACTTTTTTTTTTTTCTGCAGTCAAGACTTTCAGACAGGCGCATCCACAGGCAGCCCTGTGCTGCTTGAGACACTGTGGACCTGTGCAGCCCATATATTACCCCTCCCCCACTAGCAGAGTGCACACCACAGCTAGAAGCTGTAAAATGCTTGTAGTCTTGTATTTTCCTTTTTTTAAAAAACAAAACAAGCAGTATCAGCTCCAAATATCAGATCAAAAAAAATAGGCAGCACGTATCGGCCATCGGACAATGCTGATGCAAAAAACAAAAGGTATCGGTACTAAAAAATCCATATCGGCCGGTCTTGACTTTTCTTTGCTTCTTGTGTTTTCCCCCTTTCATTGTTGGATTGGTTTCTCCCCGCCCTCATTAGTTTCACCTGTGTCTCATTAACGCCTCTGCTCATGTATTTATAGCCATGCCTTTCCCTCTGTTTGCTGTCAAGTCATGTGGAATGTTACCCCGTTTGTCTTGCTGTTCAGTTCCTCATGTTCTTGTTTCGGTCTTCTCTGGGTACCCTTTTTGATACCCTGCCTTCTCTGCAGCGCCTTAAGTTGTGCTTTTAGAGTTTTTATTAAAGTCATGTAATAAAAACTCCCCCCTCCCCTTAGTGTCTTGCATTTGGGTCATCCCTCCCATGCTGGTATTCGTGACACACATAAGATCATGGCGTAAGGTGCAGAGCTATGCCATGCCTCTGGTTTATCTCAGAGACAAAATCACAATCATCTGTTACACAAAGTTGACACAGCTAGCATAATAAAAGCTGCAGAGGTTTCAGTGCAAGTGCTTTAATGCTGAAGTGAGGCTTTGGCAGTGTTCACAGTGCAGTCGTTGTCATCGTGCAAGTAAAATGGAAGCACTTGAAGCAAGGGAAACACAAGCTAATAAAACTTTTATAGCCTGTATTGATTAAAACAAAAGTGCATTTGTTCCATTGGACAGCCATGAATGACCAAAACCATTGCTAAGACACTTCTTGCTAAGTAGACTTTGGTCTCGTATTGACCTTTTCTTGCCTTGATATTACAAAATGGTGAAACCCCGTATTTAGCATGTGTCGGAAATGAAGGAATGAGGAAAGAGTTTACACAAAGAGAGAAATTCTTAAATGGAAAGTCAAAATGTCCAAAAGTGTTAAGATTATAACTCCTGGTTGTAACTGTGAGCTTTCCAGGCACTTCAATCATGTCTATCCTGTTATATAAGTGTGTGGTGAGGTTTGTCTTATTGCGAATTCCTTCCAACCCAAATGTATGCTTGTCGTCTCCTCACTGCAAACTTTCCTTTGATTGATGCTTTGTCCTTGTGTGTTACGGGGCAAAGGTTTCTGTTTTCTTTTGAGGGGGTTAATGATAACGGGCCTCAAACTATGGCAGATGCTTGGCCCTCTCAGATGTGGAAAACTACTGCAAATTCCTCAGAGTTCCAAGCAATTGCTGGCTTCAGAGGCGATGGTCTGACATCTCCAATTCCGCCGTTCTCCCTGGATGGCTGGTTCTTTGTGATAAGAGGTCCCTTTGGTTGTGAAATGTCTTGTGTGCGGCTTTGAAGGTTGGAGCGCGATCCTGCGTCTTAAAAGCCTTTACCTCGGCCCTTCCATTCCTCACACCAAAGCTCCCGAAAATAATCTGGGTTTCCAAGTGTTTCCAGGGTTATAGAGTGTTTTTGCCATATCTAATTGTCAGGATTGTGTTGTGATGACAAGGGTTTCACCTTACGGAGATTCTGTGTTGAGCAGCTTGTACCGTGAGTGGGCCCTGCAGTTTCCTCAAAGGGATCAGAGAATGAGTTTCACACAAGCGGAAGAGATCAAATTAGTTTTTTTGTTTTGAATTTATGGTGAAGCTGAGGTATTGTGAGGCCACAGCGTGGGGAAACGAGTGAAACTCCATCTCTTGTTACCTTCGGTCTTATATCTGGTTGTGGTTTGAAAGCGCAGATGCTGACTTCAGGCTTGTCAGCATCTGCGCACAGTTATGCAGAAGCATCTTAAACTTTTCAAAACTAGAGGATGACCTTACATTCTCTGCAGGCCTCTTTCACACACAAAGACCACACGAACAATTAAATTATATCACATTTTCCTGTGTTTGACACATATTTTTGACTTTCCACACTCGAACTTTTGTGCAACAATAAATGTTTTTGTCCCCACTGAGGCAGGCAAAGGGCATCCCCGGCCATTTCGGTCTGTTTTGGATTCAGGCTCACACTGTTTAGGACTCCAACCAGCATGCTGATCTCTATAAATAGATTTGTTCTTGAAAAATAGTTGTGGTATGATAACCACACATTGCTTCTCTGAAACAGGGGCCAAAACAAACCAGATGGCCAATCCCCAAACAAGCCTGCGCTGCCATATTCTCTGTTCTTTCTGCTTTGGCACCTACCTGCTTTTAAATGTCAAACGATCTGCAATGAGCTCTCCAGATTGCATTTATTGCTTTGAAACTTAAGCGATAGTTGAAAGCGATAGGGCCTGCCTTTTCAGTTGGTTTTGGAATATTTTCTGTCATCTGCGGCGGTTTACTGGAACACCGTCTGCGTCAGTGCAAGTCAGACAAACATTTATAAAGACCTCATACTGTATAGTCAGTCTGTTTCTCTTTCACTCTTTCTGTCTCTCTCACACACACGCTCTAAAAGCAAAACGGGGCCACGAACAGACAAGCACCACTTGGAACGCGGGCCGAATAACAGTCTGAGAGTCCAACAATGCACACGACTCGCCATTTATCATAAACAATATTGAGCGTTACCAGCCAGGAAATGTTTGTCTTGCTGCCAGCTTAGCGGTTTCATGTAGTGTACTGCGAAGAGGAAATTACTCAACTGGCGGAGAGGGAGGGAGGTGTGCAATTATTCCTTGGTGAAATATAGAGTTCTAATCTTTTATAGATGAAATCATGTACACATAGTAAATGTCACATTCATTACCAGGGCTCTGCTGGACCTGCCATTTATCTTCACTCAGTCATCTAATTGTTGTCGGCTTTGCCCGCAACAATAAAACTGCTGAAGCAGTAAATTATTATAACAATTGATTCATTTGACTCACACAGCGGCTTCAAATTCACAGTTTATATGGAAACATGACTATTAAGAAATGAATCCCTGCCTTTAGAGATATACACAAATGATAAGATGACAACTTATTTACAGCCTGAATCAGTGCATTTACAGTTACGTCAGTGCGACAGCAGCCAGATACAAGAAGAAGAAAAAATCCCCGTGAGCTACCAGCCAACAATCAGCAGCGTCACACTGATGGTGACTGAACGTATCTTTGCGCGACAAATCTGAGCTGACTGGATCTATAAAGTTCCCACTGAACCGCAACGTCATAATGTTTTGAAACAAGCTCATTTTGTTGTTTGCTTCATAGAAACTAGGGTCGCCGTAATTGCCGTAAGGTTACTAGCTTGATAAACAGCTGAAAAAAACCTCTGTCATAATTACTCATTTGGGTCGCAGAAATGAAAATAATGAAATCAAACATAATTTAATGACCTGCAAATATTATTGTAGCTACGGCCATCAGATCAACAGATTTGGTTAATCACTCTCATTTGTCAAAGTTTCTTAGTTTCTTCGGTGCAGAAATGGCTCCACTTTAATTGCTTTAAATCATTTGAATGGGAATTAAGAAAAAAAAGAAAAAACAAAACTGTATGACATTGAAAGTGAGAAGCCAAAGACGTGCAAAATCAAATATGAGGCTAATTTAAGAAAATACACTCAGAGTGAATGAAAACAAAACAGTGCTGAGTCAGAGTGAAAACTGTGGTACAGAATGAGGAAAATTGCATGTTACACAAAGCGATATTATGTAAGAAGTAATGAAAGAGCCAAAACCGAACTAAATGATTACAGAGCAAGAGCAAGAGTGCTTTGATATGAAGTGGCTTAGTCATTATTTTGCATTGTAACAAAAGAAATTATTATTAAAACTCTTAAGCAAGAAAGAATAATTTACCTTCCCACACGATGTTGTGATCGAGGTCGTATCCCTATCAAAAGTACAACACAGTGTCGTCTGTGTAAAGATGTATCTAATAAGACAGTCTTCATACAAAAATTGACGAAAACCAGCACCAACTTGCAATAAATGCGTGCGTATTTACTGAATGCCATTGAATTCCCAGTGGATCACTTTCTCTAACTGGACCAGAGGCCCACTTAAAATGCTAGCTTGGAATAAATGTGCATAAACAATTTTTAATGGCAGACCAGGTCAGGAAGGGTTATAGTAATATTATGCGTGATTGCTCTCCTAAAATAAAGATCTTAGTTGCTAAAAGCCCCGAAAGACAGACTGAGTGCTCATGAAAGATTATTTGATGAAAGCAAAATTCTTGAAGGTCCAAGTAGACTACTATTAATTAGCCATTAACTCGCTATGAAATGTATATGTTGTAGTCTGAGTCTGAGTCTGTGTCTCTGTAGCATTGCCACAATTATTCCTAGAAGTAAGAAATTTTATGTGCAGGTAATTACTTTTGCAAAGTGGAATGTGACCCACCAAATATGTTTAATGATGCATCCTAAAACACTACTGCACACGCGGAAATACGGCAAAGTACCTTGGGCACCAAAACAAGCAATCAATCATTCCTTAAAGTGTCCAATATAGAAACATTAGCAGTAGTTGAACGTATGCACAGACACAAGCTGGGGTTTGCACTGAAATATCTATAATATTCACGTTCTTAGCCTCCCAACTGGATGAAAGGACTCATATGTTTAGTTTTGAACAAGCAGTTACATCTTTATTCAATATCTTTCCTTGTTCCAAAAGCCAACTTTTCACATCCAGTGATTTCTCCATATGGTAAATGGGCCGTGGTCCCTGTGGAATCAGATAGATTTCATTTAGATGTTTTTCATGTGGGGATTTTGGAAAGAGATTTGGGTTCCAAAACACGGTGACCTCTCTTTTCCAGTACTCACACTGAGATAATCTTAGATACATTAGGTAAAGGGTTTAACCACTACTACTTCTGTGGTACTCTTTGCAATGAGCACAATGCATAAATAAAACTGTATAAAACAATGGTAAATAATTAGAGGGAATTTATTTACACTGTTGCTAGTCTATATTTGCCTTTACAAACACATTACTGTACACGTGTCTCAGTGGAGCTATATATGGCACCCAGTGGCAACAGAGCAGCCAGACAGACACCTCTGTGGCCCTGCGGTAGGAAGCCAGCCATTGGTCAGGGTGATTAACCTCTGCAATGAGCCAATCAGGCTGAAGTTCAGGAGGCTAATGACTGCCAGGTGTGTAACAACAAACTTAGCTCTTAGCTATGTCCTTCAAGTAGGGACACGGAAGACAGCAAGCATACTAAACCTGGTAGGACACTGCAAACAGGAATGTTTTCTTTCAAAAATGCTTCAGCCACTTTAACTGATATGAGTGAGATTTTATACACATTAAATGTCCATATATTAATATCTGGCATTTTCTACAGAGAATTCCTTGAACTTTGTGCAGTGTAACGTACATTACATTGGACACATTGTTTCAGGATTTGGTGCAAACCTCCCCTGAGGAGATTTTCTTTTTATATACATATATATATATATATATATATATATAAAATCAAGCTATGACAGCAATATCCTCTGCTCAGAGTAACACATTGTGTTGAGAAATGGAACATGTCAGCTAGAAGAAAGACTACAAGCAGGACACATCTTAGCAGGGCTCCACTCCCATCACAGCCTGCTCAGCTGTAATCCAGCAAATCTATCTGTGTGGGGAGAAGGAGAGAGATCCAAGAAGTCCTCCGTGAGCACTTCTCTGCTTTAGATCAAGCTTACTACTGCTAATGTGAAGGCTAATTCGTGTTATGAAAATGGTTTTCTTACTCAAAGTGTGAAGCTTTCATTGCGCTTGTAAGAACGCTGTTAAACGTTTTAATGAGCACGTTTTAGCCTGAAGCCTGATAAAATGTCAATCAGTGTAACCTAGTTTTGCTTGGAAGTGGTCTCAGATAAACACATTGCCGTCACCCGATAGCTCACCTGACCCCGCTGCAACTCACTTCCCACGTACACAATTTGCAGCTGTAATACTCTGGAGCATAGACTCATTACGACTGAAACTGAATCTGTATCAAGGCTTTGAGGCAATTCTCATTTGCCCTCTGTGTTTTTTTTTAGTCATGCACAAATCTTTGGTTTTATTTGCATGTGGTCTGGTGTAGCCACCCCAGAAACCGTGAGGGTGAGTAGAATTCGTGACACCGAACACGTTGGATGGTTAGAGTTTAGATTGTCTTGAAAAAACAGTGTTGCAGATATGAAGGATAAACAGTCGGGGATGTAGTTACGACTGTTTCCAGTATTGGCGTGACAATGAATTGCAAAGGAAACTGACCAGATGAGCAATGACTTGGTGATTAATTTCAAACATATGCATGTTAATCATAAAAAAGTCTGCTTTTGCTCAAACGTGTGGTTTTAGCTGTAACATTTGCCAGGTTCGGGTCAGGGATACTTGCGTCACGTTTCTGCATATGTGACATTTGTGAACTATGTAGGTTGTGCACCAAAAATTTGCGCAAATTTTACAAAAACATTCACCGGTATCTAAGTAATTTTTTTCATTAAACAAATCCCCATAAAGCTTCAGATTTGCTTGTCAGCATTGCTGTAGATGTTCTGGAAATTTCCACGTTGTGCTACTCACCACATCAAACCTTTGAAAAGTCTATGAATGTTGATGCCAAGCAATTTTCAAAAAAAAATTCTCTCCACATAACAATGGTTAGCAATTATTAACCTGCAGTCCACAACATATTTACATCACTAAATATTTGCAAGGATTCTCTGTGATAAGTTTGTGATTCAGTTAGGAAATTGAAGCTAATAAATAGGCTAAGGTATGCTCGCTAGCATTAGCAGTGATTCCCACTATATGTTTACTTTTTTTTTAAGATGAGTGATAAGAATTGTGCCGGTGAATAGGACATTTACTGAGTTTTATTATTCCGTTTTTTAATATTAAGATTAAGTAGGGACTCCTTACCTTACTATATGTGTTCTATATTAAACTTGGCCTGGGGCTATTTATAAATATACATTATTTTTATAATTTTCGCATTCAATATTGCGCTATTCAAACATTGCACAACTCAAAGTTGCACAAAAAATCTTTTTTTTTTTTCTTAATTTCAAACAAGTGCAACAGTAGGGTGGCCATGCAACTGATGTAAACATACCTGGCATAAACACACATACATACATGGGATTTCACCTGGGCACTAAATAGAGTCTCTTTCAGTATGTGGGGGAAAACTAAGAAAAATATATAAAAAAAATCTCTAATCAACCAAAGATTTTGCGACCCCCTGCAGTACCGTTGCAGATCCCCTCTTAAAGACTTATACGTCAAAAGATGACAAACCATCCCCACTGGCAATAAGGGAACTGAGATGGAATGAAAGGAAGAAGCAAAACCAAATTATTCCTCTTAAAGTGTCACATTTCTGTCACTAATGAGTGTTGACCAACTACATAACTGGCTTTACATGGCCACAGTGAGATTACCGGACATTCCCTTTTTGGTTTCTGGTCTGGCTCAACTTTCCTGATACATTTTATTAGCATGAATCATAGATGCCATCATTGGCTCCAAAACAGGCATCTCTTCCTCTTGAGTTCATTACTTGACCCATCGTCGGATTACCCCACTTATCATTCGAGTGCATAATGAACCCTGACAGGAAAAACTGCAGATGTCAGTTGGGCTGGGGGATTGTTGGTCTGGTAAACGCGCAGCGTGGCCGGTAAACACAGCCGCAGACTATTTAAAGCGGCCTGTCAAAGTGTCACGCTGAAAAGCCTTCTTGATGGCGCGGCCCGGCAATCCGTCAGCGCGGCGGAGATCGTAACAGCTTTAGTAAAACGGAGAGCAAATACGCCTCGTCTGTTCTTTATCAGCGCGGTAGCAGACCTCATCCTTGACGCTGCTGTGTTTTATTCCCGAGAATGAGGAATTAGCTGATAGAAGTCGTGCCTCTCAGAATTGCGGCAGCGTTTCGGGGATGTGCATTACATGAACTGGACAGCATCTCCAAAGACATCTGTTGCCCTGTGGACCCCAGATAATCGTCAACAATGTGTCACAGATGACATAATGTCCGCACACACGTACAGGAACCATGCGCATTTACACGCTCTACTTCTTGTAATATACTCACAGGCCCTTATCTAAACTCGCCATGTCCACTGGTCATTTCGGTGCCACTGATTAGACACATGACTCACCCTTGCATTGTGGGATTATGCTTTCTGGTTTAGTGGCTTAGTGAATTCCCCACGGTGACCTGCAGTCATACGTTTCACTCCGCTTTGCAATTCGGCCATTTACACAGCTGTCCAAATACAGGAGTCTTTCACGTTGAATGACTTACTTTCCTGAGGAGTCTTTGAGATGTCGAGACGCCTCCTAGCGCTATAAGTGCTCGCGGAGGTTGTGCGGTGCTTACACAGCTTTTAGCGTCTAAAAAATGCTTTCACATTTGTTACTTTCTCATCGGAAAAGGGTTCCCTACACGCCCATGATCCCCTATTGTCCAGAAATGAATTCAGGAATGTATTTTGTTTGAGAGTGACCCGTACTTAATAATAGAGACCTCACTGGCTTGGTGCTGCAGTCCTGGTGCAAGGGCTGCTATTGGGAGAAAGTGAGAGAGCGTGAGAGAAACAAAGACGTTAGGCGAGAACAAAAGCCAATTTGCAGCGCTGCCGGATATATGTTCTGTCAGAGGCGCATTCAGGACATTCTCACCAGGAGAGAAATCACAGCGAGACACACCCAGGGAAAAATAAGCCTCCAAGCCACATATTATATTAGCTTTTAATTTGAGTTCCGTGCATTTAGAGCGTGAAGGAATTCCTCTTTTCAGTCTCAGCAGATAATGCCATTTAATTTCAGTACTATCTCACCACCCCTTAAACCGAACGGACGATTACCGGGGTGACGCTCGGCAGCTCCCGATAAAATACGACGTGTGTAATTGTTGCTTTTGTCTTCAATAATTCAACAGCGGCCGCTTTGCAGTCGACTGAAAATGATTCACTCTACGTTTCATGAACAGCGCTGTGTTGTTTTAAATCTGCAAGCTAAGCAGACAAAGGCAATAGCACCACCTACAGAAACTCAGTCATTTTTATTATTAAAAAAATAATCATAATAAAACAAAAACAGAAAAGGCAGTTCATTTTGTTCTGGACCGAGAGTTTGCTGCTTGATTTTTACAGCTAAATCCCGATCGTTTCAACATTGTTAAAGTAGGTTTATATAGTTTTACAAATAAAATTCAAAGACTTATTTGCATTTTTTTTTTTACATCCCACTCCCCAGTGAGGTTCTGTTTCAGGGAGGATTCCCCCTGTATTCATGATCAGCTTCTATCTAGCACCTGGATCTGCGTTACTCTAACCATGCAGCATGCTTGGATTAAGTTGAGCAGCCCCCTAACAGACCTGCCATATTTATTCATGTAGAAGATACGGACTTACACAGTATGCACTCTGTAGTTATTACATGCCTGCAGCCGTCTAGCATCCTTTCTGCGTGCGTGTTATCTTGCAGATTGGGTCTTGTTTAATTTTTTCCTGGACTGCAGCCAAAATGCAAAGCCGTGTAAGGCATGGAAATACAGATGGATTAAACAGGCTTCTTATTGCTGTGAGTAGCTGTTGTTCCAGGTGTCCTCTGTGTACTCAATCACAACAAAAAATAAACAGCTCTCTGGAGACATTTCTTGCAGCGTATTATGTCTTCTTGCTCCCTTTATTGCTTACACTGCTCACATCGGCATCCTTCTCTCCCCCTTCCTCCCCCGTGTGTGTGTGTGTGTTTTCATGTCCTGACTCCCTCCTCTCCTTGATGTCTTTCAGGCTGTTCCTGAAGAGCCACAGTGGGACCGCAGGCAGACAGAGCAGTCTGGTGATCCACGGAGCAGACTTCAGCACCAAGGACATGGACAATGACAACTGCCTGTGCAAGTGCGCCCTCATGCTAACCGGTGGTAAGTGCAGCCAAGCTAACATTACAACCACTGACAGGAGAGGTAAATAACCCGGACCATCTTGAGACGATACAATGTTCTGCTGGGAAGCCTTTGGATCTGGCATTCGTGTGGGTGTTACTTAGACATGTAGCATCCACCTAGACAGACTGCCCAGCAGGATGCAGCCTGACACGCACAAAAACATGAAAAACAGCACAAGGTGTTGACCTGGCCTCCAACTTCACTAGATTCCAAACTGATCAAGTGTCTGTGGGGTGATCCACAGAGGCCCCTCCCATCAACCCACACCACCCAGGTTTCCTTTCCGATCCAGTACTGAGTAAAATTCTGCCTGGTATCGGCGATACCATTCCGATATCGATACTGTGTGTAAATACACCCATAATGTGTCTGGTAGACCTAAAAAAGTATTGCATTTCAAATCATAGCTTCATAAAGAATATAAGACATCAGAACAATTTATGTTTATTTTACATTGAGGTAGTGGCCTCATTTACTATATGCAACAACAGAAAAACCAAACAGAGATCATACAGAATATGTGAAAATGCTGTTTCAAACACTAAAAAGGGAATAAGTAAAATATAAATTATTGTTTAACTATTAAGAGCTGCTATAAAATGAAAACTTTCATGCTAAGTCTGACCCTGTACTCTCCTCTTATATTCGCCTCATATTCTGTGTTGTGGTTTAACCTGATGTGTTTCACAAGGTTTGTTGTGTTGCCACAGCTCAATAGTTACTTTCCACTGTGTTCCTACATTACCTTGAATGACTGAATTAGCGAAAATATTGATATTTTGATTTGAGAATTGATTTTAGAGCATAAATAGTATCGATCTGCACATCACTACCCCCCACTAACAGCATTCTGAATCAAAAATACTGGGGTTCGTCACAGGTACTCCAATCAACCACACTACAAAAAGACACAAACAGAATTATAAATAAAAAGATGGAAAAATAAGATGGATTTTCAATAAAATGGAATATTAAGATATTATATTTATTGCACCAGAAAGATAAATCATTGCATTTGCTGAGGGTTCGTTAAAAAAAAATAAAAATTCTGCTGAAGCTAACTTTATTTTTAAGCTACAAAAAGTAGTTACAATAACGTGGGATTATAGTTTAACCATTTGTCCCTCTTTATGTCTATTTTATAAGAAAGCTATGGAGAAGTGTAACTTTTCCAAAAACAATTTTCCCCAGCACCACACTGTCCACTGGCCGGTCATTAGTTCAGGCCACTGGGATCACAGCCTCCGCCTGCATGGCTTTCACTGGGCAAAAAGCGGCCGCTTCTACCTCTCTCCCTACACGTATCGGCCTGTATCCTTCATCCCCACCCACTTGCAGAGCGGTGCGGTTGGAAACGAGCGCATTATAAAAATCCCCGGGCGCGGCACCAAGTGTCAGGGAGATTTAAAATGACTCCGCTTCTCCTGCTGTGTAAGTGGAGCCCGCTGACCCTCGCTCTCACCTCGCGGCAGCTCTGTAGCTTTGGAGTCCTGACTTCTAATCAAGCATTTCTGAACGCATATTTGAGATCGACATTACCTCTTAGGTCACTCTGAACGCTGAAGTGGTTTAAAGGGAACTGGCATCCGATCGCTAATCAGCACCCACCACTTGATCTGCAGGATTTATAGCCTGCCTATGGCTGCAGAGGATAAGCATGACAACATGTAGCCTGACTGGTCGGAAACCCAGCGGCGCACTGTGCTAGCTGCACTAGATACAGTATATCATTTGATTTATACCCTGCATTTATAAGGGCAGGGCTGACACGAAATGATGTAAGTGTCTGGACTATACAAGAGGAAAATACTTCTCTGCCACATTTATGAGAACAGCCACAGCGTGCCATGCTAAGAATACGTAGGAGGATACAGCGTGCGGACACATATAATGTATATATTTACCCAGCGCAGGAACATACAGTAGGGATGCAGCGCTTACGATTTATTTATTTCATTTCGAAGGACGACATCCGCAATGATTTTACAACTCGGTAAAAACCTCTGGTCTGGAAACGGAGAGGACACCGATCGTAAATTCCAAAGGATTGCTGATGCGCACGCTGAATGTTTATGTGGCGGGTTGCGCGGCCTGCGGTTTATCAACAAGCATCATGAGGGAATGGCTCACATTCGCTGTAGTGCGCTTTACGGCCGGCGAGGGACGAGTACTTTGAGAAAATAAAACAGCAGGTTGCACCGAAAACAGAAAATACTGCAACGCTAAATTTCCAGACATGTTTAAAGCCCATCATCTGTCTCCTCATTCCAGCTGGGACTTGGCTAAACTATTAGCTTTTGTGTGAAGCTTAGCCTGTTGTTAAAGCTATTTGACCAGTTAGCTGTAAACACAAGGCCGTTTCAGCTTTTCTTTGAGCTCTTTTCTTTTGTTCTCCACCACCTCCTGAGGGAAGGATCTGGATCTCCCTTTAGCTGCTAAACCAGCTAGCTCACTGGCTAGTTGCTAACATTTGTTTTTGGGTGCTGATTAGGCGATTTACAGCATGTTTTAAGCTAAAAAAAACAAAAACAACTGATGCAAGTTGCATGATTGAACCAAAACTGCAAAGTCGTCACCTCTAAAAATCAAAACAATAAGTTAAAAGATGCTAAAATGCACCAGTTAGCCAAATAGAAAGAGCGTGCTGGGTAGTATCCTTGGAAATGTGACATAATTATCCGTTCCATTACATAGCCGCTTTAACCTTTAACAACTCGGATCCTATGCTATAGCACAGCAAGTGCAATTTGTTATATTCAGCTCCCGCTGCCAACGGCACCTGATATTACATACAGCTGTGGAAATGTATGGAGACATCCATCAGTTTCCATGATACGCTGGCCACGTGTCTCACGACGAAGCAGCAATCAATGTGAAATTTATATGTGTGTGCGGTACATGCGCCAGCAGCAGCAGCCACGGGTGGGAGTACTGCCCCTGATTACTGACTGAGGTCCCGGTGAAATGTCACACTGGTGGTATTCAGGTCTGTCAGAGGAGAGAGGAGAAGCGGTGCCATTTGTCGCTCTGTGACTGCACATACCATGCCGGACATTATGTTCTATATCTGACCGCGTATCGGTGAGGCTGTTTTCACCAATTCAGCTTTTAAGTTCTGAATTACGGCACGTCACTAGGATTGAAAACAGCCAGTGCTGAGGTATGCACTGACTTGAAAGTGCTTCACATTAAATAATTTAAAACATATGAGGCATCCAACAAATCATTAAAGTGCAGTGCTTCTCCTCCAGTCAAGGACACGCTCTATATCATGCAGATATAGTTCCGGGAAATCGTGAAATGTGTCACCTTGTAGAATAAAAGCTTCCCATGCCATTCACGACTCTTATGTCTCACTGAAGCCTGTACACTTTGCTTTAAATAGAAAGCGGTTCCCAAAAGTGTTCAGCAACAGGTACTGGTATGCTGATGAACCCTCTGACAGTAGCACACTGGGCAGATAGCAGGGAATCGGGGGTCTGAGTTTATGCCAATGCTCAGTGGGCGAGGCCATGGGAAACTTTTAACCTTTACCAAGGACAAATCACACCGTAGAGGTGACTTTAACTACAACTTGACAGAGGAGGGATACTGTAATATCGTGTTTGGTGATTCTGGACGCTGTACATAACAGTGTCTTATCCTTATCTTGTCATTTTCTTTTCCAGGTTGGTGGTTTGATGCCTGTGGCCCGTCCAACCTCAACGGCATGTACTTCACCCAAGGGCAACACATTGGGAAGTTGAACGGTATCAAGTGGCACTACTTCAAGGGCCCAAGCTACTCCCTGAAAGCCACAGCCATGATGATCCGTCCTCTGGACTTCTCCTAGTCGCCTGAACTCCCGAACTTCAATCTTCCGAAAACATCTATGTAACACATTAGAGGGACGCTTCCTATGTTATCCTCTCATCTCATCTCATTTTCCGTGGACGTGGGAGCCGTCCAACGAATTGTTCTGTCCGGGCCTCCCCGGGGCGGCCGATGCGCTCGCGTTGCCCCGTAACCTTTTCCAACCTCTCATCGAACTGACAGAGCAGCTGCGAGGGGAAGGAACCGCAATGCACCTGAACTGATTCCCCCGTTCGAGGAGGACAAAGTGTGTGCGCGGCTTGTATGAATATCCGAGCAAACCCGATTCTTTGAAATTTCTGGGACCTGTGTTGGTGGACTTGAACTCTTCCGAGTGGAAAGCTGCTGTGGCTGAAGCAGCAGCGACTCCGAAAACTGCAGGACAGAGAAAGCAAAAACGGTGCAGCCCATACATGTTTTGCGATTGTGTCGTATATTGAGTTTGTCGTATTATTATTTTTTGTAACGGTACACAATAGCAAAAGTGAGATGATGTTGTCTTTTATACTGTACAGTATATACTGAATTTCTTTTGTGCGCATTACGTATACAGCAATGAAACTTGCTCACTTTTAAAGGTGACCTTGATGGGTGTACAGTCGGTCACTCGCAGTTATTCGCTGGCAATTATACACTTGCTATTTTGACAGAGGGTGATTATTTTCCAACATGTGGGGTTATTATTGGATTAGGTTCTGCAGTGAGACCTGTTTGTCTTTGTTATTGGCTGAGGGACAACTAATACCGGCCAAAATTCAGATCGTGAGCGATCACTTTACCTCTGCTCAATAAAACATTACACAATGACATTCATTCAGATGCATATAATTAATGATGTGTAACAATGGTAGCTGGAGCGAAATCAGGTTTTCGTATACCTGGCCCAGATGAGATGAAAAGGTCATTATGGAGATGTGCAGTAAATACTTGTCTCAAAAAAAAAAAAAAAAAAAAAACATTGAGGTTCAAGGTTATTTCGTCATCCTTGTCTAACATCTGACCGCAAGACAAAGGGCAGATCATTAAGACAACTTACATCCAGAATCATTTTCGCAGACGTCCAGCCAGTTTCTGTTTCTCATCACTGCAGCTTAGATAAAAAAAAAAGAAAAAAAAAAAAGGCTGGATATGAAGCATGAAATGAATGATTCCATCAACTGATCCGTGTGAACATGAATTTCATAAGTTCCAGCTTATAACAACAGAATCTACTGTGGACTATTTACTGAAGGTACATGTGGCAAGAAGATAAAGTGCATCTGGAACTTGTAAAAGTACAATTGACATGTTTATTAGCATACTAAAATCGCATAATTTAAAGGGTGTGTATGTAAAGCAGCTTTCCTGAGGAAAGCTCTTCTGTTTTTTCATTTCATTTCATTTTTATTTTTTTTTACTCTGCCAGAAGTACAGTGGTGTTTTGAAGTCGAGCATAAGACGTAGAAGTTAAAATAATAACCCTGGAAAAATGTGCCTTTGATAACTTTGCTTTTACCTCATTAAATTCTAGATTTGCAGATTTATTTAAACATCTTTTGTAACATGTGGTCAGTGTTGTGTTGCTAGATTGAATAAAGGAGCATGTGATGCACTAACGTTTTCAATCTGCGTTTAGGCGGGACTTTGTGAGCCAAATTGATGTGACGATAGATGGGGGTTTTTCAAGTCGGGTGCTCCGCGGCTGGGCCCTCATCGTGTGTTTCTTTATGCAGGCGTGCTTCAAAAGGCTTCCTCCCGTGATTGCATCGCTAACACAGGTTTAAGTCTTCGTATACAAATGCTGCGCTGCAACGCATGTCATGAAAAGTAAGCTCACTGGCACAGGGAGACATGAGATAAATCACAGAGATAAACAGACGTGCTCTCTCTCGCCCTTTTCAGGACCAAACCAGATGGTGCAAAGATTAAAACTCCCTCTCTGCCCAGGCAGTGGAGTGGCTATTGTCTCGAGTGGTGGCTCGCTTGCTCGCTAGTGGCAATGACAGATTGCCAGAGTGTCAAACGATACTGTCAGGACTTGTAGTGTCTCTTCATAGTTGACATTCCTGGGCCTAATCAGAGGTTAAACAAATTACCGCAGCCTGCAGGTCCGCGGCGTGTCCTTCAGCGGCTGCGCTGACCCAACACCCTCGCTGGAATGTGTTCTATAGAGAATCTGAAGCAGTGGAGCGTGAAGAGGGTCCGCACAAGCTGGCAAACACCTATGTGGGTCTTAAGCGTTTTGTCCTTTGTTGGTGTGAGGACAGGAGGTAACCGAGGTCCAGCTGGAGTTTTGACTCCGGAGAAGGTTCCAGGGTGTCAAGCGAAGTGGTGTTTCCACTCGTAGCCTCCACATACGCACGTACGCATCGCCGTCCTCCCGCGGCGGCAGCGGGACAGCTCTGCCGAAAATGGATCTTTTCCTGAGGAGAAGCTGACGGGGCCGAGGCCACAGGACTCCCAGAGGGAGGCAAGGGCCCGAGCTGCACGCAGACGGACAGCGCTGGAAGAGAACCAAAATCAGATAGGACGCCACTCAGTACCTGCGGTATGAAGACCACAGAAGACCACTGAAAACCCCCTGAAGGGACCACCTGCTTGTGTAGAAATGAAGAAAACGCACAGAGAAAGGAAGTGGAAGCAAAAACAGAACATGTGCAGTCTTACTGTTTGATTCAGTACATATGAGATTTAACAAATCCTTAAGAATCTATTATTATTTGCAACACTGAACACACAAAATCACAGTCTATCACAGCTTGGGGATGGGGAAGGCAGAGGCAAACGTGACAACCAACAACATTCATGCAACAATAATTTGGAGGACAAAAACATTTACTTTGAAAATGGAGACCTGCTCAGCCCCTCTCCCTTTTTTGACTCTCACCTTGAAGTTTATATAAAAAAAAAAAAAGAAAAGAAAGAAAATTACTTTTTCAGTCATGTATCCTGTGTAAATTCATTTATTGAATCAATAACAAGTGAAAGGTGAGAACACCCACGAAGCTAGCGGTGCCTCCTCCAGCAGAAACAACTACTTCAAGTTTCTGACACTGACTTTTGACGAAGAACAAATGTAACAGAGGAGCGAGGGAACAATGGTTACGTGGCCTCACGTACGTGAGGCTGAATAAATTTAGCACGGTTATCAACAGGATTGATTGCTCTATTTACCACTGAAGATCAATAAATCACTAATGAAGAACCAGAAGTACCAGGACATTAAGTTGGAACTATGAAAAAAGAGTTAAAAAAACAGAAAAAAAGAAACATTTACAATCTAATTACCATTTGTCTTTCAAGTACCCTTTGTTGGTGTCCGTACAGTTGTGGTTTCAAATGAGCCATTAACTTGTTTTTCTTTTTAAAAACTGAGATCGGCAGTCAAAAATTTTCTGGTGGAAAAACAGGATGAGAGGAACTAACTGGAACCAGGGTGAGCCAGGGCTCGGCTAACACCCAAAGAGACGTCAGGGTCTCACTTATTTGACAAGGGTAACACCACGTCTACACAAAAGGCTTAGCTCTGAGCGGCAGATTAACAAAGCAGCAGCTTTTTACTCTCTACAGTTTTTTGAGCGCGACATGTGGGACTCGGGCCTCGTGCACTTTTTGGAAGTTGGTGAGAAAGAAACACCTCAATGTCTTTAACAGGGGGTCTGTAATCCATAGGGGGCCTGCAGACGTACTGCAAAGGGGTTGCAAAATCTTTGGTTGATTGGATATTATATATATTATTTTCCCCCATAAAATCAGGGCCTAACTAAATATAGAGTAAATATAGTAGTTACGTAAGGGGTAAAAATATGGAATAAGCTCAGTGATGAGTTGAAGTTACTGTATGTAGTTCTCTGTTGAGTTTTAAAAAAGCCTTAAAATGTAAAATATCGACTAATTATAAATTACAGCAATGTTTCTTTTGGTCTTATTATTTTGTATTGCTGATATTCTGGGTAATTTATATATTTTTTTTTGTGAAATATGTGGTTGCAATTATGGATAATATGTTCTGGCTAAACACACAAAACGGTTCATTTTGATGGTGGTGTAGCGTGACCAAAATAAATAATTTCATTTTCATTTCATTTCTTTTGAGGTTTTATTACAAAGCACATCAAAGTTCAGAGGGACTTTGAACAAAAACAGGTAGGGATCAAAGAGACTGAAGCAAGGAGGTCACTATATAGCATCTCATATCAACTTACTAACTCCCGTAGTGGCCTGTGATGTATTTTTTCCGAGATTCAAATAAATATCTAAAAGAGCTCCAAGGAATTAACTCACACATGCATCACACGACAATCGAAAATCTTTCCGTGCAACCAGCTGTGTGGTCTCTGCAGAACCTTTTAGGGCGCGGCGCTGAGATCATGCTCTGAAGTGAACCTACAATAGACAATATCCAAATTATTTAAAGTTTCTGGGCACGTCTAAATGAGCGTGACGATTTCTCAAGACTACAAACGACACAATTCATCTCGACTTTATACGGTTTCTGTCGGCACACGTTGGTGACCAAATTAACACATATTTTGTCCAACTGTGGACGGGGAGAAAAAAAAAAGTTATTTTGCTAGCAATTATAAAGCAATTTGGATTGTATGATGCTGGTTTTGAGCGCAAACTCCTGTGGCTTAACAAAATAAATGGAGTAGAATAAGAATGTAAACGTGCGCTGAGGTGTGGGACTCCCTCGTGTAGAAAAACTCAAAAAGAATTTGACGTGATTGATGGTCTCTGGTAGGAAGAATGACGGCCGGTGTACACAGAGGGTGTGAAGTAAAGAGAGGCTGCAGGCCCCCGGAAGGAACCATTCAAACTGATAATAACATGAAGCTTTACAAAGGAGCCAGTATGTAACCACGTGAAGGAACCAGATAAAACCTGCAAAATTGTGACCCGTTGGATACAGAGCGTGAAGTTCCTACATTTGCCTTTTGGGTTTCCATATAAGCTGAGAAGTGTGTGGTCAATTATTGCTCCAGAGGCTTCCGCGGTCACCAGTAATGAAGTGTGAGAGCCGAAGGGCACGGCGGCGGCCAAAAGCAACATGTTTTCACAAGATATCTGGTAACAAGAGCATGGCACAAAACAAGTATGTTTCACTAACACAATCAGTATCTCTATTAAAGGGAGCTGAAGCATGCGGGGCTTCGCAAAACACTTTGAAAACTGCCCTGATTTGTCCTAATCTTCAAATAAACATTTTATTACAATCTACAGCGTAAGCATTTGGCTCGAAGCTTTATATGAAAACAACGTAATATCTCTGTTGTTCGCACGCCCACAGCTTAAAAACGGAGCCGACGATAACAAAAGATTAAGAAGAAGTTTTAAATATAACCACAGCAATGTTCATTTTCCATTAGGCTTATTGTTGCGATAGTTGTCGCCGCTGAGTTATTTAATGATTGGATAGATCATGTTATATAGGCGTCCGTGTGCAGAATAAAGCAAAGGCCTTTATTACCATCAGCCCACACTTTGACGAGCTCAGAGCTAACAAATGATGCTGTATGATGCTGCAAGGACAAGATGCTGAAAGCAGCAAACTACACTTCAGCTCCTGTTACATTAAGTTATATAACTTAGGTTCGAGCACAAGTTCAGGCATCCAATTAGCTGCACCTGCCTGGCTCAGTTCTCAAAGCCCTCACCTAAAACCCCCTCTGTTCTTTCTTATCTTTCACAATCTAATTGCAGGAACCAGAACACGGAGTCGAAGCTTCCAGAGATATATTTTATAACAATACTTGCTACACTAGTTATTCCCATCTGCCGCAGCTTGTGTTTAGCGCTAATTAGCAAATGTTAGCATGCTAATACACTAAACTGAAATTCCTCATCCTTCTATTATGCCTCCGATTTTCTTAAAATGTTGGCTGTACATGACTGCTGAATATTTTGTGTGCACAACCGTGCATTTTATAAACTTGTGTTTAGCGCTAATTAGCAAATGTATTTCTTATTCCTCACTCTTTCATTCTGCCTTAGATTTTCTTAAATTCTGTTGCTGTAAGCTTGCTAAACTGTTAGCTGTTGACTGTACACCATTGGTTGTCTAGTAGCAGAAGTGTTCTCACAACCTAAACGCTTAAACGCTAATCATTTTGTGTGCATGACAGCTCATTTTATAAAAATACTTGCTACACTACTACACTACTAATTAGCAAAAGTCAGCATGCTAATACACTAAACTGCATAGATGAGCATGGTAAACATACTGGCATTAGTATTTAGCACAAATTACCACTGTGTCCATGGCTACAGCCTCACAGATGCACAACCAAGGCTGTTCTTGATGCTATTAGAGGCTTTTAACGCTCATCAGTGACGTACAGAAAGAATCTCTAACATTAAACAGCACCTCCTAAAGCATCTACGACTGTAAACATTAGCCACAAGCTCCTGTTTTGCGTCTCATGCTGTTCTGTCTTCTTCTGCTTCCACCCTCCTTGTCACGCTGTCATGAGAGCCGCCTCTTAAATCCAAACCGAGGGCCTTTAACTCTCCCTCGGCCACTGATGAATTTGTCTGGCTCCAGCCGTGAGCTCCGTCATCCTGTCGGTCCCTCTGCAGGAGACGAGGCCTCCCCTCAGCCTCCTGGCCGACCCTCTCTGACCCCCTGTGTTGAGCCAGCTTTAATTTACCATCTTTCCATCTTTACTGATCGGGGCCAAGTGGCACAGCCAAACAATAACATCCAGCCTCTTCGGAAGGAAGCATTAGTGGATTACATGGTGGTTTACTTTTCCTGGGCCAGGACAGATTTGCGTGGCCCGGCTTCCTTTGTTGAGGTAGGCACTGTGGAAAGACAGGAACTCAATACAGTTGCATCAAAACTTCAATTTTAAAGCATTCGACTCATTTGTCAAGCGCAATATGTTTGACAGGTTCCGCTGTTATTATTAAAATAAAAAGATAATATATCAGTCAAACTATACAGAAAATAAACATCCTGATTACTGCCGGTTCATTTTTCATCCGACCAAAGTCGCCGGTCCATTCAACAAACAGCTCTGGACGTCTTTTACATGCTGGGTTGTTGATTTGATTGTAGCAACAACATTCCTCAGCCATGCGAAGAGATGAGCCGAAGCACAGCAAAGAGTCCGAGCCACATGCAGGGGTCAGAGCAGCAGCTTGAGAGATCATCGCATTCCTCCACAAATAATGCACAACGGCAAGCGGCGCCAAATAAAACAACCTCAGAACGAGCAGTGCAAGGTAAACAAACGGCGCTGCAGATGTGGAGAACCGACAGGAAACGCAGGTGCGCTCGCTCCAGCTTCGGACCTCCTCTGCTTTTCGCTTGACCCAAATAAGCTTTTCAGGAAGGGAAGCGGCCTCCTACCTGCAGCATGCCTCTCTTCCTGGAGGATGGAAACCAGTTCTGTGACTGCAACAGACATTTAGTGATCGCTTTTATAACGTCATGGAAAAAATTATTATTATAGTTTCTTTATTCAACATATTGGGGTTAAGGATAAAATACAGTGCAAAAAATACAATTCACAAATTACATATACACTACAATAATGTGTCTTTGTATGACATGAAGAGTGAAAATCTATTGGGACTCAGCTATATTGCTCCAAGCCTGAAATCATAGCGCCCTCCAGTGGTAGGCAAACAACCTCACACTTACTTACTCTGGAAAAAAAAAATATATTTTTTGAGTCTGAAATTTAATACATCTATGAATTGAGTCTTATTATTTTACTTCTTCATAATGAAGCCCTCTAGAGCTGTGACTTCACTGTAAAAAATGTATGTTTTCTTGCGCTTACAAAATGCACACTGGGGAACAATTCCATGTCATTCTCGGTGAAAGAAAACGGAGACAGTGACAGGACTATTTTTATCACAAGATCTGACGAGCTCAGAGAAGAGATGTCGTGAAGATGAGAAATTGAAGTGTAACTTGTTGTGTTGCAGTTGTGCAAGTTAAATACCAAGGAAGTCTTTGGCTACCGGTAACAGTCTTGGCATTGTCATGACATGCGAACATGAATGTGTCCTTAATACGTACCTTATCTCTGTCACTAAAAATAGAAAAAGGAAGCTCACTGGGTTTGCTACTGTGGCTGTTTGCGGTTTACGACTTTTGGAAACAAGGAAATGGAACTTTGGCCACATGAGAAACTTGGATGTAATAATAGGTGCTGCCTTTTTCCAACCGTTTTTTTTTTTTTTTTTTAAGATCACTAGCGTCAAAGGCATTTTAGTTCTGGAGCCCAAGTAAATTTCAGTTGGTCTGGACCAGTAACATAATAGCATTATGAGAAGAGAAGTCTTTATTTGGGAAAGAAAGGGACAATGCACATCAATGAATGTGCCCGATTAAATCCCGAGGTTGGATGTAGTTGTGAGCAGACACGCAGGATGACAAAAAAAAAGAAAAAAGAGCCCATTTAAAAGGAGTGACACAGCACATTTGAGAAATGTAGTAAGAAAAAAAGAAGTTAAAGGGAGTTATTAGTGATATAAAAGTGTGAGCACACACGATCACATATCTGATCATTATTTATAAACTATAAATAAACCACACCTCCAAAATCTTCCCTGTGTTTCAAAGCAATGAAGTACAATTTGAAAAAGTTTACTATCTTTTTACAAATTGTATGAACAACCTGAGATTTTGTTAGAAGAATAGGTGCAGGTCTGGCAATTTCTGTGCCTGTGTACCCTTACTGGAACAGAACAAATGGGAAACAGCAGTTACTTTTATTAAAAAAACATAATTTGCTGCGGCCTAGATTAGACCCCTCTGACAGGCCGCTTTTGGCCTGCGGGCCGTATGTTTGACACCCCTGGTGAAGCGCAGTGGTCCCGTTCATCCTTCTGGAGGAGCACTCCCCTCATCACGCTGACTTGCCTGGAGGAGACGTTCCTGGGCTGATGCCTACTGAGTCACTTCCACTCTCCATGACAGACGACCAACAGCTGCAACTTGCAGTTTCTGTGTGTGTGTGTGTGTCTTTGTGTGTGTATATCTGTGTGTGCCAAGTTCTGTCTATAAACAGCCCCCTCTGTAAACATGGAAAAACCCACACGTGTAAAATAACACTGCGGACATTTCCACGGAAAAGAAAAAAAGAAAAAAAAAAAAAAAAACAACTCAAAAATCCAGAACTAAACAACCCTGCCAAGTTTTATGGAAAGCCTTAATGGTCAGATGATAAAGTCTGAGCTCTTACATAAGCGTGTGAGTGAACTGAGATCTCACTGCTGGCTGCGCTGCAAGACCGAACCTCTTCATGCGTAAGCACGACAGTCCCGACTTCTTCTGCTGGTATCACATTCTTTCCTCCTCAGAAGTTCCTTGTTTCTTTTCTCCTCCGTGACTCTTTAAAGACCTTGCCAGTGTCACTTTCACATTTGCATAACGCTGATGACATTTTAGTGAAGCTGCTGACAGTGGTGGATTCTCACAGTATATATATATATATATATTTTTTTTTTGTTCTGATTTGTGTGTAAATAGTTTGACATTGTAGCCCAGCAAAGAGATGCAAGAATGTAAAGCCATACACCAAAATCTATATAAATGGAGATTATGTTACAAATGAAAAGCATGTTGGACAATACGATGGCGTGGCACATAATAAACTATGAATCTTCATGAATTATACTTTTTTTGAGTATTTTTTATTCTACTATATGTCAGAAGAAACCTGATGGCTATAAGTTTACTTCCATATCCAATTAAGATTTTACATAGAAAGCATGTTCATCAGTTTCACCACTTGTGCATCCATAGACATGTTTTACCTAGAGGAATAGTAAATTATACCCACTTCATAAAATTGTCACATTAATACGTTGTATGTATGTATTTTTCTATTAGTGCTTTTTTGGTGTTCTTCAGTCGAGCACAAATCGTCTTGCCCAAGGCTGGGCATTTTTTTTTTTTTGAACAGCAGCCACAATAAAAAACAAAAAACAAAAAAAAAACCTAAAACAAAAAGCTGTAAGTAGGAGACTGTCATAAAATAGCATAGTTGCTTACACAGCGGCCTGTCTCTCAGGTTTTGAGAACACTGATTGATATTGGCTGTCTCAATCTGGTGGTTATAGCAGAGAAAGAGAGAGGAAAACAGTGACAGAAACTGATTAAGAGTGTGTTTTATGAACCGCTGGGAGTGAAAGTGCTAAGCAGAGTAGATCATTTCATGATCTCTCAGTGTAAGGAAACCAGAAATGCATTTGCACTTTGCTTCAAATTCCAGATAAAAGCTTGGGAGTGTTGTAAATGCGTTGCCAGTTGTTGGTGTTTGGTGATCTCTGTGCACTTGCTCAGCGCTGCAATCTATGATGAAACATGAGTGTGTAGGGGGTGCCCGGTGTCAGGGAAAGACGATCAGGTCGGTGGCCAGGGATGACTTGAATACTTTCCATCGTCATGTTAGGGTTTGCTCTCCCCATTTTAGAGCTGCAGGCGTGAAGGTAGGAAGCAACAGAAGCAGGAAAGAGTCAATTCAAGCAGAGGAGATGAATTTACCGAAACAGATTTGAGAGCTCACCCATCAGGATTAATCGTCCCTGAACTGACAAGTTAATACGGATAATTGTGTCAGACATGCAGACTGGCCAAGCTTCCCAAAGGAAACCATCCACCAACAAGAACATTAAGAAGCTCCGCACCATTAGCATGGTGTGCAGCCTGACGAGCAGCTGGCAGCAGTGGGTGTCGGAGAACGAGACGAAGCAGGCCAGTGAACCCAGCGGCTGGGCTCCGGATTCGGTAGGAGGCGTGCCGGACAAACCCAAAAAGACATGGGTTCCCAAGAAGCTCCCTCCCATAAAAACCCAGTCAACAGACGTAGCGGCTCACACGTTGTCGTCTCGTGGTGAATCCAAGACCGAGGAGGTCAAGACCGAGGACGAGCCCCTGAAGCATTCTTGCATCAAGACAAAGCAGGTGGTGAAGACGGTGACCAGCGGCGTCCAGGAGAAAAGTGCAGGCATCGGGCTCCTGGCTGAGAAGATCAAGAAAGAGTCTCTGCCATCGGACGAGGAGATCGACAGACTGCTGAAGAAGAAAAGCTCACCCACGTGCCGCAGGAAGTGCTCCAACATGGTGGCATCGCTGACCAAAAGCTGGAAGCAGGTGGAGAAAGAGCAGAAGCCCGGAAAGGAAGGAAAAGAGCCAGGAGAGGTACGCACCGGCGGGGTGGATAAAGAGGACGACGGACACCCTGAGAAGGAGATGGAGAGGCTGAACATAGAGGATGTTCAGTTGTGCAGGACTAGCGTTTCAGAAGAAGCAGAGGTAAAGGACTCCGATCAAGACTCTAAGACGACAGTGAGGATAAAAAGACCCCAGGTCCCAGTGTGAGTAACGTCCCTGTGCTTCATTTTCCATTCACGATTAAGAAAGTTAAGTATCTGATGGAAATTTAAGTGACACATTCCATCCATTAAACAAATTCTTAACTCAGAATCAATGGTAATGAAATATGACAGTCTAATTATAAACTTGGTTTGTTCTGTTGTTCGATGTGATAAGGAAGCTGCTTTGATTTGACAGTGCGGGCAGAGGACTTTAGAGAGTTGTCACAGAATGCAACTGCACCAAGTTGTGCACTGAGGTGTCACACATGTAGATGGGAGGTTATTCCAAGAAGTTTTGTTTTTTTTTTTCCCAGCAAGTGTTTATTACGGTCTACTAATAAGCTCAGGTCAAGGATCCCAAACTGGTGGGAAGATTAAGTCAATTGCCAGAGTCAGTGGGTAATATGGGGCCTTGTGATTGGATCAGCAGTGATAGGGGCGGGGCCTTTTGTGTATAAGAGGCTTAGATTGACAGGTCTAGTGTGGCGCTCTGAGTGAAACGCGTGCGCTGTTGAGACAGCTCCTGTATCGCTGAATGAGTGAAGTGCTGACTGAAAGATAACCTTGAATTATCCGTTCACTCAAATATGTTAACGTTAAACAAATTTAACTTTTGGGGGGAAATTTAAAAAAGATATACGAACAATGTCTAATCCCCCACAGACTTTGCGACCACCCTGCAGTACTCTCACCGACCTCCTAGGGGTCTTGGACCCCCGGTTGAAGACCTATGGTCTGCTCTATGACAGCTTACAAAACACGGAAGTTAATAGATCTTTCAGAGGGTATCTTGCAGAATTTTCCTTTTCAAACTACAACTTCAGTTGCGGCATATTTGTAGAGAAACAGCTTAAAACTCTGAGAGCCATGGTTTGTAAATATAGCAACAGATAAATTGCAGTTAGTGGTTTACAGCATGTGTCACTTTGATAAACAACTGTCTACCATTTACTTTGAGAGTGCTAATGAATCTCACTTATCTTCACATGTGCTCTCAATCCATGTGGATCATCTGAACTAAACCGACAACCAAAGCTGGACCATAGTTCTGTGCCTGCTTAGAAAAAAACTCTTAATACTAGCAGGTGGCAGTAGTCTCTATTTGGAAACCAGATGAGGTTCTGTTTTCTCAGAGGCTAGGAGGGTAAGAAGAGCAACAAACCAGATAAGTAGGTTTACAGTAGGTTTACAGTTTATTCATTTTAAATGATTATGTTTTTGTGGAAATATTTCTGTATTTGGGAAATTCGGATTAGATGAAGATGGAAAATGAGAAGAGCCTTCTTGAGTTTTTTATTTTGTTTACTGAAACACATAAATAAAGCTCTATTTCTAAATAAAGCTCTGTTTCTCTTCTCATTTTTCATGTTTTTTGGTAGGAAGGTCGTGAGGGAAATGGATGGAGGGTTCAAAAGGGATGAAAAGGAGTCGAGGGGATGGGATACAAAGGGTTGAGAGAAAGAACCTGGGGATTGTTTTCAGATCCTTGTCTCTTGGTTCTTGACAAGAAAAGAGAAGGATGGGGAGGGTGGGGGTTGAAAACTGAGATGAACAATGAGGTATAGGGGGTTAGGACACTGCAAAAAAAAAAGGAATTTCAAAAAAGCAACAAAACCCTTGTGTCAAAGAAATGTATTTATTTTAAGAAGAAAAAAAGCTTAACCCTTGGAATTTTTTTTAATACATGATGATTTGATTGAATATAAGAATATTTTGCTTCTTTCTAGTAATGCTGTTTTTGCAGCGTAGGAAATAGAATGATATGGTCTAATCCCCGAACTTAAGTTATAATAACCTCCTTTTAAATCGTCTGAAAAGCACTGGACACACAATAGACACACAAGACATTATTGTTTTAGAGATTTTAGAAGACAGAGTAGTGTGACAGCTCAAAATGACAATGCAAAGGTAACACATGAATGACTGACATTTTGACTTGTGGGTCTCGTTAGGCCCTGAGGGTTTACAGGAAAGGACGCATGTAAACTTACCGTATGTGTGTCACATATGTTGGAATGTAGCCGACACAAATACACCTGTGCTTTCTGTCCCGTGACAAGTCTAACTGTCATCATCACAAAGGTCTACATGGAGTAAACATGTGTAATTAATTTACAGGCAACAGTGAACAAAAATGACATCAAAGTATTTTTAGCAACGAAGGCCAATTGTGACATCATCTCACGTTGCCTGTGTCAGGACCAAAAAAGTTGCAGGTAGTCTGTACATGTCACTGAGTACTGGAAACCAGATGAGGTGCTATTTCTAGATGATCAAGCTGTAGTAGAAATATCTCCTTATTTGGAAAGTACAGATGAGCTCAAAGATGGGAAATGAAAAGAGCCCTCTTGACTCTGTTTTTTCCTCTCATTTTCCAAGTTTATTGGCAGACAGGCCGTGAGAGAAATTGATTGGAGATTGATATGGGATGAAGAGGGGTCAAGGAGATGGGATGAAAGGGGATGAGGGAAGGAACCCAGGGATCAAGACACATCTCAAAGCGATGGACAGGGTTGTGGTTGAGAACTGAGAGAGGGCATTCTTACATAGTTAAGCACGGGAAATAAAATGATATGTGGTGTAAGCTAGTTCCCAAACTAAAGTTATAATAACTTCCTTTTGAATCTCAAAATGATGATGATGCAAAGATAATGACCAATCGTTCACCTTTTTCCTGGTAGACATTTTGACTTAATAAGCAGAAGAAAATGGATGCACACTGCAGATTATCTTGTTGAGGTGCTGCTGATGGAATATAAAGCTAAAAAAAAATCTAAATAAAAATCAAAAAAAAAAAAAAAATCAGACAATGCCTTTGTTAACTCTTAACCAACACAAGACCCCAAAAGGAGTGGCTGATAAAGCCTTCTGTGTGAGGTCTGCTCACCTGGTGTGCACATCTGGTGCACGTTTGACACTAATCACCTGCACGACTGACAGCAGAGAAGTAAACAAGTCAGCTGACCTCAAAACTCACAATGCATGCAAGTACAGTTCCATCAAAACACCCATTTCAGAGAAAAGGGAGAAGATACATATTGCACAACATCCATTAACACAGAAAGTGCAGATTCTTCCAAAACACACACAATATTTACAAGAAAGAAACAGATTAACTGCACATCAGCCTATAAAAAGGCATCCCTAGCAAAAATAAGCTGTCTCTGGGGTTGGCGGTCTCTATCACTACAGCTGACACTATTCATCTAGAGCAAAATGTTATGTAAAACATTTCAAATCATAGTCAACATTGAGACCATCAGGTGCCAGAGTGTTCAGATATTGTGAAGAAAATGGAGAAATGTTCCCTCCTAGACAAGAGATTTTCTAAATTTAGACATTTTGACTTGACAGTCTGATTAGGCCCTGAAGGTGTAAAGAACAGGAAAAAACGCAAACTTACCGTATGTGGAAGGTGTGTATGTGCTGACCTAAATACATCTGTGCCTTCCATCCCATGACATAGTGCAGTCAGTAAATCAGTCATGTCTGCAGTGTGAGAGGATAAACCAAAGCTCAACTCAACCAAGTCAGACCAAAGTAGGAGGGCAGATGGCTCAGGGACCTGCTTAGCAATCACATCAACCCAGGTGTAACCCATCATATCTAATGAACCACTCCCCAAACACCAACAAATAGGTCTTCAGGCCTGGAAGCCGTCAAACCTAATGACTTGTGTTTCTTAGTCCCTGATTTCTGTGCCAAATTCACGTCTGACAGGATCCATAAACAAGAAAGGGCAACTGTATTTGATCTCCACCAAAGCCTTTCCTCTGCATTTTGTCTACAAGTAGAACAAGATCTCACTATTGAGTTTTTGCAGCTCCCCTTTTATCTTGTCAAATGAAAACCGATACAGATCAGTTTGTGTTAATGTACCAAAGAGCCAGCAGCTCTGCTGTAAGCTCTAAAAGACAGATTGGGTTTCATTTCCTAAAGATGTGCAGCAAAGGATTCGTTACACTGTACCAGGCACAACTCAGAGCAGAGAACAGAGCAGAACGAAGGACTTGAATGTTTGGGGGGGAAAGGAAAACTTTCTTCTCTACATCAAATTTATGCAGCCTAGCAATATGCCGATTCTGACTTATTTATTCTCAATGCCCTCTGACATGCATCACAGGTACAAAAAGGAAGCTGAGGATGCCAACAAGATCAACGCCTTGTCCAAGAAATACAGCGCTGTGGGAAACCTCAAGAGCCGCTGGCAGACCTGGGCCTCGGATCACACAGTCAACCAGAAACTAAACCCCTTCAGTGAATACTTTGACTATGACTACTCCATGTCCCTCCGTCTCCAAAAGGGCCAGGAGGGTTACGGGCGCCCAAAGGAAGGTACGAAGACAGCCGAGAGGGCCAAACGAGCTGAGCAGCACATCCACCGCGAGATAGACGACATGTGTTACGTGATTAGGACCATGGCTGATCCCGACCCCGACGGAAAGACCCGCGTCACATTCGGAGAGCTGTTCGACAGATACGTCAGGATCTCCGATAAGGTGGTGGGGATCCTGATGAGAGCCAGGAAACACGGGAAGGTGGCGTTCGAAGGGGAGATGCTGTGGCAAGGCCAGGATGATGGAGTAATCATTACCCTGCTGGTGTGATGTTAACCCCTGGGTCAAAGCTGTTCTTGAAATCCTCTTACAGCTTCTCAGCTGGCTGACTGGAACACTAACCGAGCTTATTGTCAGACAAAACTAAGAGGGGGATGGAAAATACAGTTTGACCTGGGATGATTCAGTGGACTCTTAAAGAATAATATCAAAGGAATACAGAGACATCGGAGACATTGGATTATTCAAACATGCATTAGCTGCTATTTGTGTTGAGGATTCTTCCCGTCTCTTACAGATATCTGAGTTGCAGTTGTCATGCACAATGTTATGAGAAATCTACAAAGACTTTTATACCAACGCTCCAGAGATGTAAAAGCCCTAGCTGTTAAGTAGGACTACTTGAGTTCCACTCAGAGTAGCTTACACATTTTGATATGGGTCTCTTTTGCACTTTCTTTATGGCTTAATGCAACACTTGAGTTTGTGTTAATGTACCAAACAACCAGCAGCTTTGTTGAAATGGATATAATGGACATAGATTTGTATAGTATAAACAACTTAAACAACTATACTGAGCTAAATCCAAGTTCACAATCGCAAACCTAGTAATATGCTGTTTCTGTGTTTTAGGATGATATCTTAAGGCCTCTGCAGCGATACCAGATATAGCCAACGGCGTTCTTTCTTTGGGTTGTATGAATGTGCGCACTATTGCAAAAGCAATAAAAATCTCAGGATCATCTTGAGAGAATTTCTTTAAAATCCAGTTGGACTCAATGATCAACTGATTAAGATATGATGGTCAGGGGTCAAAGGTGAATGTGACAAACTACATTGTCAACCTTAAATCAAGTTTCTATATTCTAATCAGGGCAAAATTTCACACAAAAACATTAAAAAAATGGTGTAGGGAAGACATTCAGAATTTCAAAAGTAAACTTGAATTCCTTAAATTCTGCACCAGAGTCTGGCAAAAGATACATTTTGGGCCTTGTGGGGGAGTTAAAACAAGATGTGAACATTAAACTGACATGCAAATATAGATAAATGTTACACATCCAGTCACTGATTTGGAATGATGTCTCTGGCCACATGATAAACATACCTTTATTTCACTCTCTTTTAGCACAGCTTTTGGTCTCCATCAATTGGCTGCTTGGTACAATGCTCCATTCACCAGCTGTTTACAGGGGCCAAAATTATGCTGTGGCATGGTGAACCAGTACTTCTGTAGACCGAACAGCTGAATAATGGCCTAAAACTGTCTGTAAAGGTCTGTAAATCTCTTGCATATTTGATCCGCTAGTTTCCGCACTAAATATCATCCTCATTCACAAGCTCTTTATGAGGACTTTTGCCATCACAATGAAATATAGACTTGTTTGTGAACATGCATTTCATATCCTTTAGAACAGGCTGTTGTGATCTATTGTGTGTGACTCTGGTTATTACACTACAATTAAATGCTTGAGTGGCATCCAATGCTTTTTAACACAATGAAGGTAAATCATTTAATAGTTTCCTCCATTCAGCATCTGTGCGTGATTTGCAAATGTCATCATGTGGAGGTTTGAAGTCAGAGTGACTGCGCAACTTTTGTCTTTGGGAACCCAAACCCATTTTTAATGTGCGCATGTGATGAATGCCGACAGTCTTCAGTAGCTTCTCCTCTGTCTTTACTCGTCCAATAAGTAAAAGTAGAATCTGCGTTACTCGTCAACATTGATCGCTGTCCTTTTCAGACTGTAATCCTTCCTTTTAACACTAATGAAAGTTTCATTGCTGGTCAACACAAAATACATTGCTAGCAGTGAACAATTGCGGTAACCTCAACACCAGCAACCTGGCTAGTACTCTGGCATATTTCCTTACAAGGAAAATCGAAATTTATGGACCAGGTTTATTTTACATGACCTTAATCCATTCTGTTATTTCAAGAAGAGATATAACCAGACTTGAAATTAAAGATACTGATAAGTGAACCCAGACATTGGGATGAAGTGTTCATCTTTAGTTATGTCAGTGTCCTTGGTTTCATTGTGTTTGTTGCCAACGCCGAAGGTGTGGATGTCGGTGAAGCTCTACAAGCTGATGAGGTGAGAATGAACCATGGCACTATTACAAATCTATCCAATAAATGCATCTGATGACCAGTGGCAATTCAGATTTTGAAATTCTGGTGGTGCCATGCAGGAAAATCTTATAATGCAATCCAGAAATATCATTCACAGTTGCAAATGAGAGAGGGGAACACAGCACCTGACAACCAACAGGTGATGACAAAATTACAGCTGAATAATGCCATCCCGCAAACAATACCAATCTGATGATACATCAATAGCGCCACCAAACAGCAGTGTTCAAGATCCCACTATATCAAATCAGGTCAAAACTATTACGTGACAGCAAAAAACACACAATATGGCTCATGGTGTGAACAACGCACACCCAATACACAGCAATCAATATACAAAGTCACCACACACGCTATACCATAGCTTCAGCACAGACAGATGAAAAGCTCCGTGAGGTTGTGTCCCCCACATGCACCAACACAGGTATCGTCAGTTACATATTACACAAATTCCCCTGTACTATTCAAACCATATGTAAACAACATTGCCAAGCTAAAGACCTAAGTAGCCAAGCTAGCAAGACCTGTGCAGTTCCCGCCCCTTGCTTCCGAATAAACCAATGGTTTATCCTGAACCCTTCTGCCAAACTGAACTTTGTGCTACAACAAACAAGACAAACAAGAAAATTTACTGCATTTCTGACTTTTAGTTGGCAGCCGACTCACACCTACTGCAAACAATGAAAAGAGAAAAATAATAAACATAACTATGCCCTTTTTAAATTGAGAAAACATACTTTAACAAGTCCAAAAGTTGGTCTAAAACACATTAAATGACAGAAGCAGCTGACACAACAGAAGAAAGTATCAGTGTGGACAGGCTGACTTTCATCTATGTGCATGTTTCTTTCATTTTTCTATTTGCAGACACTTGTATGATAATAAGAGAACAAAGGGTGCGGCTTTCCGTGTCCCTCTCACAGATTTTTCAGATGACAGCAACATGTTTTGATTTCAGCTGAAGAACTGGCTGACCTGTCTGTTGACAATTTTTTTTCCATTACACCTTTCACAATTTGGTGTCATTGTAATGACAGGTGTTAACATAAAGTAACACAAAGTGAAATGTAAACATAAATCAGCCTGCACAGAACAATGCAGATGCACAAATAATATTTTTGTTGTTTAAAATATTAAAGGCACAAGACCATATCATAATCAGATCAAGGAAACATGATTTAAATACTTGTGTGCATGCTACGGCTTACTTTATTCTTTAAATCTTCTGTCGGGGACAAACCATGCAACAGTCTTAGAAGCAAACAACCTGGATCACACACAACTTCAGATTCTACACAACATAAATACCTCAAGAAATGGATATTGAAGATGCTTGGAAGACAAAGACAGCTTAGAGCCCAGAATGATTTTATGTTAGCTAACGTTTATTAATTTATCAGGGCTACTGTCTGATAGACATTTAAAGTATCTTAAACACTGGAGCACTCTGTACACTTTTACTACCAGCATAACTAAAATCCTTGCTGTATGAGCTACTAAAACAAAACATGCTGACCACATGTATTTGATCCACTTCTTCAAGTGCATCAAGCATAAAGTTTTTATTTTGAAAAAACAAAACAAAAGATGAATGTCACGTTTAATTTAATCTTAATAATTTAATCTTCTGTCACAAGGGTTTTACACATGGAATCTTAAAATTCCATGGCCAAATTAATTAGATTAGAGTAGATTCAATTTTGTCATTACACATGTACACGTACAGAGCAACTAGATGCAGTTTAGCATCTAACCAGAAAAACAATAAGCAGTAAGTGCATGTAGCATAAATAGTGTGGTATATATAGTATATATAAGCAGTACGGTACACATTGTTTTTATAGTATCTGTACCATACAGATTTTTTTCAGATTTTATATAAAATGTGCATGTTTGCAAAATTTTGCAAAAAAGGTCATTGGCATTAGTACAGAAAACATTGGCACTGAGGGTGCTTAGCTTTAGTTAATTATGGTAAATGCTTAGTAACACTGTAAGAGGCTAATTTAACCCTAATAAAACAATTGTTTGTTTATGGAAAGTATAAAGGCAACACAGTGTGACTTTTAGTATTATTTTCACATGTAGCTTGCTAAACATATTATTTTATAAATACCTCCAACTTTTTCCAGGAAGAATCATTACACGGAACTTTATCCGGTAAGTCAGATGGTGATTGTGTGGCAATTATGTGAAGGTTTGCATGAAGTGGCATGGCAGGTTGAACATCATGCCACTGTCATTAAAGTTGAAGCCGTGCCAAGGTGCCCAGGGCTGACTAAGCTTTCAGTTACTGCACAAACATGAATCCGTCACACAAGATGTGATAATGCTTTTTCCTTGTTTGCAACAGAACAAGTTAGCACATCCAGACACTTTTGGAGAGGTATATTAGTATGAATTAGCACTGCTGTTTAGCAAGGCCCAATGCTTGTCTTCTGCATTTGGGTGGGAAAAAAATTAGGACATTTTAGTGGTGAAGAGATTTCTAACATGTTAAGAGTGCAAAAATTCCTGACATACCAACAGAAAGTACCGCCCACCTCTTTGTAGTTTGGGGCATCGTCAACTGGCAGTTGCGCAGATATAAATATGCGTCTTACAAACATGTGCAAATATGGAATTCAGATTTGTCCCAATATAAATAAGCCAAACCTGTCATAGGTAGGCACAGTGTGGTCCACACGTCGCCGACACTCAACGCACACTTTAATGTGGCCTGCCTCTACCACTTGAGGATTCTTTAGATTGTTGATTAAACAACCATCGCGGAAGGTGAGAAACTTTGTTTTATTTTTTCAATAATAATTCACAGAAAACATGCAGAGAAGATAACTCTGTATTTCTTTCACAGAATGCTTTTCTTTGTGGTCCTCACTCTGCTTGCCTCTTCTGCTGGGGCTGAGTGTAAGTGACCGAGGCCCAACAGTCAAATTTGTGCTAAGTGATTTTCCTTTGTGGAATTTCGTGCGTGTGCTCCGTGGACGTCGGCTCATGAGGTGTTTTGCGTGTTTTCTCCTTGCAGTCCTGCCTCAGTTCTTCTCGTTCTCCCCGCCGGTGGGGTCGGGAAGTGGCAGCTCTTACAGCATCACGGGCGAAGGAAGGATCACAGCTGTGAGAGTGTGGGAGTACTACTCCGGCTACATCAGAGGGTGAGCATGAAAGATTTAATAATTTTACATAGCTTCTCTGTATGTCTGCTGCACCAGAGACAGCATTGTTGATCAACTGGTGGTTCGAATATTTTGCAGCAAGCATTTCTATCGGCATATGAGACCATATAAGATAATCCTTTATCATTTATCCCAGTGTTGCAGCAACATAAAGGGTTAAGGACAGTGCACGCAAGACAAGGAAAAGTCAACATTAAAGTAAACACAATAATAGTTTTATGTATGTGATCCAATGGGAGCAGGCTTGTTTGAACAGCCTCACAGCAGCATGAAGAAAAGGCCTCCAGTGTTAGTAGTTACAGTGTCTTAAAGGGGATGGGATCGGTTTTTCATGAAGGTATGGCATGTTTGCTTCCATCCTCCGATCAACCACCACCTCCCCAGGCTTAAAACAGAGTGGCCCTTCTTCACCAGCCTGTTCAGTCAAAATAAAGAGCCAAAGGTGAACCTTAAGGCAACTGGACTTGCTTTCGTTCTCTTGAAGATATTTCACCAATCCTCCAAGTGGCTTCTAAACAATTCAATTATTAAGAAGCAAAGGAGCCACTTGAATTAGTCCATTTAGTGTCATCATTAGACGCCACCATCTGCGTTTTCCTCTACCATCACATTCATCCGTTTCACCTTCATTCAACAGCTTCCAGTTCCGCTACGGCTTCATCTGGTCTCCCATAGCCGGTTACCAGTATGGAAACAGCCACACGTTTGAGCTGTTTGACGACGAAGCCATCATCCAGATCTCTGGGAAGTACGCTCACTACCTGCAGTCATTGGTGATCACCACTACCAGGGGCCGCTCCATGTACGTGGGCCAGCCGAGTGGGCACTCCTTCAACCTCTATCCCACCCACAAGCAAGCGGAGCTGCGCTTCATCAGCGGCCGGTTCCATGGCGGCATCACCTCCATCGGAGCGCACTGGGCCATTCTGGACCCAACGCTCAACAGCACGACTGAGCACTGAAGAGGAGAGAAGAGGTAGCGGTTAATCAGCTGTTCAGTTTCTACACCTATATGTCTAACTTAATCACAGGTATGATGAAGATGATGAGAATTTTTTTTTTCTGTTGTTTGCTTCTGTTGAGAAATAAGTAGCTTTTAGTCGTGCTGTTTGATGTAATTTCAGTGTCTGGCCAGTGAACTACAACTTTTTCAACTTAATGTAATGCAATTCCCAGTTTGATTGAAACATAATGCAATAAAAGTCAAAAGCAAATGTCTAATGAGGACTTCTTGATCCGTAGAGAGTGTAACATTACAAGAGGAAGTAACAGTGAGGATTTTTATTTATTTTTTTAAAGCATTTTACCATTACGTGGCAACCTCAAGTCGACCGGCTTCCTTCTCATATGACATATTGACTGGACTACCTACACAGTATTTAACCATCACCAACAAAAACTGGGACCATTTTGTTTTTCCAGAAACATTCATTTAAATTCAACTTTTAAAATTAAAGTTTGCTGTTGTTACCCTGTCACCTGAAGTTAAACTTTTATTTTCTTTCTTTGGATGAATGTTCAAATGTCCAGGCGATGAGCAAATGACAGGATTCGTCCTCTTTATTTGCACATTGTCGTCAGTTAATGTCTAATGCTATTAGATTCATTTTTAGTCATAAATTGAATTGACAATTGAATACATTTTCTGGAGCTTTTAGATCCTGTAAGACAAATTCTTCTTCTACCTTAGCTGCTTTGTAAACTGTCATTACACATCGTGTGCACCATAAATATCTAATGGATGTAATTTGGAAATGACTTAATTTATGCTGCACAAGCACTCTTTTCCTCCCTGATTCAACACAGATGTGCTTTTAAAACGCGTCCTTCAACTGTTAGGAGTAATCGCTTCACTTAGGGTGCACACACTTGCATTCCTTATCTTGTGACATCACGGTCACCTCAGTCTTTTAAATCAAAGGCTTGACAAGAAAACAATGCTCAGCTTCCTTGTTCGAAGGTGGAACTAGATCTGTGAGTGGGAAGGCCCATTACAACGAGTCCAGGTATGCTCCACGTTTTATAAAAGACACGCTGCGGTGCAGGTAGAACTAGAAAGCTGACGGCGGGGTTAGGCTGCACAGGCGCACACACACGCTTGCCAAAACCTTGGAAATACTGGCACTCGCTTCGAATCGGATTTGTAAGTCTTGTTTTGTTCCAACTATTTGCTGATTATTATTTTATCTTCACTAATAAATAAATAAAGTTGTATAAATAAAGCTGTTTTATTTTTGTTGTCTGTAGGTATCTTGTGATCAGGAAACAAATTAGACAGGTAATACATCATATTTTAGTTTTTCCAAAATCCACATCTTATATCAGACATCTAGGAGAAAAAGGTTTATTTTAGGCGAAATAATTTGCTTTCATTTTCGTCTGTTTCCCATAGAATGCATTACATTGTCATCTTCTCTCTGCTCGTGGCCTCAGTCTTTGCTGACAGTAAGTGTGCACAAAATGGATAAAGATGATTTTAACGCATCTTTTTTTGCATGTATATATTTTGCATCGCCATTAAATTAAAAAAACAAAAAAACAAAAAAAAAACAATGTGTTTAAAATTCCCCAAAATTCTCCTGAAGCGGGCTGCCATTGTTAGCAGCTTCTCTCACATTTCGTTCTCTATGTCTTATCTTATCTCTATGTCTTTGCAGGCCAGCCTCAGTCCTACTCCTTCTCCCCAGCAGTGGGGTCAGGAAGTGGCTCCTCATACAGCATCACCGGAGAGGGCAGAATTACAGCAGTCCGTGTCTGGGAGGCTTACAGCAACTTCATCTATGGGTGAATATGATGTGCTTTTCATCACCCATGTGCAGGATAGATATGGATAATAACAATAATAATAATAATAATAAATCACAACCTATTGTCTCGTTTTTGCTCTACATTAAAGAATGTGTTATTGTTTAGATTTGTCTGAGGATATAGGTGATTTGAATCATGCTACTTCTTATGACTCCTTTGGCTGTTTGGTGCAAATACCAGTTGTTTTTTTTTAGTTGGATCAAGTGTCACACATTATTTCCTCTCTTCTCCTAGCATCCAGGTGCGTTACGGCCAGATCTGGTCCCCTCTCGTTGGCTCCCAGTCTGGCGACGTCAAGGAGTTTGAACTGTTTGACGATGAAGCAATCATCCAGGTTTCTGGAAAATACGCTCACTATATCCAGTCGCTGATCTTCGTCACAAACAAAGGCCGCTCGCTGCACGTTGGCCAGCCCACGGGTCATTCCTTCAACATGTACCCTGTCCACCAGGACGCCGAGCTGCGCTTCATCAGTGGTCGGGTGCACGGAGCGCTTACTGAGATCGGAGCACACTGGGCCATCCTCGAGACCAACAGCAGCACTGACCACTGATGAGGACGTCAGTGGAGATGAGCCAAACTTGTTTTAACTCTGATCAATTGTGTACACTTTTCAACATTCCCCTGAATGTGTCTTTTGTTGCTAAATCTTCTTTAGTCCATGTTGCAGATGGTTTGATTATTAAGTCTGAATCGCCTGTTGCAGGAAACCAATTACTTAAATGACAGGGCAAAGTAGGTGGGACATATACGATTCATTCATTCATTGTCATGAACATGTGTCCCACGTGATTGGCATTAATACCCGGTCGCTTTCTGTTTCTGTTGAGCTGATTCTGCAATTTTATTATTTGTGTGTACCTTTAGCTTTGCACAAGTTGTTCAAAAATGAAGGATGTAAAACACTCAATAAAAGCACATTCTTTTCACATCAAACCTGTGTATTTATTTTCCCTTTACAGGCAGTTAAAAAATCATTTGATTAATGACTGGGAAACGCTAAACTTTAAACTGTTATTAGCGGTCGTCTGGAACTATCTGCACAAGAACAGTGAGGCATTGTGGAACTTTTTTTCATTTAGGTTTTAGATGTGATGATTTTTTAACAGTATCATTTCCTTCCATCTTTATGGACTTCATGGACTGGACATAATTAGCATATCTTAGCATAAAAACTGTCGATAAGTGGTGGAGATTGAGTGCAACAACTGAGAAATGACTGTAAGCATTTCTGTCAACAACCAGGAACTATCTACAGTTGGGGAACAGATGCAGAAATGTTTTGTAAAGTATCAACCCTAATTTCACAGGGAAAGCAAGAGAGGTTAAGAGTTCAATTAGTTAACTTTAGAAGTGCTGTTAGGCCATTTTACAGAGTTATGGCAGCCATACTCCCTTCTTCCTTTGTGTTATAGTTATGAAGAATTAGCATATTCATTTCAACTGAGACTCTGGTGTTGAAGTTTTTGAATGGTTGTCATGAAAACTGCACACACATTTTTTTTTTTTTACATGATGTCTTTTAATATTTAATAGCAGGTAAGTTTAAGGAGTTGCTGTCTGAACAGCTTCATTTGGATCTTAATAGCTGTACCCGTGCAGATAAATATGACTAGTTTCTACGTTATCTCTTATGTAATCCTTCATGCTCATCTTCAAATGTGCACAAATCCTTCTGTTGCATTGTTGGAAAAAATTAAGGAAGCAGAGCATTGAAGAAATGCATCTGCGTCACATCAAGACTGTTCACATCATAACTGTGTAAAGGAAATAGCCAACCTCAAACTGCTATTAGCCGTCAGCCGAAATTGCCACGACTGCTAACAGGAACAATGGTGCACTGTGGAAAGTCTGCGTCTCGGAGAGGTTGTCAAAATACAGCGGAGATTCCAGGAAATATCTGCACCTTACTAACAAAGATTTGAAAATATTTCTCCTGTAATTGAGCTTTTTTTTTTAAAGCATCAGCCCCAGTGACGCACAGCTTTATAATTCAAACACAGTGAAAAAGGTCATAGTGGTCATTTTCCCAGAGACTCCAGTAGATGTATTAGGGAAAAGGGGTGGATGTCAGTGGTAATTTTAGAGGTGCTTTTTGGTTGTTAAACATGTCTTAGTTTAATATTAGTTTAGGGAGCTGTAGCCTATGTCAGGTGAGGTCACAGAGTCCCTTGTCGAACGTGTTTTTCTTGGGATTTACTACCAACACACATAAAGCTTTTCACATCAGACATTCTGACATTTGTTGCTCTAACAAGAGTACAGATGTATTGAAAATGTTTTTATTCCACTACATGCCCCAGTAAACCATACACAAAAAACATATATTTAATTTTAAGTGTTTCTAAAGCATCATCTGTGATGATACCCAGCCTGAAAGCTCCACAATGCCACAAGATTTTAATACCACAGTTACGTGCAGCAAATTTATTTAAAAAAAAAAGGATGGATGTTAATGGTTTAATGAGTGAACTTTATAGGTGCTATTCATAAAGACTGGGAATAAAAAAAAATCTATAAATGTGTCTTCTAGTGCGTAACTTTAGGTCTTTATTAAAAAAAAAGTGGATGTCAATGGTTTAATGAGTCAACTTTAGAAGTGCTCCGTGAACAATTTATTCTAAGGGAGCTGGTTTTCACTGGGATTCATTACTCACATACATTAACCTTTTCAAATCAGACACTTTGACTTGGCAAGGTGAGGAGACCACATGCGTTTTGAATATGTTTTCATTCCATTAAATGTCTCTGGAAGTCATGCACAAAAGCAAAAAAAATCCCCTGTGTGGAATGCTGCAAAATCTGCATGTCTGCCCTCATTCTTTAAGAAGCACATTCCCACCGATAACACACATGAAAGGCATTAGTAGAGAATTAAACACACCTCAGCTTGTCTTTTATTAATGTGAGTCACTGCACACAATACACCTCAAAATACATTGAAAATCCCTTGCTCATGTTTAAACTTGTTTTACTGGAGTATTGGTTGTCGTTCATATGGTATCCATGCTTTTCTTATGTCGAGCAGGGTTATTTTGCACATACTAATTATGCAAATGTAGCAGTGTGGTTCTTTTTTTGATTACACTGTTTATTGTATTTTACTAGATAATATTTATTTTTATTTTATTTTATTTTAATCTAATCTTATTTCATTTTATCTTCCTTGTGGTTTTTAAGAGTGTTACTTTTATGTGTAACGAAGCTACTGTGACCGAGTAATTCAACATCTAAGTCAAGTCAAAGTCTAATTTCTGTTGTGTGTTCTTCTCATGCATCAGGCTTGTTTCAGAGCAAGTGACACAGTCAGGGCAAGAACGGGAAATACTTGCATCACTGCCTCCAAGACGAAGGTATGTTGGAGAAACCCCTCAAACAGGCTGAACATGCCCGAAAACAAAACAATAAACCAGGAAGAACACAGAAAATGCATGCACCTGTATCTGAAAACCCTGATCTAACAAGTATTCTGAAAAAAAAAGAAAAAAAAAGCCAAGGGCTTCCTCATACTTCTGCACCTATCACCTTATAATCTCTGCACAGTCTGCACAAAACATGAAGAAGACTGGGACACACAGGCTGATAAAACAGCTAAGTTTTTGTTTATCTCACTAACTTGCAGATCCAGTACAACCTGAATTCTCTTTCTGGTAATTACTGACAATCGGCTAATGACGGCTTTCACTTTAAATTTAAAGACCACATGCGGAGTGACAGTTGTATACAGTATCATGCACAGACAATAACAACTCAAAAATGACAACGTTCTCAACCACGCTGCATTCATTTTCTTAGAGGTAATTAAATGTGTGTGTATTTTTTTTTCTCTTTTTTTCTCCATTCCTCAGACATTAGGTGTGCAATCTTAACCTTCTAAGTTTATGTAGCATACGAGAGAGAATTTACAAGTCCTGGAGTTTTCAGTATTAGTTCCGTAGTTACGGAAGTAACGGACGTATAAAAGAATTCATTATACACAGTATGTGTTTACATAAAAGCATAATTCTATCTAACTGTGTATGATGCCTAATTGTTTATTTTACTGTGCAATAATTTATTGTATTGTACATGATTGAATGTATCCATCAGCCATAACATTATGACCACCTCCCTAATATTCCCTATATAGTCTAGGTTTCCCTTGTGCCTCCAAAATAGTTGTGACTCATCAGAGAATGGACATGGGCCTTCTGAGGGTGTCCTGTGGTGGTGGGGGCCTTTGGGTCCTATAGGTTGAGGGGAGGGGCTCCTGTGGATGATCCTACAGATACTTGTTCAGTTTAGGATCGAGGGAATTTGGAGGCCAGGTCAACACCTTGTGTTGTCTATGGGGTGTGTTACCTTGTCTAGTCTAGGTGTGTGGTACATGTCTAAGTAACATCCAGGTCCAAAAGTTTCCCAGCAGAATATTGTATTGTCACAATATGCTCAATGTTATTGAGTACACGTGCCAGTGGTCTTAATGTTATGCCTGATCAGAGTATATGAAGAAACTAGAGCCATAGTTACCTCAATTATTTCCTGGTGAAGCACTGAGGAATCAAAGCAGAACACAGCATAAAAATAGCAGCATGAAGTAATAAAGTGCTTAAGTAAAACACGAGTACAATTCAGCTGAAATAGAACATTTAAGTAAATATGTTAAATTATGTCACGTCTTTACAATTGTGAAGAGAAGAGACATCTAAACAACTGAATTTAGCAACGTAGGACATGTATACAGGATCGCTCAAATCCATAAAGGACCGATTACTTTCACAGAATGTGTCAAACATATGATGCACGGTCCCTATAAAGCATCGTCTGAATGTTAGAAGAGTAGAATAAACAATAAGAGTCGGAATCAGTTGCATCGATTTAATCAGAGGAAGCTATTTTTAGACACACAAGGAAATTGACTCCGGTGAATCACTCACCCACAAACGAACAATTGACACACCAGGCTATTGTCCCTTTTCTGGCAATTCATCAATTATTTTCTTTTCGTGAGTGATCACTGGAAGTGTTCCCATACTTTCAAAGGGGGAAACTGCAGAGCGAACGAGGCAAAACTCGTGCTCATGCAGAGGACATCAGTTCAGTGGATGCTGAGTCAATGTGACGCGTCGTGCATTCGCTCTGCTGAAAGAACGTGGTCACAAGCGGCCCGGGCCACCTCCAGATGTGGCCTGAGTGATCGGCTGCGAGCGCGTCCTCAATGTGTCCTGGGTGCATTCACACCTGCGCCTCAAAGCTGCCACTAGTTATCAGGTCACCCGGGGACACGTTGAAACCAGGTGTGATCGGACCCGGTCACCCGTGCAGTCCATAATGGTTTCATTGTATTATGTTTGTGTATTATTTAGTCACTGCTTGTTAACTGGCAACCGCACACAAAGAAAGACTCCAGGAAGTTGCTGTTGTTGCTTTTCACGCTTACTGGAACCGGAGAGAACAGATCAGTTACATCCAACCTGTTCAGCTCCTCCTGCTCTCGCTAACAGTCGAATGGAAATGCGTGCAGAAAGTGCATGTGCGTCCTCGTCTGTTTCCTCGGGATCACGCGCCGTGAGTCAGTAGGCCGGGTGCCTGGTTCACATCCTTTCCTTGCACGTCCACTTTGCATGTCTCCTCCCAAAAATGACACAGTCACAGACATCACAGGCAGGTGTCAGCATAGAATCACACTACCACACTAACGAGGGCCACACTACTTGTCCCTTGCTGTTGTATTCACTGTAATTCATTTTGCCCGGTTTGGCTCTGATCAAGACAGATACAGTATGAAAGGAGGTGCTGGGGTGGAGTTTGGTTTGGGAAGCTGCTTGCAGAAGATACACTGATCAGGCATAACATTATGACCACCAGTGTAATGCTGTGCAGGACGTAACAGGACAGAGTTAGTTAGTTAGCAGATCCTAAGACAAATACTGGATCAGTTTGGGATCGAGTGAATTTAGAGGCCAGGTCACCACCTTGTTCTGTTTTTCATGTTGTTTTTTTAAGTTGTTCCTAACCCATTTGTATGTGTGTGTGCCACTAGCTGTGTTTCCATTGCAGTTTTTCGCAAAATAAAAGTGATATTTCTGAAATTTCAATAAAGCTGAACTTGACTTCTTGGCTTGAACCTGAAGTCACTATACATGTGATGGCTTGAGCTCTGATTAGTTGGTTGTGGGAAAACCTTTTGTCTAAGCATCGTTTTGTTTATAGGCAAGACTTCAGCCCGGATTAGTCAATGTCTGGTTATATTCCTCTGTGCATTTTATTTTGTGATGTGTTTAAACAAATCTAAAAACGTTATGTTTTATTTATTTATTTATTAAAGTGAATCAGGTATGCAAATGCACTATACACATAAAAAAAGACAGAGAGTGTGTCTAAGAGAAAAAAAAAATCAGTTTTCTGGGCAAAAAACAAACAAGCAAACAACTATAAAACTCGCCCCCTCTCTCATATTGCTGAAAGCGCTGAGCCTACACTTCCCAAGATCCTTTGAGGCGCGGCAGCAGCTGTGCGCTCCGGCTTGCCCGCAGCAAAGTGATGATAACACGCCAAACAAGGTACAATGAGAGCGCGTTGACTTCTTTTTTTCATCTTTACGTTTCGCCTGCTCCTTTTGCCAGTGATGCCCAGATCCGTGGAGTAGCACGATGGCTGTCCAAGGTAAGGCTCCTCGCCCCTGTCACGCCGTCCACGCCGCCGAGTCCTTTTAAAGATTGCAGACAATAGTTGTAGTTAACGTGATGCCTGGAGCTGGAGGGTTTGCACGGCTCAACCCAGTCAGAGCCGGGTCAGCCGTGAAAGCCTGTGATTGGGCGATGTTGCAGCCTCTGGTCTCTTTGCATTACGTCCACTGTCCTGGTCTCCTATTATTATTACTACACAGTGCAATTGCATTTGCAGACCCACCATAAAACCTCGCGTTAACGCGCAGCCTCTTCTTGTGTGTTGCTGTGTTTGCGCCTGGTCGTAGCTCCGCGATTGCATTCTGGTTAACAGGTTAAATTTTATTTTATTTCATTTATTTTTTATTTTTTTGCACAATCACCTCCGCTGTACCGGGCACTATATGTTCCCCGGAGAATACCAGCACTCTGCACAGAGATCTACACACACACAGAGAGAAAGATAGTCTTCTTTGAGAAACCCGTGTTGTCATTCATGGAGCTGCTCTGTGTTGTGATGCAACAGAGCGCGGCGTGTGCGCTCAGCAGCCTGTTCCACGGGATCAGGTTGTCTGGCTGAGGCTGCTCATCCGGCGGCAGGTGGTGCGACATGTGTACCGGAGAAGTCCGCCGCTTGCCCCTGTGGTAGTCAAGAAGCAGTTCGTTTGTGGTTGAAAATAAAAACGTTTGAGAAAAGTGACAGCCGGAGTCGCTATGCTCGGCCAATCTCCCCACCTGATCGGAGGCATCTTGTGGATCCAGAATCCAATGAGAGGTATGTTGGAGGTGGAGGCGGTGGTACATGCTTGCCTGCATGCATGCATGGCATTCATTCATTCCTTCATCCATTCATTCATTGGTGCAGCTGGGCCAGCTATCTCCCTCTCTCAGACGCTTTTCCACTACAGCCCTGTGTTGTCTGTCTATTTGCCCATGCAGGTGTGACTGGTATGTCTGTGTCACTCCTGCATACACCCACCCAAGATCAGGTTATTCACCTCTGACAACCATTACAGGACATTTACGTACAGTGTGTGTTTTTGTAGTTTGACCAGTCCCTCCTGTTCTTTCACTGGTCTTTGTGTGGATGTTGTGTTCACTCCAGGACTTGCGTGCCCTGACACTGACAGCACAGATTTAATGGCCACATTTTTTTTCTCGTCATACATTCCCCTCTGAAATCTGAAAAAGGATTTTATTGCTGCATTTGCGCTGATGGATGAATATTGGCTGGAGTGTGGAGTAACGGGTAAAATAATAACGCCTGAAGGCCTCCTTGAAGCCCCGCGAGCTCGGCTGAAGTTCCCGGGGCCTCCACGTTCACGACAGCAGATCCATTTGGGACGCTGAACCGTTTTTGTACAAGTTGTTCAACTCTTGCTTCTTTACAGTGCTTACAGCTGACCTGCAGATGTAAAGACACGGCCCCTTGCTTGTTTCAAAGCCTGAAATATGGCTTTGATGATCCATGGCCACAGCAGCAGCACCCCCGCCCCCATGCATCTCTCGAGATTCTGGTTTTAAAACAGTGAAGATGGAGGGAGCTGAAGCCTCCTGCAGGCACTTTGCTCCAGAGATGACAAGTTTATGTCTTATACCATTTAATTCATCTTTTATCCGATTTTGTTCATGTGTGTGTGCCTCTGAGTTCTGATTGAAAAGACAAAGGGTTAAATACACCCTCAATTAGCTGATTAACGGAGGAATTTATCTCGCTGGATAGACAGTCTTTATTGCCCTACAGGGGGGTATTTAACCCCTCCTCTCACCTATTTACATGATGGGTACTGGACAAAGCGCCCTCCTTTCTAAAGCCTGTTTCCTGTGACTGGATGTTGAAGGTCTGATTTCAGCGTCATTGCTATTACCTTTTGCAAGACGTGTAGCAGCTCAGTCCCTCGCATGTGGCGAGCCGGGAGGGAGGCCGATGATTGTGGAGGCAGCATGTGTGATCTTGGTGAAATGAGATGGAAATAGAGAGGCAACATCTTGGGCTGAATTTTGCTTTTACTGTGTACAGCAACAACAGGGAGGTTGTTGGGGGGGAAACGGACACAGCTCTGTGTATGCGTGATACGTGTCGTGTGAAGCTATACGGACAACTCGGCGCACTCAGTCGTGATTCACTGACTTGTGTCGTTGAGTCGAGATGAATCGTGAGTCATGTCCCCGTTCGGTGAAGCTGCAATAACCAAAGCGTCTACTAGAATTAGGGAGAGAATATCCAACGAATGGGAAGCGGCACCTCTAAACTTCTGACCGCATGTAACGATGGACGAGGCACAGATTTCCCGAAGAGCAGTTTTGAAGCTCAGTGTAGCGGCTCTGGCCATCGCCATCTACCAACCTGCTGGATAATTCGGGCAAAAGCTAAACATGTGGAGCTGAGGTGGGCATACAGTAGTCATGGATGGGGAAGTTGGACATTTTAAACGTGGAGATCTATGAGGATTGGCTCATTTTTGGAGTCATCCTCAAGCGGGAAACCATATATCTGAGTTGGTTTAATTTTTCAGCCCATGAGGTTTTAGCTTGTTCCCAACACACAAGCTCGGATCAGATCTCACCACACCAGCCAATAACATCGTACACAGCTCTACAGTGGCGCAGAAATATGATCCTTTCTCATTAAAGATGCTGATGGGAACGCTGCGTCGCAGGGAATTGGAAGAAAATCATAAAAGATTTGCTCAAGCTGTGCTTTGTGCTTTATCAGACACTTGGAAATATTAGTTTTCTGATTGCAATTTTGTATTTAAAGACATGTGTAGTAAACATCTTTATATATGTCTAGAACACAGAACCACAGCAGGTTTTAGTGTCTGCTTGGAGCCTTGTGTCAGGTTTCACATGTCACACAGGTCATTAAACGAACAGCTTTAGGCCATAATTGGTTAAACTGTCCCAAATTATGAGCAAAATTCAAAAGACTTTGCCTACTTTCTTGCCCCATTACTCGTCTCTTACTCACGAATACTCCTACGATTTGAAGATCCATCTCAACGAACTCTTTGTTAGTAACCACAGGCGTACGCTAGCTAATTCTGTAGCCCAAACTAGCAATGTGTTTTCTTTGACCAGTGATTATAAGTAGCATCAAATAAACTTTGCGTCCAGTTAACATTTTGTCATTAAGGCTTCTCAAGTGCAAAGATTTCCCATGGCTTTTATTGCGAAAAGAGAGCTCTGCTGGAGTAAATCTCCGCTGCCTCTTCATATTTGTGTTGCTTCTATCTCCTTCCTGACTTGTTTCCATGCTGCCCACGAATTTGCATTTCCAGATCAGACGCAGTTCTAAAAGCTAAAAAGAGAAAGATCCGTTTCATGGCTTATTTATTTATTTATTTTTATATTGGATCTTATTAAAGCTGGCTTTGTTTGTTTCTCTGCCGCGGAGGCGTAGCCGCCCCCCGTGGGTGGGACGAGGCTCGCCGCAGCGCAATTGCATTTAATTTAAGATGTGACGTTTGAGCGAAATCACAACAACTCTGCAGTGTCACTGGTTTTCTGTTCCAGTGCTGCGCCAGCCCCTCAAAGACAGAGAATGTGGGTCAAGTTTTTAATAATTCATAACACATGAGAAGACAATAAGCTCTTTGAGAAACCGGGACTTACACGCTACGTTTGAGCTTTGCTTTGGAAGCCACATTTAATTGTAGATGTGTTCTGCAAACTCAGTCTATGCACGATGATGAATATCTGCAAGACTCAAATGTAATATATTGCTTAAAGCTGGCAAATGGTTTTATTTATACTTTACAGTGACCTTTAATCAGGGTCTATAAATGGTGTGGAATTTGATTAAAGTCGCTTCTTAGGCAAATAATCTGTTCAGAGAGCAGTACAGGCTCCTGAAAGCATCTTTGAATGAATACCTCCCTGCAAGTTTGGAAATTAAATGCATGGCTGGGAGGAAGCTGGTGTGTCAGAGATGTGTGACTTTTGCTGACGCATCTTGAGGAGAGTTTTTCTGACGCTTATTTTTTCTGAGTGATTGACGGTGTACTTATTCATCTGCACGGATACGGATCTGTTTTGACAGTAGCTTCCACTCCAGCTGCACTCCAGCAATCCTGACAAAGACGACTGGTGACGTAGCTTTAGATCACTCTGCCTCCAGCCTCCAGCACAGATGGAGACGTCATGACTCAATGGCCTGTGTTCGTTTGAGCCCTAACTTAAGTTACGTAAGATAAGACCTGGTCGGGATGTGTTATCTGACCACAGCTGAAGAGTTTTATAATTGTTGCGACTGGAATCGCTCAAAGGCTGAGAGACAAGGACAGCGGGATTTTGACTGAACCTGCGGGGTGAACATTTTCTGGCGGTTGTTCTTGAAAACATCCGTTGTGTTGTGCTCAGAATAGATAGGAAGAAAAAGATAGCTTGAGACAGCGAAGTTTAAACCCTGGCTCCATTTTCACCTTTGTGCAGTTGGGCGAGCCGGTGTTAATGTCTCCAGAAACCCTTAACGCTTTTCTTTCGTTTTGGACTTTCCACCGAGCAGTTCCAGTGGAGCGCGCTGATGCCTTAAAGCTGCGTTTTAGACCAAAAATAGCAGCGTGTCAAAGATGAAACCGCGCCATCCTCATGTTGGCGCAGCAGGGGTGCCAATGTAGCGTCCTCTGGCAATAAACTTGATGAGCAAGTTTGACTTAAGAGTTTCAAACTGGGGCACTCGGATAACCACACGAGGTGTGAGTCATGTTAATTCTTTTGCTTTTCTTTTTGGAATTGTAGGCAATTTGCAGCTTCCTCTAACTTGTACCTGCGGCAACTTACCAACCCTACGTCTACATCGATCAGGCATAACATGACGACTTCCCTGATGTTATATAGGATGTTGTGCATTTTTTCTTTTTTAGTTGTTCTGTGTCAGGCTGCATCCTGCTGGGGGTGGCTGCCGACATTAAAGGGTATCATTGCCATGGGATGAGGGTGCCTGGTCTGGTCTAGGTGGGTGGTCCATATCTAAGTAATATTCACATTCACTTCACATTTACATGACAAAAAGTTCCCACCAGAACATTGTATTGTCCACCAAGAACTTAAGTTGGCTAAACCTTGTCAAATATGTGAAAATCTAATGTTCCCACACCGAACCCAAATCCAACCCTGCATTTAACTTGCACCACCATCCTTTTGCCTTAATCAGAAATACACTCTTTGTTACTCCCCATGCTAACTCTTCTGCCTGCAGATTTATAAGCTGTCATTAATTTTGTTTGAACAAATCATTATGTGTGATATTCTCTGAGTCATTGGCCTTTGTCGACCTATTCTGTCTTAATGTATGTAGGGCATGCTGCAGCAGGTTTTATTTTGCATTTCTGTTTAAGATTAGTTTTCAGTTCACTTCATAAATACGTCCTTTTATATCACTAGTCAGAGTCTAACATGTGACAGGAGCATTATTTTGTGGAGATACATCCACGCACCCACCCACCGACCCACACATACATATATAAAACTGGACCCCACGTCCAGTCGCAGCCGTGTTTACCCCTATGGCTGAGGCTGTTCACTTCACTTCTTCATCCTTGCCTCTGTGCATCAGACGGCCCCCTTGATACGTCCTGCCCAGCTCTGCCTGCCTGTGCACCCATTCAGAAAACTCATTTCAAATCCACCCCCGGGATCTCGCCCAGGAATAGAATTAGGAGAATAAACATGTTTATTTGAGTCAGTGGAATGGGATTACATCTTAGTCGGGTTAAGAAGGAGCCGTCGCGGTGGAAGAGCGTCTTTGAAACCTTACGCAGCAGGAGCGGGATTAAGATGACAGAAGATGTAGCAGAAAATGTCAAAGGAGAGCGGTGTTGTGTAATCATCCTCCTTAGGGTGGACCGACAGCCATCTTTGATGTGACATGCTTAAGTGCTGCTCCCAGGGAGTACGAATGAGAGATAAGCAAAATTAAAAGCAGTGCTGGGCACAAAGTTGTCCTCTAGCCGTGTTAACATTCCCAAGCAAGACTCTTTTTTTTTTTTTTCTAATTAACGGACTTGCAGTGATTACAGTTGCTTGCAGTTTGCACCCGTCCTGCAAGCACCTGGACGACTCCGCCTAATGGTGTCAGGGTTTTACTCGTTGCATTTCAATCGGATCTGTCTCTGCCTGGAGGTGCTTAAGCTGGCTCAGCTTGCATCACCCTGTCTGACTGTCAGCTTGAAGGAAAGGAAGGAGGGGAAAAGCCGGTCGGATCTGTTCGGAATACTTTGTTTACTAGTTCATTTTCATCAGGGAATCAATGAGAACCACACAACAAATGGCACAAAAGCTCTAAAGCCAAGTATAAATAATACATATAAACATTTTTCTGCTGTGTCTTAAATCTTCAGCATTTCTTTTTTCAATATCGCTTAGTGCTTTATCAAAGAAGTAAGCCTTTTCCACGACAGGCATTTTGACATGATGCCTTGGGGGAAAGTATTTGGTGTAAAAAATGCTTATTCTCCATCTCTCAGTCATCAAGGTCAAGGTCTGAAACAAAGCTACAGCTAACACGTGGTTTATGCTTCTGTGTCAAAGTAGCTGAACTGGACCCGTTTGACTTGTTTCCTCACCTGGCTTCCTCAGTTGTAAATGACACATCTGTGGATTGTGCCCACCCAAAACTCTCCCGACTAGGGCCTTTTTGTACCTGCCGTACTTCCGTGCAATTAGAGGATGTCAGTAAGTCAGTGAGTATTCTGGTCAGACTCATTATCTTTGTTCTAAGTGGCTGATGATTGATGTATCAGACCTGGTGTAGAGACCGGTTTTCCAATCACTTTTTTTGAGCGTTTTGGGCTTCTCACATGCTTTGGATACTGACATTCATTGTCTCGTGGGCATTTTCACCATTTCGTGAGATATATAAGCCAGGAGATATGTGAAAGGGTCATGAAAATTAAGATGGTACAACAAATTTCTTTTAGGCAAAAATCTTCCAAAATCTTGGCAACAATTTCATTACACTGGCTAGCTGACATTCTGAGAACCTATTTTCTTTCTCTCTGATTTATATGATAAGTTTCTGCCCACGTGTCTTTCTGTTAAGATATAGTACAGAGGAAACAACTAACATCTCTGTGGAAACTGCAGTGTTTCTTCTACACTTTGACTGTTGTGCGGATTAATACCACATCTGGCTCTGCAATTTCTTGCAAGTTCGAGCAAAACTACATCCTTTAAAAATATGTATTTATCTGCTTGCGTAATTGCAGCCCAGTGGAAATGATGGACTCAATTTAAAAGCACCAAGAAAGAGTGACAAATTGTCACTCTGTCCCTTACTCACCTGCACTAAATCATCTCACTGGTGTCACCTGTAGCCTCAGGAGGCTTTGGGCTATGGCTCAATCACCTTGAAATGTGAGCCATGTGCCATTTTTCCTTCTTGACACACTCGGCATTTCCACATGAGGAAGAATGGCATTCAAGACAGCGGGTGAAGCTGCAGATTTTCCACATTCAGATCTGGTGAATAAGCAGACGGGGGAAGGCAAAATGGTGGAAAGGGTTTTTGTTTGGAGCAATTTCGCCGCAGCAGCTGACCTCTGCTTGGGTCTTTTTTTAATACACTGCAACATTAACCTGGCTGACAGCGCTGGTCCTTGTTTGTGCCACCAAAAAGGGCAGAACAAAATCTCCTGTATACAGTAGCGTTATCGACCTTATTAAAGTATGAGCATCGGGGAAATTAAACCCAGGGGAAGGTCGTTTTTGCTGAATGTTCCAGTCGTTCGGCGCTCATTTCACCCTTGTAAGGCACACCCTGCTTTTTGTGCGCCTCTATTCCCTCTCCAAAATGACGACCTTTGTGCTTTCTGTGAATATTTGGCACCCCGTTGTGTCAAGTGCAGAAACTTGGCGGTGTGTCAGCTCCATTCCCTGATGACCATGAAGCCCTCTGCGCTCCATTGTGCTGACTGATTGAAGCTGCAGATCCGGGGCTGTTCGTGTGTCACCAATGATATAATGGGAGCAGATGGATGGAGTCAGTGTCAGGTGACGACTATCACTATTTGACGCTTTTAGCAGTGCTGCAAAGCAGATTCTTTTGACATGACTAGGAAATGTGCACGTATGCTGTACTAGAGGGGGAAACGACATTCTTGTTTTGAAGTCCCGTCAGGATATGAACAATCCGCCATAAAGCACCAAAACTCAACTTACTGGTCTGGAGGCGGCTGGATGTTCAGTCTGGAATTAATTTAGTGTGAAGATCAAAAACTGTTGAAATCATCTTTGTAATTCTAACAATAGAGGTGTTTTGAAAGGAAGCAGAAACAGAGCTAATTCCGACACTTCTAATTTAATTAGGATGTTGAGGAACAGGAGCGTGCTGAGATACAATGAGCTTAGAGCAGCAGTGCAACAAACACAGTACACAATCACATTGGTGCAAAGTCAAAACAAAACAAAATTGTCCTAACAGTGGGAAATTCATTTTGTCGTGCTGGCTGTATATATTGAAGAGTTTGTAATGGATCTGTAAAACTTGTAGAAGGTCCAATACTGTCAATACTTGGTAAGGTTAAACCCAAATTTACCCTTCTGCAATAAAAGACAGATCAAAAAGCAAGGCAACAGAAATTCCGTAAAGACAGATGTGCAGGAGGAAGAAGACGTGTGCAAAAAAGGCACAGATATGATATATGATGATATTATAGTGACAGGATTTGGAGCAGGTATGCAGTTGCATTTGGGGTTCATAGAATGCAGGTGTGTGACACATGACAAATACTGTAGCTTAGAGTTGCAGAAAACCTGTAAAAAAAAAAATGTACCTGTTGCTTATACTGTAGGGACAGAAGGAGGTGATGTTTACCTGCTTTTGTAGTTTTGCTTCTGGGTGTCTCTCTCCCAGACTTATTTAGGACCCCCCTCCCTTCCCAAGTTAAAGTTCTCCCACAGTGCTTTGGTATTTCAATACATGCATTACTCTTTACTGTTTGTCAAACCAACCACAGCTTGAATCAACGAATAATTACTGAATCTTAACATTGACTTTAACACAGTCTCCTTAACAAGACAGATCAGCCTCACTCCACGATAACACTGACAAATGTTTGTGCAGTGATATTTGCCCCGTGCCTTTATGCTGATGATGTTGTTTTTTATCATCAGGGGGTGACTCTGAGATATTCTGGTCTGATCATGACCCTGCAGTGTAAGCACCATAAATGCGGTGCCTAAGCAAACTATAAATAGACGGTTAAAAAGTATTTGTGTATCCCAGATCCTGGTATGAAACTGCGTTTGGTGCATAGTTGCTGTCACTGCAGTTTGGCTGCAAACTTGGTGTACAGCCTTACTGATGAGTCCATTTGTGGTGGCCGAACAAAAGAAGTATTTTTGTTTCCTATCAAATATTAATAAGAGACATCTCTCAGCTCTAAATTAAGGCTGTCTATTTTTGCCGGCCTTCCACTGTCTGCCTTTGAAGCAGAGCACGTTACCGGCTTTATGCCTGAGATACATTTTTCACGGCGAGCCAAAGTGAACAGCAGTTATATTTAGCTCATATGTTTGTGCTCTAAAGTGGGTCATTTCGCTCTGTCTTCTTCTTCACAGCTCTATCGCGCTGACTCATTTTGTCTGTCTTACTTAGTCTCCATCCAACTTTTTTCTTTTCATCGTCTCTCACCTCGTCTCTCTCTGCTCATCCTCGCTAGTTCTCTCGCACCTGAGAAGTGTTCAAAGCCGAGCACATCTGCGCCTGCTTGACACGGGCCTGATCGAGCCCCGGGGTTGCGGAGGGCAGTCTGTGAAGTTTGAGTACAGTTAACTTCTGATAGGATGTCAGGGTGAATTAAAAGCCCCACAGAGAGTGTAGCTCCGCTTGGACAGTTAGTCATGCAGTCAGTCCTCATTGAATCAACAGCAGACATATAAACAGAAACACTGGCTTAAATACTATCTCAGGAAGTGTTGATGAAGAAAAAGAAAGGCAAGTGATGCCGAAATTATTGTAGTTTTCTTTTAGAAAACAAGAATGTATGTGAACAGCAGCCATATTTATCATTACAATTACCGTTACAAAGCTAGCTTGGGCGTTTGTGAATGTTAGTCGGCACTAGCTTGAATTTTTGACATGGGCTAATCCTGGACATGTGCATGTATTTTATTTTGCTAGATTAGATGCACAGCTAACAGCCTATTTAACCTATTTACATAACAAAGATTTGTTTGTTAGCTAGGGTGTTCGTTAATGTTATTTGAGCTTAATTTTCACATAGCTAGGCTTGTAATGTCTGTATATAGCTATTGTTTTTGTATATAGGGCTACATTTTCTTTTGCTAACAATATATACAGGATTTACACAGCTACCAGCCATAGTTAGCATTACTAGGTTGGCTTGCTAGCTGGCTACTTAGCTAGGCCGTTCACTATTGTTACTGGACGTTAATATTTATCATAGTTTTACAAACATTAGATAAACTAGTTAAGTCTGGTTTTGAATGAGATTTATGTCCATTCTCTGATGCTTCACAACAGTTTTGGAGACACAGGGGAGACCTATACAATATTAGAACTATCAGGGATATTATCCCTGATAATATCCCTGATAGTATGGTGCATGTGGCTTGTAAAAAAATTACTGTTACTGTAGAACCTTGTCACACCAACCAGCTGCAGTCATATTGAAGCTAAATAAAAACACAGAAATTAGTTTAATTCCTGTCGCTTTTAATTACGGCCATTTGAACCTCTTAGCTGGCTAATGAAACATCAAGTAGTGTCCTGTGACGACAACAACCACCGACACAGTTGACCTGCTAACCGTCCTGCTACCTGAGATTGCCCATGCCTCAAATCTTAGAGCTTTTTGTGGATTTGAATGCTGCACGACAGGTTTAATAATGACTTAAGGATCGGTTGGGGTAAAACACTGATGGCCTACTTTTCTCAGTCTTTGAAACAGAAGCACCAAAAACATGCACAGCATAAAGTGGAATACCTAGTCAGCTTACATAACCATGTGCTCTTATTCCACTGAAAGCACCACCCGTTGAAATTCTCTAAATAAAGAACTGTTACAATTCAGCTTTGGTACAGGGCAGGAAAGAAGACATTTTACGTGGCCATGCTCTCTTAACATAACAACGTTAGTGTAATTCTGTCCCATGAAAGACACTGTTATGTAAGAGATCTGAACAAGTATAAAAAATAAGAAAGAATGGGTCATTTATCCATGCACATCTGTTCTGTTTCATGCATTTAATCTCACTGAGCAAGCTCTTCCTGCAGGTACCTGTCCAAAACATCCTATACTGCAGGCCATGTGCTCCTATCCCTGTCTCGTTCTGCTCTTCAAATATATTCTAATTAGGACTTTAGTATGCATGCAACAAGGATCTAACCATGTCTCCTGTCTCCCACTGATGGAGATGCTCTTTACAAGGTCCTCAGGGTAGACAGCTGAGCAGACGCACTCTGCTCGCACATTCACACACTCTTCTCACATTTTTTCTCATTTGCTGAGGATGGACTCAGTTGTAGATTTGTGAAGCTTTGCTCACTTTCACAGAGCCATCTGCATGGCATGCAGTGATGGGGGGGCTTTTTAGCAAGTTTGTGTGCGCATCTTTGTCGGTATGTGTAGATGTATATGCGGCTGTGTGTAAATCTGCGTGAACGCGTACAGAAGTGTGTCTATGCAGGCATAAGCGTGTGGGAGCAAACCAGAGTGAGATAACAGATGGGGGACGCTGATCAGCTCTGTGAAAAATATGTGCTATTCCACACATTCATTCCCGAACACTCAGTTATTTTTAGTTGTTTGTTTTTTTTTTTTTTTCGACCGTTTGACACGGACTGATTTCTGATTCAACTCCAAGCCTCTGTTAACATAAAAAAAGAGTAGCAGCTGTGCAGAAATACCATTTTGCTAAGATCCGTCAGTTTTGGTGCCAGACCACCTCTTCAAATTCCCAAGAGCATCTGTTGGCACAGATAGTTTGGAGTGAATGCACCCACATCCTTCCTGTCCTGTGTACATGGCTATTAGCCGCTTGTGATTGGCTTCACCCTTTTTTGCGAAACGGCAGAAAAACGAAGGTCTCAAGCAGAGTGCGGTCTCTAGTCATTTGGCCAGTTTCGCTCAGCTTTGTTTCTGGGTCAAAACAGTTGATTCTGTTCACAAACAATTCATTCTGTTCCACTCTGGGAGTAGGCCAAAGAGGAAGAGATCACTGCGAGCCTGAGCGCCCACACAGAGCAAACTTCACTTTTGATTATGGACCCACTACTGGCTTTACTTTGAACCAGCGCGTGCTGAGCTGGCTCAGGCTGTAGCCCAGAGACAGTGTTTGGCTTCTTCCACTGCCCCAGTTGGAAAGATGATCTATCTTTTAGTTGGGTTTCTTCCATGGGTGCAGGTTTATGGAGATGTAGTAAGACATGTCAGCATATTTTATTGCATATTTACTTCTCTCTCTTCCATTAACTCTATTAAGCTGTTCTGTTACAGGAAGTCACTTGGGCTTTCAGTCAACTGAATAACAAACTGTAACATTTTATTGCTAACCAGAGCAAAAGTAAATATCAGTCTGACACGACTGATGCCATGAGCAGGAAGACTGCATTTTTATTTATTTTGTTTTTGTTTTGGCCTTTAATGACTGCCTATGTAAACTCACACAGCAGGTTTCAGTTTAGCAAATGGATATCTGAATAACAGATAATGTTCTGTGCGCCAGTCATTGCTTACAGTCTGATGTGCAACTTAAGACAGTTTAAACAACTGCAACAGCTGTGTTTAAGGCATGGAAGTGGCTGTGCTGTCCACATGAACTGATTAAATGCAGTAAACCAAAGCCTGCCTGATTTCAGTGCTTTAAGCATCAACTAGTCACTGATCACGTGTCAGTAACAACATGAACGCCTTCAAGACAAGTGAGGAGCCCAGTCGGCCATAGCAGCTAATTATCAAGTGCGCAGAAATACTTCACTAAAGATGAAGTCCATACCACATGACATGAAAATATGTAAGTCGGCCCTGAAATACAAAAGTACAAAAGTACTACTGATATGCACACTCATTTGAAAAGGCATCCTCTGACACTAGCAGAGCAATGGTCCAAATCCTCTTGACAGCAGTCAGTTAACAACTTCACCAAATGCCCTGCGGTAACAGAGAGAAGGAGGCTGCACATCAACAATGTACGGGTGAATTTCATTGTTAAATTTATTAGACCCTTTAGCTGCTATATGCTTTTTTATTTATTTTTTCATCCTGGCTACACTGTCCTATCTCACAATACGCAGTGAAGCACTAATAAACACTAGTCAGACAGAGCAGATTTACATAAACAATACATCTGCTGTGCACAGTATTGATAAGCTCATGTGTTTATGTCCAGTTCTTTTGTGTTCTGTTAGGTGATTGTTGCTGTGAATGTGTTTTTTGTCCTTGATGTCAGTGAATGCACCGTGATAGAAGTTATAGTAGATCGTGTTAAAGCTTCAGTTACCTTGCAGAAAAGCCTCCGTAGCTTCCTTTGTTTGAGATGTTAGGTCAGAATAATAATCATTACTTGCAAATCATTACTTTCTATTATTGTTTTATTAGTGACGTCATTGGCAACTAGTTGACATCGCATGACTTTTACCACATATTAGTTCCCTTTACAAAATCGGAAGTTGTCATCTCCTAGCTGCTTGGACCACGAACTTAAAGTTTCTGATACCAAAATCTTGTCCTTTTCCTACAACTTCTACATATTTATTTGTAAGCAGATATGTGTTTCTAGAGACTAATGACCGAGCGATACAAACTGTACCAGCGAAATAAATCAGAATGGAGAAAGTTGCGGCGCTTTACCCTCCCGCATTGCTAACATTGATACCTCAACGATACATCCTCGAGCAAGGCCTTTAACTTTCTAGTGCTCCACTAAGTGCACTTAGTGGGGTAACAGTTCAGTGGTTTTACTGGGAAGCTTCCAGGTTTGAGTGAGCGTGCACACTAGACTTTTATTTATCGGCGAGCCTTGAACATCTCCACCAAGACTTGCAGTGTAAATAAAGGTTTAAAAAAAATACTCCTTGTTGATCATTCTTTGAGTATGAGCTGATGCGTCTGACAGAGTCTTCCTGGCTGGTGTTTTTCAAATTGGATTGTAATGGCTCGTTTTTTCGAAAGCTGTGCACTTAAAGAGAGACAAAGTTATGTTAAGACTAATCCTGTTCTTTCTTAATCCACCTCCAGATAATAGAAATTGTGTTCAGCTGTGCAGGGATGCCAGCTTTTTCCATGCGTGCTCCATTCATTTTCTTCCCATCTCCTCTTGCTCCAGTGGAGCTCATTGATAGAAAAAGAAGGGAGTGAGAGAATGGAGGCAGACATCCTCCCTCATCCATCTCTCTTCACCAGCGGTGCTTTCACGGCGCATGTCAGGGAGGAGAAGAGAGGGAAGAATGTAATGGTGCTATTTATAGTAACTGTTGCTCTATCTCCTAGCCGTATATTCTCCCACCCTATGTCCCTTGAAACGATGAACCGATGCGACTGTCCTTCCTCCCTTTGCCTAACCCCTCTCGTCATCTTCTCACCCATCTATCCCTTTAGTTGCTTTGACCATTGTTCACACGCTCTCAGCGGAGGATGTATAATTCATCCCTGGTTGCAAGCTGGGCAGAAATTGAGTCAGGGTGAGGGAGGAAGCCGGGAGGAGAGGGGAGGAGAGGGGAATAAAGAGTCAGTGAGAAGGAGCAACACTTCGTGCCACGCATCACAAGTTGGCTTTGTTTAAAATGTGACCCACTGATGTTTATTCTTTGTGTAGTTTAAACGGGGCGTCGCAGGCCTTGATTTTCTTATCAGGAATTAATAAAGAGAAGTCACGTTTGGGTTAATATGATAATATCAATAATCATTTTTGGTGTATATTCTTTTTGAATGTGTGTCTGAATCATTTTTGCTATATAAATTGCACCGTACATCGATGAGCCACAACATTAAAACCACTGATGGGAGAAGTAAATAACACTGAGCATGAAAGGAAAACACAGACAGCAGCTCTTTTATTTGCTGAATTCACTAAGATGCAGTGAAGGATTAATAAACTAATAAACTGGCAAGTTAGTGTATGAATATACATTGATCAGCCACAACATTAAAACCACTGACAGGAGAAATTAATCATGTTGACCATCTTGTGACAATTCAGTGTTCTGCTGTTTTGGATGTTACTTGGCCATGCACCAAACACCTAGACCAGACCAGGCCCCCTTCACCTGTTAGCAATGGATGAGCAGGATACAGTCTGACACACACACACACACACACACACACACACACACACACACACACACACACACACACACACACACACACACACAAACGCTTTAGGAAAAAAAATTAAAAACAGCACAAGGTGTTGACCTGGCCTCCAAATTCATTAGATCCCAAACAAAGTCAAAGATATATAGGATGAACCAGAACAGGCCTCATCCTCAGAGGCCCCTCCCCTCAACTCACTGGTACCCAAATCCTCCCATAACATAGTAGGAGAATGATGAGGAGACAAAAAGTCGTCTGTCTTAGGAGCTGTGAAAGCTAGCAGTCAGTGTATGTATGTGAACAGAACTTTCTTGCAGTCTTTGCAAGGATACATTGCTCACAAAAGGCGCATGCCTAAAACATGTCCGTCTGTGCTAGTAATTCCTCGTAGGGCTAATTTGTTCAGCGACCAGTGCATAGCTTGAAGCCTGAAAAGATGGATACCCAAGTGATCTTGTTGATTTCATTTTGCCTTAGAGTATTAAAACACAAGTTTCAAAAGAGTCAGAAAGAGTCAAAGTCATTGGTGTCTGAAGTGAAATGAGATCCGGTGTGTAATCTCAGTCTGAAAACAGACAAGCCACTCTGTCATCTGCTGTTGATATGCGGCCAGTGGGACGGTGCTTCAAGCCTGACGCGCTTGACCTTTTCCGCCAGCTCGTACAACCGAGAAATCTTTAAGGTATAAAGTTCATCGCGCATTCATTTTCTTTAACTTCATTATGTTTACAGCAGTTTTCTTCGTACATTCCTGAGTCATTCAGTTGAAACGTTTGCAGGTTTCTGCGCTTTGCGACGGTGTGTGTCACCAATGATCAATGAAAGTATAAAGAAGTGATTTATAAACTTCTCTGCAGTGTTTGGAGCACGGTGTGCACCAAGGTCAGAGTGGGAGGACGTTTCTCTCAGATATTTGCTTGCTCAAGCAACAGACCACATATTCTCTGCGGAGCACACCGGGGGGACGAGAGGACCGCCTATGGTTTCGCACTCCCGCTTGTGTGATATGGGATGACGGCACAGACGTTGATGTTGTTTGTGTTGCTTCGAATCCGCTCTGAACTGTGTCAGACTTGTAGTAATGGCTCAGAAACAGCGCTCCGAAATAAGTTTCTAATTGGCTGTTTTCCTGGGCTCGCTTCTCGATGCCAGCATGCAGACTGACATATTTGTTTGGCCCGATATGTGCGCCTGTCGTCTTTTTAATCCCGGCCAATGCCAATTTGTCTGTCAGGGACACTCAAATATTTATTTAATCCCAGGCATTTATGTGACTCATTGCCTGTAATAGTTTCTTCTAATGTGTTCAACTTCACTCAAAGTGTTTTGTTTACACCATTAAGGCCTCTGTGGGTAATTTGTGTGCACCGTTCTGCAATTTGCTTACGATCTTCTGTTCGCTTTTCAAGTTCGTTCAGTCGCTCTTTAAGACCATTAAGTAAAGCAGAATGTGCCGCCTTGGAAAAACATTGCTTTGACCTTTAATCAGCAGATGCGGTGGAAGCAGGAGCCGCCCTCAGGTGTGATTAAAGGGATTTTTGGCTCTCGCTCCACATAAATGAGCGGCCGGTGTTTTTAGAACAAGCGGGCAGGTTACGTGATGACAAGCGGTCTATTTCAGTGACATCTAACGGCTCACTGCAGGCTGTCGCTTCTGTGCCTGCATCACTTCCTGATGAGACTAAAATAGTGCTTTTAGCCCGACACGTCTTATGAAAAACAAGGCTAAAAATAATTCATGGAGGAAATGACAAAGTGGTGCGATACAAGTTTACGCGAAGTTTATGCAAGCCATCTGCTGATATCTGACATTTGTCTGTCGTCTATTTGAAACCCCAGACTTTAGTATACAGCCTCCACTGAAACATAAGCACTATTACAAGGATAGGATTCGATCCAGTGTCTTTGTTTTCAGGTCCTCTGTTTGCTTGATGAGCAGACAAGAAAAGATCCTCTCATCAAGGCCCTTGGAGTTTACGGTTGTTTGGGCTGTTGCTGAGTCTGGTCAGTCGTCCTGTGCCAAGCCAAAATATCAAACTATTTGTTTATTCAGGAAAATGAGCCAATATTACATATCTGTTAGTTGTGAAATTTGGTGTACTTCTACGATTCCAAGTTAATTTTGAGGCCAAATCAGAACTGATGTGTTCGTAAGTGTTTCCAGTCAGTGTAATGAGACTCAGGTGTCATTCAGTGCCCCGTTTTGTGGAAGAGATTGAAGTCACAGTCTGGAGGAGGAGCCAGAAGACTATAGAGACAGATGAGACCAAAGTACAATTGTTTGGTTTAAATGAGAGGCGTAAAACGCTCCATGTCAGCATCACAACCTCATCCAGTCCATGGAGCATGGGAGTGGCAGTGTCCTTGTTTAGGCCCGTTTTACTACATCTGGGCCAGGATGGTTTGTCATCATTCATGGACCAATGAATTCTTAATAATATCTGCAAATTATCAAAGAAAATGTCAGGACATCAGCTGTATCTAAAGAGATGCTGAAGCAAACAGTTCATGCGAGGAAAGCCACCAACATATCAGAACTGAGTTAGGTTTTTACTGAGGAATGGACTAAAATGTCCCTAGACCTTCAGCTCCATTACAGAAAGCCAATCCAGTGTGTCATCGTCCAGGTCAATTAGGCCACAGTCACCATGTGGTGTCTGGTATATGGGGTGGCTGGTCATCACATGTTCCACCGTCTGTAGTGGGTCTCCACATTCACAGTAGGCACTGTCCGCTACACCCCATTGTCCTCAGCTGGTTTCGAGGCAGGTGCTGGCCGGGGACATCTGTAGGATTGTTGATGTACTGGTGAAGCCTAGATGGTCCTGCTGCCTGCCACTGGTCGGTTGCATGCCTGTTATGCGAAACCAATGTCTTCACAACGTCCACGGACCACAACCTCAGTGCTAGCGCTTCTCCAGCTCCACGTTGAAGGTCTCACCGAGGCCAAGATTGATCCTTGAGCAAGTAGCCATAAAATTCCTCCAATTCCTGAATACAGATCAGCAGTTTCTGGAAATATTTAGTTGTGGTCATTGATGCACAGGGGAATCACACCAGGGGAGAGAGGGACACCAACAGTTGACATGCAATACAGTAGTAACACAAAATTGCATGACTAGTAGAACCCAAACTGGGAGCTGGTTCCACAGGAGAGGAGCCTGATAGCTGAATTCTCTACCTCCCATTCTACATATCTGCCAGATATATGTATTGGATCTTTTTCCTTAATAAACAAAAACACAAATATAATAATACTTTTGTTTCATTTCTTTTATTGGTAACGTTTTGAGTGATTTTTTATGCACAAATGTGGATAATTCAGGAAGGCATCAAAGCTTTGAAGTGCTACCAACTGAATTTGCAGTGTGTTCAAGTGCAGGTTTTTTTTTTTGATCCAGACACGTGTGATGTCAGTCAGCCTTCATTGCCTGCAGATGTCCGTGTCGGTTTGGTGTGCATATAAAACAGGCTTTTCTTTTTCTTTTTTTGAGCTGGAAAATGTTACTTCTGGTGGTGCATAGTGGACAACTCAATCAGCATAGAGGGGCATAGTGTCAACAATTAAAACTGCAAAGCTTTGGCAGTCACGGCAAACTGTAAGCTGTGCTTAATACATATTTGTGTATTCTGGGTTTGCACGCCTGTTGTAAACTGTAGGCTGTATTTCATAATGCAAGCCAACTCTGAGACGTAGACTTTGCAGAGACAACTCTGGAAATACATATACAAGCACCAGTTCTTTGTTGTCTCTTCATAAAATCTCGTACTGACTTCACGATATGAGGTCGGGGCTCTGCCGGGGCCACGCCAGATGCAGCAGGTCTTTGCTCCCATTGTTGCTATTTCATATGTCCAGTGTCTCCCTCATCTTACAGCATGATGAATAAGGATCTAATACTCTACCCGCAGCTGCGTTTGGTGTTATGATCTCATCACAAAATACAGAGCTGTTGTGTATTCTCTGCAAGCTGTTTGCTGTATTACAAATATGGTGCAAGCGGACAATGTGTAATATGGTATTTATACTACCTTGTATTGAAGGGATGGTCAGCTTCTGTAGCTGTAAAGTGCTGGCGTCTGCTGCCATCTAGTGGAAATTTATGCAGTGTAGAAACTGGTATGTAAGAACTTCAACTCATTCAACACATAACGCTCATAGTTTGTCCGTTTAGAAACAAGAAATATGAAAGCGTTTGAAAAATCTACCTGAATATGAGATTTAATAAACCCCTGTGGGACTATTGTAAAAGGCACAACTATTGAAAATGTGTATTATAAATTCACTTTTCTGATCTCACTTTTTGCCCTGAGCTCATTCAGTTGTTGATCTCTGCCTCCTTCCAGCTGTTCACTGCAACCTGAGCCAGAATGGCATCGACCACCAGATGTGCCCGGAGGACATGACGTCGCAGCTGGAGGAGGAAGAGGAGTCCGTGGACGCTGGGCCCGTGCTGCTGGATGACGACAGCCCAGGCTACCAGGACGTCAGCCCCCCTCCCATGTACCAGCGCCGCTCCCCGCCCCATCGCTCCGTCTCCGAGTCCGAGTTGACCCGGGTAAGATTGGCGCCAAAGACACGCTACGCACCAAAAGTGTTGATAATTTATTCAACTTTTAGCATGCAGACAACTTCAGATGTAAAATTAAAAACTAAGAATCATTTCATGGAATAAATGTTTCATAATATATATGATTAGAATTAGAAAATCTTTATTTATCCCACAATGAGGAGATTGTTATTTGCAATAGCAGACAAAGGGGCAGATAAACAACAAGAGTAAAGGGTGGACTGTATAAAAGAAACAGAATAATAAAAAACATAATACGGTCTTCATATCACAGTATCTGCCAGTGTTTATGTTGTTACCACCCAGGGGCGCAAGAGTCTGTATCTGTCAAACTGCATACAAGATGAATGTGACAACAGTAGGATGAAGAAAGTATGCAGTTGATGCATTGTTGATAATGGTGTATGTATTTTACACACTGTTGGTGGGAGTGAAAGAAGGAATAGTGACTTGGGACTCATCGGCTGGGAGAAAGTGGGAAAAAAGAGCATAATGTGTTAGTTGTTTTTTATAATAGAGTGAACTTTAACAGCGTGGGAAATGATGAAGACCATGGAGCAAGCAGAAACAGACCAAATTTATGGGGGAGGGACAGAGACAGTATGGGTGAATGCATCTAACTCACCTAAGCTTCATCACAGATAACAATAAAAATTCTATTGGTCCTAGCATTTATATTTATAAATTTTAGAGCTCCATTGCATGTTCTTTGATTTAGTTTTTTGTCCACTTGAGAGCAGCAGAACAGGTCAAACCACAGACTGTATAAATATAGACGGAGTGTCTACACTTCCTTGCATTGGCCAAACTGACGCTATTACTCTGGGGATACGGGTGGCGCCATCTTGTGACTTTGGAGCCACAGTGAGCATGGTCCGACACTGGAACAACGATATCAGTGACCTGGCTACACTTCCTCCAGACTCACTCGCGTTTTCGTTTAATTAAAACTACACCTGTTACAAGGAAATGTTGGATTATACATTCATTTAAAAAGTGTTTTTAACAACTCCCATGGTTCCAAAGGACCGCTTTATGAAGCGGTTGGCATGGCAACTGGGGGTTGCAATTATATCACATCCTGTTTCTATAGCATCAAATAATTAACTAAAACAAAACCTATATAAAAAAATGACACTTAAACATACATCAGCATTATATGAACTACTTAAAATGACAGAAGACGAAAAAGAAAAGAAAAAAAATTATTTGACTTTTATTTTAGTGTTAACGCTAACATTAGAGTGGGTGGAGCTTATGACCTGTGCTGCAGCCAGTCACCAGGGGGAGCTCTACTTGCTTTGGCTTCACTTTAGAGGAGCAGTTCCGCCATCTACTCCTTTAAATGAGAGCTTGTAGCCGGTGGTACAACAAAAAAATCGACTTCCATTTAGCTCTGAGACAACTCCAGAGATCAATATTTGTCTCTAAAGTTAGAAAATGTCTGTTTACCTGCCCATCGCTGTCTGATTCTTTGCATAACTATGAGCTGAGACATGCAAAGCTGTAGTCCTTGGTTGCATGTTATCCCCTCGCTCTCATCCCTCTCTCTAGGTAAAGTAAGGTCAGCACAATACCATCAGATATACTGTGCCGTTTAAACTGATATAATATAGGTCTTTAACTCAATTCCAACACAAAAGAGCCAATTAGAGTTTCTTTCTTTACTCTGAAATGCCTATTAGCGACTGCTAGCACACTAATTGATTAAACCAACCAACATGGTGCAAAGAGAATACCAGCTCAGTCGTGGCATTTTCTAAGCTGCTGGACTCTTAGTCATGTTTCCGGATTTATCTCACTCAGAGAGCAAATTCATACTGAGTGCCTGCGGAGCTCTGGCTGCATTTCTAAAACCCTCACTTTGTATTAAATTGTATTTTGGGTCAAATTACAGCATGCGGGCAAAAACACACAGAACGCCCAGCCACCCACTTAAACGACATAATGCCCTATGTTCACATCTACTTTCGAAACTAACGACTGTTTTAACGCAGAAGAAAAGAGCAGTGTTTTAAACTGGCCGTCAGCGCGGCAGCGCAGAATAACGACTCACTTCCTCTCCAGAAATAGGCCGCGGTCGGGACAGTGGGAGGAGTGATCTCTCTTGACACTCTCGTATTCTCTTTTCTGCGGTTGAAATCTGTGGTAATCAGCTGCCAGTCAAAGCCAGCGGAGGCACTTTGAGTCAGAAACCGGTCCTTTTGTGTAAACCCTGGACGGAGCCTTTGAAAGAGCAGACAGGCTGCCAGACCGTGGTTCAATTAGCGCAAACACACACTGGACGAGAGAGTGGAGACGCTTATGGATTCTCTGACAGCTACAAGTTAATATGAAGTGATTGTGCTGTGCTGAAAAGGCATGTACCACAAAATATATCACAACACATCAGCCACAAAATTGAAACCACTGACAAGAGACATGAATAACATTGATCTTCTTGTTACAGTTCAATGTTTTGGACCTGGCATTCATGTGGATGTTACTTAGACATGTAGCACCATAGCAACGACACTCCTTGATGGCAGCAGGCCTCCAAATTCACTGCACCTCAAACTGATCAAGTATCTGTGGGATGCACTGGAACAAGCCTGATCCTCAGGAGGCCCATGTCCATTCTCTGAGGAGTCCCAGATGTTTTGGAGGCACAAGGGACATCAGAAAAGTGGTCATAATGTTATGCCTGATTGGTGCATGGTGTGAATGTGGCCTCCCAGAAAGTCATTTATTGATTTAATCCAGGGAGAAATGTATGGATCAAGTGTTAGCGTGGTTATTAAGTACTACTATTTTTCTGCTGAACAGATTAGGAAAGTTCTCAGTGTGAATTAAAAATCCTTCCAATCACGTCCAGTCTGTTCTGATTGAGATTAGGGCTACACTGGTCTCCATCTAAACACTGTACATGTGTTAAGTGTCTGCACCGGAATTAATAGCCACCAGTCTTTTGGGAGAAATTCAATAGATCATGCGAATAAAGACTTTAATTATGTAGAATGATAATCTCCGAGCAACAGAGCCACAGGCCAGATAGTATTTATTAATACCTACAGGATCTGGTCTTAATGAAGCGGAAGCGTTGCACATATTGGCCTCAATTAAAATCACACTGACACAGAAGCTTGAGAAATCTGAAGCTTCGTTAATGTGATGGTATTTCGGGGAAAGTGGACCTGATTGGGAAATTTTAACTACGAACCTTCAGGTTTATTGTGGTGCAGCTTCCAGTGCTATATAATGATATGTAATGTGTAATAAAAGTCGTACAATAGCATAACTGAAAGTTCTCTTTATTCCCAACATACGCCAAACATTATGGCATATCATTATGACCACCTTCCAGATATGTCTCTACCCCTGTGTTATCACATATCGGTGTATTTCAGGTCAAATAAACAAGTACCGATAGATCCAATTAGCTCCCAATAAATGTTAAGGCCTAAGAAATCCAGACCTTTGCACCCATCTCTAGAAGGTCATTACAGTTCATCATATCGGTGCTGTTAATTTTTAAATATTGGATCAAAGCTGAGTCATGCCCAGTAATCGAGTCGAGCCTCGGCCTCCGATTATACACGAGGCGTAAAAAGCAGCAGCCATTTAGGCTCAGAGGATGGCCGTAACGTCCGCGGCGAATCACCTCATCTCAGCCGTAATCAATATCAGGCCCAAGGTGAATATATCTTGTTTGGTGTTAACGCGCCTCTCCATGCTTTATGGACCCTGCCGAATCCCAAGGTCAGGGACCGTCTGCGGAGGGGTCTTGTGTACTTTCTTTGATGTGCCCGAGCAAAGTTGGCGTCGCCTGTAAATCCAATTTCAAACAAGGGGAGGGAGGGAAGGGAAGGGAAGCAGAGAGGGATGGAGGCTCCTTATGAAGGCTTATTAATTTACCCGGCATAGTGTGTTATTCTGTCAGCCATCCACAGCTCTCTGGACTCCTCTCTGCCCCTGTCCACACACACACACACACATACACATTTTCATCCCCATTCCTGTATGTAACAGATTAATTAATAGGGGGAATTTTTCATCTCCTGCCAGCTCTGGCCGAGAGAAACGGAGCGAGGCAGAAAGAAAAGGCGAGCCGGGGAGAGCATGCCAGAGCTGTTAATTAGCTGTGCAGAGGAGATAGGGCAGACGACACAGGGCTCCGTGTCTCAAACAGCCATTCACTCAGTCAACATGACATTAATGGCAGCTGCCCCGCTCCTCTCCTCTCCTCTCCTCTCCTCTCCTCTCCTCTCCTCTCCTCTCGGTGCTCCTCCAGCTTCGACACTAGAGGGCAATGTTTGACAGTAAATCTGGTTTTGGTGCAAAATAGGTTCCACATGCAGGAGAGATTCTGAATAAAACATAGGTCATCAACAGGGAGTGAGTGACTTCAGGGGGAGGTGGCGAAAGTCTTTGGTTGATTAGACATTTTTTATATATATATATTTTTTTATTTCCCCCCACAAATTTAAAGATTAATTCAGTTCCCACGTGAAATCCCATATATGTAGGTGTTTATGTTTACAGCAGTTGCACGGCCACCCCACTGTTGCACAAGAACCTGTGCATTATTTGAATAGCTTAATATTAAATGCAAAACAATAATAACAATAATGTATAACACATACACACATAGTAGGTAGGGGATCCCAATAGTTTTTTAGTCCTAGTCCTAGTTTAGTCCTACCTAGCAGTTGTGTGTGTGCGCGTGTTTTTTTGTTTTGTTTTTTATAACTGATATAAATAAAATGTTGCACTCCGACAAGCTAAAATAATGAAGTGCTTTAAAATATAGCGTGGTAACACTTTGTTTTAACACCTCGTGTTTAGCAGAAGCCGTTTCAGGGAGGGCGTTGATTCCACTAAGTAAAGTGTCAAGTACTTTATACAGTATACAGTACAGTACCTTCCGCTGAGAATAAGGAACGTGTGTGTTTTTCTTTTCGTTATTTTTCTCTCTCTTTTTTTTTTCAGAACCGTGTCAAAGATAAGTGTAATTTTTAAATCAAACACGTCAGATTTCAAGTACTCGAGAGTCTTAATTCACATTTCACGTTCACATTTTGACACGCGCAGAAAGAGCTGACGGCTGCGCCGCCTTTAACGCACCACGGGTTGAAACACTACAGCAGAAACCTGCTGCACTTGAAATGACTTTGTGTCACATTTCTGCGAGCAGGGCCTCGTGTATTGTTTCTGGTATGCTTTCAAATGTTTGTTTGTTTTTTTCTCATTCTGATCGGCGGACAAATGCAGTTTGGGATCCATCTAATCAAAAAAAAAAAAAAAGCAGCAGCTCTTGTGCTGTCAAAGAGCTTTTGAATATTTGTTTTGTCCTTGTTCGCATTTGCTCAATAAATGAACTTTTTTTTGTGTGTGTGCGCCTGGGGAAATATCTGGGGTCGAGCTCCAATCTCGGCTGTTTCTGAGTGGTAAACAAAACTCCCCAGAAAAACTGTGAAATCTGTCACGAGCTCCTTGTGGCCTGTTCACCTGTAAACTGTGAAATATTGACACAAACGTCGTGCACGTGTGGGCTAATTACTGCTGGCTGCAGTTAACATATTTAATTGAATGGAGAGACGTTTGACCCGGCAATCAGCCCTAACAATCTCTGAGCCAAAATGAAAACCTTCGACTCGAAGGGAGGGGGGGGGGGGGGGGGGGTTGCGCTTCTCCTTTTCTGAACAATCATCGCTGTACAACACCGCTGCCAGTCTCTCCGGGTCACACGGTATTTGTCTCTGGAATGCTTTTCAGCTCTTTTGATTCCCACCTCTTTTCTTTTTCTTTTTTCTTTAAATTTTTTTTTTTGTATTCCAGCCCCCTCCTCGCAGGAAGGCGCCACGTGATTGCCTCTTGATTAATTTCTCCGAGCACGTTCGCATTGGATCTTTTAAATGCTTATCAGCGTTAGTGCGATTACACGCCTCATTATGTATGTAATAGTTTTACGCTGGGGTCGTTAATGTGCGGATGTTTACTCCTCCACACTCTGGTTCGGGAAAGGGTTAGTAGGCGCCACCCCACCCCACCCCACCACCAGCCCCACCCCGCCCCTAAAAAAAAAGAAAAAAAAAAAGAAAAAGGCTTCATTCTTCGTCTTTAATTTTTGAGGTTGTCCTTGCTCTGTTGCTAAGGTAACGTGAAGAATACTGGGAGCTGTACTCGGCTTCCAGATATCAATTAAAGCCAAGGACACTGAACGCATGTTGGCACAGATGGCAGTTGGATGATTTGTGTGTGCGTTTATGTATTTTTTCCCCCAGTGTCTGCGTGTGACACTTGTGGGTATCTATATCTATATCTATATCTATATCTATCTATATATATGTGTTTGTGTGTGTGTGTGTGTGTGTCTGTGTGTGTGTGTGTGTGTGTGTGTGTGTGTTCCCAGACGCATTCCACTTAGAAATAAAACAGGCTTCTTCTCCTCTCACCCTTGTGCTGTCACTCAAATCTCTAATTGGCCCGAAGTCTCTTGAACACATCTCTTGGAGCGTGATTGTGCTCCTGCTTTCTTCTCTGTGCTGCTTTTCTGTCCGCCCTTTGGCTCGGGTGGCGGGTGGGCAGGCGGGCGGGTGGGCTCGCAGGGGTGGTGGAGGGGCTCTCACCAATTGTTCCGGGCCCTGGGTAAAACACAAGCTACGGGCTAAATCAGAGCAGAATGTAAAACACAGCTGGCCATTGACTCGCAAATGGGTTCACGGAAAATGAAAGTCTCCTGTGTCAAAGTCTGCTGCCGAATCCACTCAGGAGCTTTTTTTTCTAATATATATATATATATATATATATATATATATATTGTCTGTCAGCCCAGTCAGCCTGCTACTTTTTTCCCCCTTTTCTTGCTTTCAGCACTCTTCTTTTCTTCCCTGTCCCCTCACTCGTGGCCTCGGGCTCCTAGTCAGGGTTAATTAGCATTGAGCTGAGCAGAGTTTAATGGTTAATGTGGGTTCTCCCTGAGATAGAACTCATTCCACTCCCCGCAGTTTCAACATCTCTCCGCACAGGATGGAAAGCATTCGCATTAGTCGAGGTGGCCTCGCCTACCCGCACACCTGCTTTCTTTTGGCTGCGTGTCACTTCACCTGCCTGCAGGGTGCGTGGGGATGGGGGGGTGGTGGACCATATGCCCCGACACCGTAGCGTACATCTCCTTCAATTTCTCTTTCTCTCTGGGATGCTAGTTATGCAGTGAGTGGGAAGGAGCGGTCGGGAAAGGAGGGAGTGTATAATAAGAAACAGGTGAGAAGAAGGGGATGGGAGAGATGAGAGCTGCAATATGTGGGGAGAGGACAATGCGATTGATCTGACAGGAGTGAATATGAGAGGGGGTGCTGAGACGTGATGGAAAGGAGCGAGAAGGAAAATCGGAGGAAAGGCTGCCAGTACCTGTTATTCCGCCTTCTCCGAGTGGAGGAGGAGGAGGAGGAGGAGGTGGAGATGGTGGAAATGGTGGAGGAGGTGGAGAAGGAGGAGAAGGAGGAGAAGGGGCTTCCATTGCTATGCCACACCACGCGGCAGCCGGAGAGGGAGGCTGAAGTGGAAGGGAGTGGATGTGAAATTTTAATCACCTCTCTCTGTTTGTAATTTTAGTAGCCCCTCAATCAAAATCAAAAGCGTTGCCAGCACTTTGGAGAGCGATCACTTGGCAGGCATCTCCAGCTGTTGACGTGTCTAAATGAGAGGAGCGTCTTGCAACCGCAGTACAGTGCAGTAAAACACAGATAAGACGCAGTCCTCCCCTACGTTGAATTATTCTTCCCATTTTCCATTAGAACAGATCTATGGCAACCAGTGGGACTTTGGGTGCTTTGATCATAGTATATGGTTCGCACAAAGAAGTGCACCAGTCTGATCAGGCACTACATTATGACCACCTTCCTAATATTGTGTAGGTTTTCCATGTGCCTCCAAAACAGTTGTGACTCATCAGAGAATGGACATTGGTCTTCTGAGGTTGTCCTTTTGGCTCTTATGGGTTGAGGGGAGGGTCCTCTGTGGACCATCCCACAGGTGCTTGATCAGTTTGGGATCTTGTGAATTTGGAGGCCACAAACCTTGTGGTGTTTTTTCCTAAACCATTTTTTGCAAACCGTGTTTGCCTGTCTCATCTTGTATCCAGCTATATCTGGACTTGGACCTGGACCTGGTGCGGGTCTTTGGCGTTTTTCAGGCTAAGGACCCCCAAACTGTTGAAGAGATAAACAAGGACCCCCTACCTACCATATGTGTACTATATTGAACTAGCTTCTCTTCTGCTAATATTGTAGTGTGCATCTTGGATTTAATCTGGAGACTGAATAGGCTCTTGGACAATTGCAGGGAACCTGACAGAGTCGGCGTGTAATATGCAGCTTCGTGATTGGCTCTGTAGCGACAGGGGCGGGTCCTACTGCGTACAGGATTGACAGGTATATTGTGGTGGGCTGTGTGAAGCAGTGCGCTGCTGAGACAGGTCCTGCATCACTAAATGAGTGAAGTGCTGACTGAAAGATAACGTCTGCCTCCATTTATCCCTACTATCATACTAAAATATGTTGTATTCATGTTAATGTGTATTTAAAGAAATGTAAATTTGTGGGGGGAAATTAAAATATATATAAAAAATGTCTAATCAACCAAAGGTTTTGCCACCCCCCTGCAGTATCTCTGTGGACCCCCTAGGGGTCACAGACCCCCTATGGTGTGTGGTACTAAGTAACATTCATATGAATGCCAGGTCCCCAAGTTTCACAGCAGAACGTTGTATTGTCACAAGATGTTATTTACTTCACCCGTCAGTGGTCATAAAAATGTGGCTGATCATTGGAATGTGCACACATGGTGTTCTTTTATGGATGATCTATAACCGCTTTAGTGCCAGTCTACCGCCTCAGTAAGCGCTGTAGGTTTGGATCGCCCAACTGTTACATTTATTGTGCCCAGAGGATGATGGCTTCCCACAGTGCCGCCACCATCAGATTCACATGTGTGGTTTTGTGGTTTCTCTGAAGTCAACCGGATCTTATGACTCAACCTCCCTCTATTCTGTTTCTGTGATATTTCAGATGTTCGAATGCTCCCCTTCTTTCCCTTTGTTTCAACCAAATGCTGCTGTGATTTTTAAGTTGCCTGCACGTGAGGCCGTTAAAGGAGAACGCTGGTAAATTGTAGCGACACATAAAAAAATGTAAATTCTCTGCCGTGAAATGAGGAGGCCACGGTAATACAGCTTGCCCCAGGTATGACTCTGTTCCCTTTGTTCCTACCAACGATCTCCTGAAAACACCTGAACATTGTTGGCTGTTGGAGTCAGTGTAATTTATATTATCATGAAATAAAAATACATTTTTATGGTTTGTAAAATGTAGTAAACAAATAATAAAAGGGAAAGCAATATGCTGCTTCAGGGTTCGATTTCTTTAAAAAGTAATTGCTAATATGCTCGGCACACCTTGAGGACATTTAAAATCCAATTTAAGGAGATCAACAAAATGTGGTTTATTTATTCATACTTCTCAGGACATTATAATGCTGATTAACTTTAACGCTGATACTTGTTAATTCCGAATTTGTCTAAATCCTTCCGTTCTCTTATTGTCTTCATTTATTCAGAAGATCTTGTTAAAGGAAAAAAAAAATGGATCCGGGGCCTGGTTGTTTACATTTAATATGTGCAGTGGCATCGCGACGAGTCGATTGAGCCGTGCAGCACAAACATTGACAACATATGTTTAGGTCAAGTCAAGAGTCCACCCAGCCATACGCTGCATAATTGTGTTTTTATTGACTTTCCTGAAGTTATGTCTCTTCTTCGTATTTTAAAAGTTTAATACTTTATTGATCCTTAAGGGAAAATGTCACACAGTTAATATTGGATGATGAAGTCGTGTGAAAGGCCAATCCATGTGAGGGCGATGTGAACATGCTGTAGCCAATCAATGGAAAACAATGATAGACATAAAGATATAACTTCTGACCAACGTCCGCACACAATATGTTCACATTTTTACTTAACTTTGCGAATTTTGCAGAAACTTTTCAACATCATGTCCTCTACATTTTTATTTATTTATTTATTTTGTCTCTCATGCAGCCGGGATATGTGAAGCTGTCTAAACCGGTGGCCCTGTGGACCCAACAGGACGTGTGCAAATGGCTGAAGAAGCACTGTCCCAATCAGCACCAGATCTACAGCGACTCCTTCAAACAGCACGACATCACAGGTACTTTCTGGCACCTGCACAGCGGTTGCCACTGCAGATGGTCGGTGCTCTCGCTGAAGTTGATTCGTGGCTGACACTTACAGTTACATTGTTGATTTTTTTTTTTTTTCCAGAAATTTGCATACATTACATTACACTCCTTAAAAAAATAACAAAAGTAACAATGTTACTATATTTGCTGATGCTCGGTACATGTTCTGTGAGTTTTTATTTCAAAGTTGGAGGATGTATTAGGACACACTAGATACTACATTAATTTCTATGAAGAAGTCACAAAAGGCACTGCTGGGATTTGAACCCAGGATCTCCTGTTTATTAGACAGGCGCTTTAACCAACTAAGCCACAGCACCCCTACAACACGTACCCACCCACACACCCTCCCTGAACTGCAGTTATTAGCAGGTGAAAGGTCAGTTGATGATATTAAGTTCTAAAGGTGCCGGCTCTTAATTCTCATAATTAAAGGCATGGGCGCTTTGAGTGACAGGTGGTTGTCCTCGCAGGTTGTTAGCCACCTAGCTCGGTGTCTTCCCGCTCCTCTCGGCTCACTCCACCTTATCTTTTTTTTTTAATTAGCTGTAATTTGGGCACTGCCAAGATGGCGACAGCCGAAGTCATGGCTTTGAGCTTCAAAACTACTCTGCAAGAAACCTGTGGCTGATATCACAAAGAGTCTGTCCATCTTGAAGCTCAGTCTGTGATTAAAGTGTAACGCTTTTAAATGCAACACGTGGATGCGGACGAGTTGAAGTTTGAAGTTTGTCTACTTGACAAATGCTAGTAGATTCAGCCGGGTCATGGTAATCCAAAAGGCGTTAGAGGAAAGGCAACTGGACTCGAATTTCTTGAAGATGTTTCGTCGCTCATCCGAGTAGCTTCTTCTGTTCTTAGAGACTTGTGGGAAGTTGAAGTTGAGGTTAATGGCTGGGTACTTACCTGGGGACTGCGTGCCTAAGCTACTTACCATATTAATGGTGCTCTGATGAAGCCATTGTCAGTGGGAGCCTCCAGTCTTAAGGTGTGAATGTTGTTGAACCTTCTTGGGGACAGAAGTCAAGACTGTTTAGAGAAGGTTTCGCCAATTTGGCTAAGACTTTGACGTTGCTATTTTCAAAAGAGTTTCCTTTGTCTTTAAAGTGGAGATGGACCACTGAGTCGTTCCCTGATGGACCGGCTCTCCTGTGTTGGTTGATTGGTTGTTTGGTTTCCCCAATGTACAAGTCTGTGCATTCCTCACTGCACTGAACGGCATACACTACATTACTCGGGGCATCGCATCTCGTCTCTTCCACGTGTGACGCCTCGTCTTGACGAAACCAGGCCCCATTCATTACATCACAGGTGCGCTCCGCTACCCACTTGTCTGCCACCTGCAGCCCTGCCACCCGGCCTAGCCGTCTGTCCGTCCGCCCCTCCCTCCCCGCTGTTACCACTGACGACAGTTGCCACGTCAATCATCCCCCTAACGAGGCTCCTCAAGGTCACTCCGCCGCTAACGACGCTCCAGCCCGCATAGCAACAGACGACCGTTAATTGCCGTGCACTCCATCTCTCGGAGCACGACTGATCACATTAATATGTTTATTTGTTGCTGCTGAGGACCTCCTCGGCTCAGTGGCTGGCTGGCTGGATAAATTGCTCGGTGGTCGTGATGAGTTGCCATAATGACTCACGCTCCCGTTTTAACCTCTGATGCATTTTGACTGTTGTCTGTCTGCACAGAGGATTTGGAGATTTAGCATCCTCTGGTTTAATGATCTGAAAACACGAATCTCGCCGCTGTGCACCGCAAGTTGCGCGATACATCCCATCAGCAGCAGCGTGGCGGTTCCAGAGATAACCCACAGTTCATTGCATGCTTGCCGAGCCGCCGCGCCGATTTTGGATTCATCACCAATCGAGAAGCATTTTTGAGAGATTACGTATTTTCATTCCAGGTACGAGCGGCGAGGTATTGATGAATCATTTCTGAAACATGAGTTGCGTGGTTTTTTTTTTATTTTTTTTTATTGATTTGTGTGCAAAATAGATGATTTGTGGGAATAATTCAGGTGAACTACAGGACACCAAAAAGCACTCAGCAGATGCAATTAATACATGACAGAAAAATCGGTGTGGAGTGCAGTTATCTTGTCACTCATTTGTCAGAAATTTCTCTCGGGGTCCATATCTAAACGCAGAATATTAGCCTAACTTTAAGATTAAACGCCTCAGTGTTCCTGATGAGCCTAATGCGTTCGGCTAGGGCCTGTAAATAAATGATTATTTCTCTTATTAGTCTTCCAGCGATTAAAACATCAGAACTTGGCTTCCTAATGGCGTATTAACTTAACGACCTGAGTGTGTCATTAAGGTGTAACCATTTTTACGGCTCCGTTCAAGCGAGCAGAGGGTTAACCAGATACGCGCGCACTCTCATGCACATACGGTGCACGCTCACGTGCTCCTCTGCTGGCACAATTAGGAGATAATGACATGCGCAAAACCTGCAAGTAATTCAGTTTGTCCTCGCATCCAGCATTAATTAACAGAGCCCAATTAAAACAGGCCGAGCCACACCAATTGGGCTCACAAGGCAATTTGCATCCCAATCAATCTTTGAAATATTATGCAGATACATATATATATATTTTTCCCGTTCCTACGCCCTATTAGAGTAAACAAGGGGCGGAACAAATGATGGAATATTGTTGCGGGAAACAATCATGCGTAGACAAACAAACAGTGAGTGTGAATACATTTATAAGAGCGAGCAGCCGTGCATCTGAGATGATCTGTTTGTTTAGCGTGCCTGTCAGACGGTAGCCGTGACCCTTGGAAATTGGTGTGTGTGTGTGTTCACGTGTGTGTTGCATGAAAAGTCCCGGTTGGTTTTTGGTTTCTTATTCTCCAGGCCTCGGCTGTATTTTCTGTCCAATCCATCCTCAACAGACAGAACAGACAACCCTCTTTTCGGCTGCCAGCGGTACTCAATCTCACTCGTCCTGGCAATGTAGTCATCCCTTCATAAAGTAGCAAATCAATAAACGGTCTCTATTCCAGATCATAATTCAAACAGGCATTTGTGTCCTCCCTCCTTTGGCATAAAGCAGCGGCGAGGGAAATGCATTTTGCTGCGGATCAGGGCCGGTGCAGCATTTTAACGTTGAACGACTCCAGTATGCAGCAGCTGCCTCCCTGCTAGGCTCGCGTAACCTCTGCCAAAGAAATCAATGTTTCCCATCCTCCCTCCAGCCCCTACTGCCAAGAACCCCTTCCCCTTCCTCAATCTTCACCTCCCACCCCCAACAGAGACGGCGGCGAATTTGACTTTAACACCCAGCCGCCATTAAAAATGCATTAAAGCATATTAAGGCATAATTAGATATTAGTCCCTAATCCGTTGTAATTACAAAGACAAAGCTCTCTCTGGTTGAGAGAATAGCTTGGCGCGATAAATTAGTTGAACTCACGGTTCCCGATACCTTAGATCGTAATCAAAGGTGTGATGACACTGGTAATCAAAAGCAAGAGGGTGGAGGAGGAAAAAAGAGTGAGTCACTATGAAGTTATATTTTCTGTCGGAGAGGAACATTACCTCACAATGTGGAAATTCAGAGCCTCTCTTAGGGCATGCAGAGACTGAATTAGATGCAGCTGTAGAGGCTGGCTGCTCAGGCAGGTTTAGAAACTTTTGAATGGTGGGGGTCTAAACTGAGGTAGAGTTTTAAAGTTTTAAAGATCTCGGCAGTATTATTTATAAGGCTACGGATCTGCATCCGCCGAGAGAGAATATGAAATTATTGTCTGCACTCCCCAACTTATTCCAAATAAATGCCTCTAAAGTTTGGCTTAAAGGGAGTTGAAGTATGATGCTCCCGCCGGCTGGAATCAACCCCAACCGAACTTGAATCTTGGCACTAAATAAATTAAAACAAATTACTTGGAAGTACCATTAACTGCATGTAAATATTGACGAACCCTCCGTAACGTCTCTCATAGGTTTCCCAAGCTCAGTGTGAATAAGACCATCTGTCGCCATCTCGGCAGAGCCTCGCTCCCTCTTAGTGTCGCTGTATTCATTTCTCATTTTCACATTCTAACAGAGGTAGCGCTGATGGTGTTATGTGATGCCGAGGCAGAGGCTAGCAACCTGTGACAACGGCCACCTGTCAATCAAAGCACCTTTAATTACACATAACTTTGAAGAATGAGTTATATAAAAGTTTATGTAATGAGTAAATTAGCAATCGAGACCAAAACATTTCTGTACCAGGCTGTAAACCGTTTATTTCTGCTGTAAAGTTGGACATTTTAACGCAGAGATCTTTGGGGATTGACTCGCTTGTGCCTCCAGCCTCAAGTGGCCATCTGAGGAACTGCAGTTTTCAGCTCTTAGATGTTTTAACAAAATATTTTCTTGGACTCTCTATATTACTATTGTCCTTAATGGTAAATAGTAAATATATTTATATGATATTGTTGTCACTCTACAGTAATGGTGACACATCTACCTATTTGCTAACACAAGCACACATTCACACACCAAGCACAGGGAGCAACTGGGAGTTCAGTGTCTTGCTCAAGGGCAATTTGGCATGTGGCATGTTCCGGGGAATAACCTTTCTGTAGTCAACCGGCTCCACCGTCAAAGCCACAGCCTCTTAATCTTTTGTGTGTTTTGTGTCGTGTTCACTTGGTGAGACTTGTTGGACGGGCATACATTTCTGGATTTCTTAGTCTTCTTCTCTGGAAAGCTCCAAGCATGGCCAGAATAAATTATACTTTTTTCCCCCCCTTTTCCACTGGAGAGAAAGTTCACTTCAAATTCAATTAGAATTATATGAAAACACAACGAGACAATGAGACTATTCCTGGTTAAATGCATTTATAAAAAATATAATCATTTATTTGTTTTGAACAGTGAGTTAAATCTCACATTTATTTGGATCGAAACAAAAGCAAGTTAAGAGCTCCTTCCTTCCCCACATGCGAGACACTCGGGCTGAATGTGAAACAATGCAGCCTTATTATTTGCCTCTTGGCTGCCCCCCGGCCACATCCCCAGTCGCAGCCATCCATCCAATTAGTTGGTTAATTTCAAAACCTAGCTTTGATTGAACTACAATAATTTCTGACTCGAGAATGCAGAGAAAACTCCTTTTACAATATGGGAACAATATCCACTGATGTATGGTGCCATAAGGCCCCACTCTGAATAATTAATAGCCTGTAATATTAGTGGTTTAATGAAGGGTGGCCTGTATCCAGCAGCTCGCACTACAGCATACCACTCGAGCTCTTTTAAAGCTCTCTGTTCCACTCCCCACCCCCCGCCTGTCGAATCCATCATCCCTCCGCTTTGAAAATAACAGCAGCCTGCGTAGCTCCGGCCGTGATCTCCTCCTCCACTGGAAGGACCCACACTGGGTTCTAAATGTATATTTGATGAGCCGCTAGAACTGCATGAAAGGTGACAAGCGCTATTTTAGAACAGCAGAGGACACCCAGCAACGGGCCTAAACAGCGCTCGAGTGATGGGACGATGAATTCTGGAGCTGCCGCTGACTGCTGTCATAAAAGCGCTGCTGTGTAATGGAGGAACAGACATATAGCAAATGAGTTCAAGGGGCTTACATGACTGCATATCAACTCTGAGAGCCACAGAAACGGCTCCACTGGCGGCCATTGTTTTGTGTTATTTCCAAAAGGGAAATTTGAACAGCTCGCTGCTGATGAGCTGTTTGGGGGACGATTTGATCCATAGACAGAAGGAATCACGGTTAATGGCACTCTTAGCAAGGTAATTACATAGCAATGTGTGGTATAAAATTAATTATTGTTGTGCCAATTGCATGTTTTTAAAATCCTTGCCGAACCATACAAAGAGCTCAGAAAGTAATCTCCAGGGATTGTGAAGGATATGTTACGGAGCGGTTACAAAAGCGAGTGTACTCGTGGCTCATTATAAATTATACATCAGCAATAAACAGTGAAAGATGCTGCTATCTTTATGTCGGCCCCATTTCTTCCTGTTCTCCTTTGCGATAACATAAAGAAAGGAGAAAATGTAGGACCTGCCAACTGGAGAAAAATGGAGCTCCTGATTTTCAAGTCAATACAACTCAAGCTCCCGGTGAAGCTGCAGTAATGAACGTTACAGGAAAATTACAGATTTAGAAAAAGACGACTTATCTCGTCGCCACCATGTATTCATGATTTGATTACAGTCTCAAGCGCGGTAATCTGCTCACACTGTTCCGAGTGTGTCTCACCCATCATTCACTTGTATGATTCAGCAAAGAAAGGCTGCGAGACGGCAGCTGGCTGCTGTTTTAACACATTGGCTCTGTTGTAGCTTGTAATCACACGGACGCTGGAAGTCATACTGGAGCATTACAGCTGTAGGGTGTGATTATTGGCATGAGGATTACCTGTGTCCAGATTGCATGTATGATTGGGCCAGGACGTATGGAGGAAACTGATGTCAAGTTGTGGCAGTTAAATAGACTTTTGGAACATATATTCAAGAGGAAGAAGATCTTTATCATGCAGATTTAATTAAATTCACCAAGTCATAGCAAAATAACCCTTGGCGACACAAATTGGATGGGCACCAAGTTGTACAAACCTCACTTTTGAGGCAATGGGAACATTAACATATGATGCAAACACAGTTCCCCAAACATGCAACATAAAGAAACACCATCCATGACTTTGGTTCCCACCACCAAATTCACCATGCTGATACCGTCTTGGTGTACCAGGGTTAGAACCCAGATAAAGCGGTGTGCTTTACATTATAATCTTGTCAAATTGAGATTGGTGCCGTCAGTACACAACTTTTTTTTATCTTTTGCTCTGAACCATTTGAGGTGGGAAAAAATCTAAAAGGTTTTCCTAGACAACCAGTGCCTGGGATATCCACTAGCAACCAACTGTATGCCACAAAGCACTGGGCAACGAGGAACGAGGAATTGATTACTAAAAGTACATGCTGCTCAAACTTCTTTATGGATGTTGTTGTACACCGAGTTCAGACAGATGGTAAAATATATCAATTCTGATGTGAGCATTAGACCAGCTGTAAACAGCAGACCAGCATTTTCTTACACTGGAAAGCAAGTGATTCTACTCGTAGATCTGATAATAACTTCAAGAATTTGTAATGCAAAGCTTTTCCCATGTTCCTGGATGAGCAACATGCACATGGATGCCCACTTCTAGCCTGCCACAGTAATCTTGTGTGGGCGACAAATAGAAATTTCATGAGAACAACAGAGGGAAAGAAAAGCAGGAGAAGTAAAAGCGATGCCAAGGCTGAGATGCATATTCTATCAATTATCATAATCAGATTGTTTATATAATGCATAATTTATTTTGTTTATTATAGATTATGTTTTCTTGTCAGATTTGTCCTCTCTGTGAGGAAAATGCAGACCACACAACAGAACTCTCGCTGCAGAATGGAAGTCCGTCTGAACAGATGAACCTCTTGACAGCGCCAGAAGGTGACGTTAAAGACCGATACAGACAGGGGTTAGGAGTCAAAATATCTCTCGAAATTATTTTAATCATTTCTATTTAATATGCATGTTTTCCTTCAGTTTTTTTTAATATTACAATGCTTGGTGAGTTGCCCTTGCAAAAGATGCATGTTCCAGTATTAATATAGTGCAAAATGACTTCCGACTCCTCTTCTAAAAACGTCTACAAACTGTCATAAATAACGAGGTGCAGTAGAAGAACATTATAAATGGTTTAGCGTTCAGCTATCAGCTTCGTCTCCTGTGGAACCAGCTCCCAGTTTGAGTTCACCCTCTCTAGTTTTAAGGTTAGGCTTAGGATTTTTCTTTTTGAAAAGGCTCATAATTAGGGCTAGACTGACTAGACCTAGGGGGGGATGATGCACTGAGCACATGTCTTCTACCCTTTTCTCTCTTACACTGAGCTCCTGTCCTCTAATTTCTTTTCTCTTGCACCAAGCTCCTATCCTCTAATTTGTTTTCTCTAGCACCGAGCTCCTGTCCTCTAATTTTTTCTGTAATGCTATTAATGCAATTCTCTGGTACTACTGTAAAGCATGTTAACTGCTGTGTGCCCCTCTCATTTTCTGTCTCTATCTGGCCGGTCCTGCTGTATGAGCTGGGTTCTGATCAAGGTTTCTAACTGTTAAGAGGGAGTTTTTCCTTGCCACTGCTGCCTACATGCTTTCTTCGGGGGTTTCGGGCAGGGTTTTGGACCAGATTTTTAAAAAGCTTCTTGAGACAGTTTGTATTGTTAGTGATGCTATAAATAAAAATGAAGTGAATTGGAAAAACACACGGTTTCTTATTCAGTTCAGTGAGAAAGTGTGTCCAAACTTTTGACTGGTAATGTATAGCACGGTACACAATGCCCAAAATGGATTAGGGAAAATTGCACAGGAAAACAGATGATCACGTGAAATGTCCAATCCAATTGTGCTGCGGGTGAAAAAGCAATCCGTTTTTTTCTCCAACCGGTGTTTATAACTTGATAGCGTATATGTGAAACCAAGGCTTTTATGAGAGAGACAAGGCAAGTCGCACCTGAACCATCTCAAAGACTGCGCCCATTAAATCGCTGTAATCTCCTTCACCTGAGGATGGTAGCAAACTGAAAGCATTCCATAAATGCCATGCACACACCGCTAGTTAGCTCCACAGTAAAAACCTTAAAGTGATTGCAGTAATCTAGACTGATTCCACTGCGTTGGAGTTCCAGTGAGCCGTCGGTCTCAGGTTGTTAGCTGGGGCTACCCAGCAGAGATACAGTATAATGATCAGCAAACTGAAATAGATCAGTGGCTGTGAAATCGGCATGAGGCCGCCACTGCTGTGACAAGGGGAGGATTGAGGCGGCTTATTATCTGTGTGTAGTGTGTGTTTGCGCCATCTATGGCTAGGCCGTCTTCATTACTTAGACTGAACCCTTTCCTAGGGTTAGCATTAGCATTGAGTAACGTAGCTCTAGGGCTACAAGCAACTTTGTGACAGAGACAGTCACTCACGATTTACTTTAAAGGTTTCAAGCTGCGCCACATCACAGCGAATGCTAGCGAAGGAAAGGCCCAACGCTGCTACAGCTTTGTCATTGTCAGCGAGTTTAACGGTTATCATGCTTTTCATCTTTGGAGGGATCTCATTGCGCATGGCAGCCAGACGTTCTTCTCATGACCAAAGCGCTCCACACTTGCATCACTTGTTATTCTGTGCTTGACAGAGTGTAAGTGGAGGTCTGGAGCGCGGTTTGCCAGATGCAGCTCGGTGACATTCGTCCCCAGAGGAGACGCACACATATGGACACACAGCTGAGTGGGAGAAATTTGAGAAATCCGTACGACCCGCGTGGGATTTCACCTGAGGAGAAGTAGTGGTGGAAAACGTGCACATTGAAAAAAAATATATAAAAATAAATAAAACCGGGGCTGAAAAGTGCCATTTTTGATGCTGCATGGAGTTTAAGTGTTAATTTACAACCTTTTGTACTCCTGTCCCTACTCACGGTGGCCCCACACACAGCCATAATTAGCATAGCGATTTAACTCCACCTGCAAAATGAAGTGGGCTCCTGCAGGATCAGTGTATGTGTGCATTCTTTGTCTGTTTATGTATTTGTGTATTTTTGTGTGCGAGCAGATGCACTTTAAGCTCCCATTCATCAAAGCCGTGGTTGACTGTGCTGGGCTATAGCTGCAGATTAATCTGCTTCAGCCCAACACTGCTGCTCACCCACCACTCATTAATCTAATTCCCGGGGACAATGTGTTTGTGTGTGCACATCGGTTTGTTCCTGTAAAAATATGCGTGTACAAACATGTGTGCCCATATTTGGTCAGTGCGTAGAAATACAAATATAGCCCATCATAAATTTTAAAATACAGATGCTCGGATATAAATCAGACATCTCGTGGAGAGCTACAGGTTGCATAAAAGAAATGGGCGAAGTGGGGAAATTATTCAAAGCAGGAGCAGCTCGTCTTACCGCAGTTGGAATCCACTAAGCCCCTTCACGGAAGGAGAGGTAGAATTTATTTACCTCCTTCCTGGAGGGAAGATACGTATGGCAGTCAAGAAGCTAAATGGAAAGAGAAAGTGGGAAGGCAGAGAGATAGGAGAGAGGGAGAGGTGGAGGGAGAATGAAGGAGGGTGGGTGGAGGTATAGTAATCAGTGTGTAGAGGGGAAAACAGGCATGCGTGTAGGTTGGAGAATGCATTCCTTTTTTCTTTTTCTCTTTTTATATGCACAACACCTCGACTTCTGCTTCCTCAGAAATGCTTTAATTTGCTGTTAAAGTCGGTAAAATAAACTCGTAGGAGCGAGAGTCGGGGGTGTTAGGTCGGGCCCCTTAGTCCTTGTCTTCTTTATCACCATAATGCTACTAGTGGGCTACATAATGAATTAATTTAGCAGCCATGAAAGACCATAACCACTAAATAGCCTTAATCTTTTGAGAGTGACCTTAATTTTCTCTATTTTCTATGTACTGTGCCGGTTTTTCAGCTTTGCAGATAATTTAGATTTCTGTACTTTTTATACGCGGTTTCTTAGTTATTGGACATGGTGAAAAACAATGTATTTTAATAGGTAACATACCTTAAGACTGACTGAACAATGACTTAAAATAACTCCTTACGCAGTATATTTGTAGAAATTAACCTGAATCTGAGCTGTTTTTACTTGATGTGCATCAGTTTTTGCACAACAACATCCAAACTTCTGCTTCTGTAGAAATGCTTTCACCTGCAGCTGAAGCCTCGAAAATGAACGAGAGTCATGGATGTACAGTCCAGAATGGCTACCTTAGTCCTCAGTCCACGTTTTCTCCTTATCAGCTTAGTCCTAATAGGGCGGGGTGTCAAACATATGGCCTGTGGGCCAAAACCGGCCTGCCTGGCCCTCAGGACGAAGAAATTACATAAGACATTAACTGCAATTTATCAATATAAATGTGACACCTGTTCCTAATTTGTCCACTGAGGGTTGCGCTGTTTCACCAAGAGTTGTAGACGCAACACACATTAACACCCAGAATTAAACAGCGGATGGCAGCAATGCACCACAACTGCATGTGTTATTCATAAATGTTTTGTAAGAAGACAGTTCATTGGCCTACTGTGCTTGTTTTTTCAGCTTTTTCTTTAAAACTATTTTGCATGTACTATATATATATATATATATATGTGAATTCTGAGGTTGAAGTCAGACCTCAAAAAAGAAAAAAAGTCATTTTCTCTAACTACAATATCTTTTTCAGTGGCCCTAATCCTCTTCCGTACATACTTATTGTACGTAACACAAAAGACATCTAGAAAGTTTAATTGGAAACTACTAGAAATGGGCTGGGCGGTTTACAGAATTAACCTGAAACGTGGTGTTTCTTAATGTATTTTGAAATCAGGTTCACTGTTTGGTGAAGAATCATCAAAAATAATATTTTGTTATTTTGTGGCCCGTTTATCATCCATTTGGAAATGTAGCTGTTGAACCTTTTACCGCTAACGGTGCTGAGTCAATGGTCCTCGGATAATTAATAGTGTGAACTAGAGCACCGATGGGCATCGCAAATTAATGCAATATACAGCAATGGTTGAAAAGAAATACGGCACTTAATAAAATAAATAATTACAAATAAAATTGCCCGGTAAAGGGGAGGAAATAAAGACAGGGAAGAAGAAAAAAGGGAAGAGTTCAACCCTGCCAGGTGTGAAATTTCTCAACTAATCAATAGACTGCAAGGGACAAGACAAGGTGACAAGATCTTTGTTACCTTGGAAGACAGGTCGGTCACTGTGCTCGGCCTCAGAACCAGATTCATGCCAAACTGAGGGCATCACAGTGTGATGTGGAGTCTGTGTTTTGGTTAAAGATTATTATTATTATATTTTTGTCGTGATTTTGCTGTCATCTGCATGTGCTGAGCTACTAAATCAAAACCTCCAATGCTGAACTGGGACACCGTCCTCCTCACCTTTTCATTTCCGAACACTTTTACAGCTGATTCGCCATTTTTTTCCAGTCAGCTGAACTATTGTTAAAGCATCCCTTCCTCTTACTTCATTTATATCCTTTTGACCAACTTCCTCTTCTGTCCTCCCCCTCCCCCTCCTCCTCATCCTCCTCCACCTCTCCCTCTCCTCGTGGCTATGCTACACTGCACAGAGTATTAATTGTGGTATGAAAAATTCCCAGCTGAGACTTGGTGGGATTGCCGAAGCCAATGACTCAGAACTGCGGGGAGGGAGAGTGAAAGCTTGGACTCCTTACAGGAACCGTTCCACCCCGCTGGTGCTGCCACCCTGACCGGAAGGAGTGGCGCGTTGGCATCCACCGTACAGAACTGGCAGCTTGTTCGTAGTAACCGCAGAGCTTCTGATACTGCAGGCACTCTCAGCCCTCCACCTGCCTTACAGACTTGTTAGATGATAACGCGCCTGGTTTATTAAAATCTCAATGGTGAAGTTGGTACTGGATTAAACATTCATGAGTTTGGTTCAATATGCTTTCAGCGAGCTGATCTCAGATTCTGCTTGTGTCTAACGTCTCACTGGCAGCAACGTTTAGACTTCATTTCTTCATCCCAGTTGAAATCATTCTAAACAGAGCTTCCAACTTAACTGCTTACTTGGACGCTGAATAAAATGGTTCGATTACCAGTAGGTGTATGAGTTAACTTGCTCCTAACCATCAGTCATTCAGCATAGAACCAATATTGACGTGCTCAAACTAGCGCAGTGGGCTATTGAATCTTTTTGAGTTTTAACTACTTCATGTTTCTGTTCCTCCCAGAAACTCCTGATGTTTACCCGACCTGGAGCAAACATGTGCAGACAGAATGTATTTATTGTCACCTGAGAGAAACGATCAGATCACGCATGCACAGGATTACTGGGCGCTAATATTTCCCTATTGGACCAATTATCAGAGGTTTGCACCGTCCCTCTCGCCATTGAAATTTTCCTCTGATCCAGCCAAAAATATTGAGATAATTAGTTGAGTACTGGTGCCCCTCCATTCAATACCTCCATCGCAGCGGTTTTCCTTGTTTTTGTTTTCGTCAAAGAGTGACAGTCTGATGGCGATCTGGCATAACATTATCACCACCTTAATAATATTATGTAGGCCTCCCTTGGCTCCAATCATTACAGCACTAAATACTAAAATATGTTAACGGAGATTTTAACACAGCAATGTAGTAATGATGTAGCAGCTAGCAGACACCTGGCTAACCGGTTAGCATACGGTCCCACTCCAGCACACATGGCAAACAAAGAACTAAAATATAAATGACAACACCACTACAGCTAAACACCAGTCCTGTAACACATATACACTAACATACAGGCACACTGAAAGTCAACCAAAAAAAAAGCGCCTGTTTAACACGGCCTCAGCATGCTAACTTAGCCCTGTGGTTAACTCATTGACTACTAAGGTTAGCTCCACCGTACCGTAACCACCAGGTTAGCTCTGCTAATCTCCCTTTATTCTGACATTCTGTCTGTAGGCGTGTGTTCACCTGTTTGTTTGTGTGTACGTCGGTGTGGAGCTCCATCCATTGAAAAACAGAGAGCATAGGAGAAGTGTAGAAGAGATGCACAACGCTGAAGGAAATGAAATGAAATAAATTGGCTTGAATTAGATCAGTAACTTCATTACATGGTCCACATGTATTCTGTAGGAAACGTGACCTGAAATGGTTGTGATTTGGTGATAAAAATGAAAGTATCCTGTGGTGTACTTTAATTTTTACTGGCCTGGTCTGGTCTACTTGGGTGGTGTGTGTCTAATTAACATCCACATGAATGTCAGATTCAAAGGTTTCCCAGCAAAACATCGATTGTCACTGTTATTTACTTCTCCTGTCAGTGGCTGGTCAATGTACAGGGCTGACCGATTAAACCAAATTCCATAAGCTGGAAAACTTAAAGCTCCTAAAGATACTCAGTCTTTACAGACCTTCACATTGAAGCCACATGAATGCCAGGTTTCCCAGCGAAACATTGAATTATCACAAGATGGTCAATGTTACCTCCTTCTCCTGTCTGTGGTTTTAATGTTGTGGCTGATCGGTATATGTTCTGCACCAGGGTGAAATGAATGGCTCTGGATACCAGCAGGTGGCAGCAGTCTATAGTCACCATTCAAATGGTGAAATCAGATGAGCTACTATTAGCTTAGGACACGCCGCCAAAGTTGGGGCCACAGACCCTCATGAGCGGCCAACACCAGCAAATGGCCAACCATCGGCTTTGTTGTGTCACAGCCTTTAAAGCCAATGATTGTAATATAACTGAGGCTGAGGTCTCATTGGAATGAAATCTGACCTACATCCAATTTAGAACTCAAAAGATTCTGTTTGTTTTGGGCTGTTATAAAAAGAAAAAGATCTGAGTCACGTATTTGAGACAAAAATAAATCCTCAACTGGAGCATTTTGTTTGAGATATAATAAATACAGAATATTTTATTTGAAGTATTTGAAAGAAAAACTGGCAAGACAACACGACTGCTGAATGAAATTAAAAAAAACAATCCTCATGGTCAACATGTGGATCCCTTAATAAATAACTACTAAGACTGGCAAAGATGCTTCGTCAGTCCTGCGTTTTATCTCTTGTGTCTGATGTTATTTAAGACAGACATTACTGAAGCACAGAGAAAAAGTGGACCTCTGTTGCCATGCCGATCTATCTTTGGTTACAGGATCAGGTGCCAAGTGATGGTTGGTCAATATTTATAGACTCATAACAGCGTGTTTTATGTGCTCGTCGGTTTTCTTCTGTCAATTTCAGCGTCTGCCCCTCCACCACTCTCCGCCCTCGATTCACGAGTCTCCTCTCCCGTTCCACCTCGCTAATCTTTGTCTTTCCATCTTCCCGCTTAATATGCTCCCCATACTTCTGCAGCCTTTATGACTCTACTTAGCTCCCCAGTGTTTGTGTAATGTCTACTTTCAGTGCCACTTTACATTGAAGCATCTTAACTATGTTTGGCATTTTACCCCCAGCCGGCTGCGAGCGCCGAGCGAAGAGCTTCTTTTGTTAAGGCTGGAGAAAATTGGCCTAACACAGTCAACATTACCCCGCAAACACTTAAGAGTACTTAGCTTTCCCAGCTGTGGTGGCAAAGTGGTGGCGTGGGGGCTCGGCGTGCTCTAACAATCCACAATGGATGGGCCCAACAAGTCAAAAGATATTGTAAAGTCTTCCTTCTGTTCTCCTTTTAAATCAGGGGCCTTTAATAAGGACCCGTTCACACAAAAAGTTTCAATCTTGCATCCAAGACAAATAAAAGAAAAAAGAAAGAGGGAGAATAATGTAACATGTGGGATCAGGGCAGCCATTCGGGCAAAAGAGCAACGAGAGCTGTTGGGGACCAAACTAATGCCTAGTAATTACACTGCGTTCTTTATCCCCTCTGCATCCTACATGTTACAAAGGCACTCCTAAGAAGCATTAATAATTACACCGTACTCTACATGCTTTTTTTATCAGCCGCCCAAATCCCCGTCTTAGAAACTGATTGGGTGATTAAATTATGGATTTTATACAAGGATTCGCAATTAAGGAAAGAGCTGTGAGGGATTCTTGCTCGGGAGATGTGCAGCGGTGATACAGCCTGCATCGCGTTGAGCTCTGCCGGGCCTTAATTGCAGATTTCTAGACTCCCTCATGAAAACTCTGTCGGCACTGTCGGTTGTCAAAAATCTACGATATGTTATCAACCAAATCTTCTGATCGTATTTTCTCACTCTGTTTTTTTTTTCTTCCCCACATAAATTCTTTATCAGTTGAGTCCATCCAGTAACCTTAAACTTGTTTTAAATTTTTCAGGGCGGGCTCTGATGAGATTGACAGACAGAAAGCTGGAGAGGATGGGAATCATGCAGGAAGGCCAGAGGCAGCACATCCTGCAGCAGGTCCTGCAGCTTCGTGTCCGCGAGGAAGTCAGGACTCTCCAGCTTCTCACACAAGGTACAACATACTAAAAATTCACCCCCAAACACTGCGCACACACTGGACCATGAAAATATTCATCCCATTCCACATCCAGGTTTTTTTTTTTTTTTAACAAGCTGTATATATGTATATCTCTTCTCAGTTGAGATTTTCCACAAGGTCGGCGACTCACATCGTGATAAATATTCAAATCGGTCACAATGCAGCATTGATGCACATGCCATCTGTAGCCATGGCATTCACTGCATGGTTTAGAGCTCGGGAGGAAGTGATGAATCAGATGATTATACAAGACTCCTGCACAAATGTTTGGTGAGAAACTAGTGCTGTCGTTGCAGCAAGAGATCATGAATGTTATTGAATTAGAGAGTAGTAAAATAGACAATAGACTTCTTCACAGTCACTGGACTTTTTCCTTTTTCTTTTTTTTTTTTAGAAGCAGATTTTATTTCGTAGTTCCTAGTGTTTTTATTGTGTATTCTGGGTTTTTACTGTACTCTGTAGCACAGTTAATATCAATTTCAAGGCGACACAGGTGAGACAATAACCAATAGGAGTGGCACAGTCCTGGTGTTTCCTAGCACAATTTGGATTCCTAACACCAAATTCACCACGCTGACAGCGTCACATGAATCCAAATGAAATGGTGATACCACTGGCAGTATTTTACCGACTAGCTCTGGGCGATCTGTAATTGCATTTTATTTTATGGTTGTTTCACTCTGAAACATTTTTGCTGCTATATACACAAGTGAATTACCAAGTCAAGCAGAGCCTAGGACGTCCCTTGGCGACCAACTGGACCAAAGGACCCAATATTTATACGTGGATGGGTCTTGAGTGACATACAACATAGGACGTTTCTGTCTCTTTAATGTAAAAAATGCCCAAAAAATAATGCTAATTTATGTCTTGAACCTGCCACTTAGGACGCTTTAGAAGCTAAACGAGAAAGAACCATTTTAGCATAGGTTCAGCTGTATTGTCCAATTTGTTGAGCTTCATACTATTAGCATGATTGCTAGCTTAGAAAACTTTATTTCAGCCTTTTTTGATAATGTTTTATTAATTACTGGATATGGAATGTGAACAAACTAAATGTAAACAGGAAACTAAAGAGAAAATAAGCAGAAGGTCTAAAAGTTAACCTGTGGCCTCTGCCACCCTGTCAGGCTACCTAGCCTGTTTAGCTTTAGCTTCTAGCTGTAGCCGTTCTCCCACCCCATGTCATCAAGCTTTCTGACCCATGCAGACTAGCTGATGCCACTTTGTGTTATGGTTTTAGTTAGGATAGCATGTGATCTCTGGGGTACAGGAACTGTTTCTCAATGGTTTTTAAAGCCATTGAACGGCAGTCAAACTTTTTTAAAAGGTACATTTAAGATTTACAGCTTCCTTTACAATTTCATAACTGTATTGATGAGGTAATTTCACATCACATTTTGGGATAGCTGTAAAGTCTAAAAAAAATTCTGCTTACTGTACGAGACATTCATTTCAGCAATATGTGTAGGTGCTATTTTTCTCCAACGGCAGGACAAGGATAATCAGAGCTGGCGCGCTGACAGTTGAAAAAAAATAACAACTCCACATTGCAAACAGTGTGTTTAGACTTTTAATCCAAAAGGGAAAGGCAGTGCTATTCATTTCCAGCAAAGATTAAAAGATATAAGGTATTTTAAGTCTTAACGTGCATCTCGAGTTGGAAAGAAACACCTTCAGTGAACGGTTCTGCAACAGATTGTGTTTAGGGGTTTGGAGTTTGGTTTCTCACGTCAACAATTCAAATCCACCGTATGTTGCATGTTTCGGAAAACCAGCAAGGTGCTGTGGTTTTCTACCCTCTCCTCACTCTCTCCCTCTCACCTCGCTTCTCCATTATCTCCTTAAGCAATTGTAGTAGTGCACTTGCACCAACTTCCATCAGCACCCGTCTGCACAGACTCCCTCACACAGGGGCTTTTGCCTCAGGGGCAAAGACGCACATTCTTGGGATCTTTGTCACTTCAGAGGATTCTTCAAAAACATCTGTACTAAAGCAGGCTCTATCCCCCGCTGCTGTTTTGGTCCCTTAGTAGGTGGAAAGTGGAAAACGGAGCATGGAAGTGCGAGAAAGGGTGGCAGGCTAAGAGTTAAGTCGAGTGATCTTCGCTAAGGGCTACTCTCGGCTTCACAACCCTTTCTTCCTTGACTCTTTTGTCTAATCTGCCCCGCTCTTCTTCTTCTCTTCCCGTCTCATTTGTATTGATGATATGGGAAATTACAGCCCACCAGCCTCAGCAGGAGGCAGCCTGATAGGAGCCTGACTGGGCCTTGGAGAGAATGGACAGAGGGGCAGAAAGGACTGAAGGATAGTGTAAGTAGGAAGTGTGGAAATGGATGACACAGAAGCAAAATATTAAAGAGGAGAGAAGAAATAGAGAGAACACATTACAATACATATAAACGCTTTTTAATGATAATGGTAATTCTTCAATATGAGTGGTTTTGGTTAGGGTTTCTGCTATTCACCAGCTGTATTGGCGAATGTACTGTATGTGACTGAATGGTGGGAAAGGGAGCGGAGGGGGAAAGATGTATTTTGAGTATTATAAGGTGTCTCTTCTGGAGGTGCTTTTGGCAGGAAGCGAAAAAATTGGAAGGAGACGAGATGGTGGACTATTTCTAGGCCCAGGGCGCAGTTCCTCGAGCTGTTGCTAAAGGGAGATACAGCTGTACCTGGGCTGGAAGCCGAGCCAAAGAGAGGGAGGGGGAGGAAGAGGAGGTAGGAGAGAAATGAGGTGAGAAAGCGGCGATGGGCGAGTGCTGAGGAGACGATGAAGAGAGGGAAAGAAAAGGAGGAGGAGGAGTGGTGAGAATAGTGGGGAGGAAGCGAGACGGTAGGTGACAGGAAGGTAGGATGAGCAAAGGGAAGGAGAGAGAAAGGCGGTGAGAAGGGCAGAGTGAGGAGAGTGAGAAAGAGGAGGTGAGAAAAGGAAAACCCGCCTCCCCCTGAGAGCGGTTGGAAGGCAAACACATCTCTGTGTCTGTGGAGATATCTACACATGCACTGTAAAGTGGGATTAAAAAAAGACTGTGATTGAAATAGTGGCCGATAGATGAATAAATAGAAGTTTGATAAAGGGGTGAAAAGGGTGAAATTACCTTTGGTGTAATGGCACACGTGATTAATTTATTTAATCTGGTCTGGTCTAGGTGGATGGTACATCCATGTGAATACCAGGTCCTCTCAGCATAACATTGTATTGTCACAAGATGGTCAATGATATTGACTTCTCCTGTCAGTGGTCATAATGTTGTGGCTGACTGGTGTATGCCAAATATATATATATATATATGTATATGTGTGTATGTGTGTGTATCTTCTGCACAAGATAGGGTGCAGAAGAGAGTGTGAGGTACACGAAAGACAGAGGGGTGAGAGAGCAGACAAGAGAGAGACCAAGGTGTTGTAATTACTGCAGTGTACCCAGACAGAATTAGCTCGACGGACAGTGATTAACCTTTAAGGCTTGCTGGGCCATGGGAGAGAAATAATTAGATCCCCCCCCCCCCTTCTCTTTCTCTCCCTCTCTCTGTCTCTTTACCACTGGGACAGCGGAGGCTCACGGTTGTGTGTTGCTTACAGTCATCAGAGGCAGACCGAGGCACTCCGAATATAAAGTGATATCCAAACAACAACAACAACAGCCTCTCGGTGTCAAGTGAATGGCCTGTTGGACACACTTGAGCCCCTCTCACACGAGGTCGGCTGCAGTTTCGTGACCATGAGAGAAACACTGGCTGCGTTGACAAGCCCCTTTTCATTCCCTCTGAGCAGTTTTGAAGCTCAGTGTGGTGGCTCCAATATCTTGACAGTGCCTATGAGTGGTGTACTTCAAGGCTCAGTCTTAGGACCCATTCTGTTCACAATTTACACAATGAGCTGTGTGCAAACTTGTCAAATGTCTCATATCATTTTTACGCAGACGATTGTGTAATTTAATGTTGCTCATATTCGACTGCACAAGCTTTAGAATTTGCCTTTGATGTAATACAGACTCGTCTGGAGAAACTGAAGGTGGTTTTAAATGCTGATGAATCCAAAGTGATGTTTTCTTTCAAATCCATTGCTAATGCTGGCTTTCCTTCTTTGAATGTAAGAAGATTCACATTCTGGATGACTCTGATCTACAATGCTCTTCTTGGTTTTGTTCCTGGATATTTATGTTCTTTTCTTCAGAGAATTAAAAGCCATTATGCCTTAAGATCTAATGACATTTAGCACCGAGCTGTTCATTGTGTTCGGACTGAATTGAGAAAAGAAGCTTTTAGTTTCTCTGCCGCCTCTGCTTGGAATACCTTTCAGTCTGAACAGAAAATGTCCGAACTTCTCTCACTTGAAGCCTTTCGCTCTAAGACAGAATCCATTCAGCAGTGTCTGTGTTTCTAAATTGTTACCGAAGTCATCACTCCTGCATTTTATCTGCTAAACAGTTTGCATTTCTGTTTTCGTGCTTATTTCGTGATTGTTGTTATTTGTGTGTTATCTGTGGACGTGTGTTGTTGCATTTCTTGGCCAGGTCACCCTTCTGAAAGGGGACTTGATCTCAATGGGTCTTTTTAACTGGTTAAATAAAGGTAAAACAAACAAACAAACAAAAAAAATAAAGTAGTTATGTAATGTCTGGGCAGACAACTAGCAACCTAGAAGGGCACAAACCTGTCACTCAAAGCTGCCACACAGTGTTGAGTGGTGATGTAGGACCCAGACTCAAAACAAGAGGCAGGAGGCAGGAGCAGTAAATCTACAGACGACTCGACAAGAGACAAAGGGAAAGGCAGAAATATATACATACGTAATGACTGAGGGATATACAATATGCAGATGATGCCATAGACTGTATAAAATATGGATGACGTGTCCCCACTTCCTTGCATGGGTCAAACTGATGCTGGGGCAAGCACCATCTTGCAATATTGGAGCCAGAGTCTGCGCAGCATTGTGGAGCCAAGCGGGGCCGCCATATTGATAACCCACCCATCTAGACTCGCTTGCCTTGTTGGTTGGATCAATACTGCGCTCTGCTCTACCTCCACCAGTTACAAAGAAATGTTGGATTGTACATTTATTTTTTTTTCCTACTTTCAAGGCCACTTCACTGAACGTTTGTCATGGTATCTGGTGGTCATCATGACGTCACGTGTCTATAAAAACGATCAAAAAACACTTGAACATGAAGCAGCGTTATGTTAACTACCTAAAATGACAGAAACAAGCCTTGAAAAAAAAAAATCCACCCACAAACATGGAGGAGGTGGAGCTTATGACCTTTACTGCAGCCAGCCAACAGGGGGAGCTCCACTTGCTTTGACCTCAGTTTAGAGGTCAGCTGTTCACCTGTCCTGTGTCCATCTTTTAATATACAGTATATGAGTGAAACTAATGAGGGCAGTGCACTCAGTCAGTCAAAAAGCTTGGACACACAGGAAGTAAAGCAAGAAATTTTCCGAATGAAGAGAGAAGACCAAAACAGGGTCTCAGAAAATATTTAAAACTTGAACTGTGAGTCCCCTCAGTTCTGATTCCTGGTGGGTGAACCAGCTCAGTGAGCAGAGGAAGGAACATGTCTTCCTCCAGCTGAGAATCATCAAAATTAGTGTAGGTTTTCTTTGTAAAAGAGGAAACTGCAGAAGCTCTCAATGAGTCACATTAAAAAAACAAAACAAAAAAAAAGTAGTTTTCATCAGTTGGAGAACATCTGTCAAGTACATCGGCTTTAGTCAGTAGTAAGGAAATGAAAAACAAGATAAAATCAACAGAAAAAAAGCTTTCATAGAAGAATGCCAACACATATAGACAAGTGAAGTATGAACGGGAAGGACATTTATTAAAAATCAATACAAAGAAGAAAACCAATAAAACTGGGCATTGTGACATATTTTAAAACACAATGCTTTTCTTTTGCTTTTTTTTTTGAATGTATGTAAGTCAGATTTTATGTGAAGATCTGACACAGCTTTTTGTGAGATACACTAAAAAAAACTCAAGAGAAGGACAATGTGTTTAGAAACAGGATGACTCAGACATTACTGTACTTAAGTGAGTAGTTAAGTATGAAGCTGAAAATAACAGTAACTCTAGTGAAGTGGTTGTAAAACCTGTAGTCACCCCCTATTAAAACAGCAGGCTTTTGTACTTTAATTTGCAACCTGTCTTTAATTTCCTTAGCTGGGACTGGGAGGGAATCATGAACATCTTCTAATACCAGTCAAATTTTTGGTTCAGAACTTTCCTGCATCTGCTTAAAATGAAGAGATTGTTCACCTTTTACCATGACAGAGATTCAAATTAACAAAAAAAGAAGAAAGAATGGCTTCCACAAAGAAAGTTTAATGCTTTGGGAAATGGCTCAGCTAGAGTCCACACCTGAAACCTATTAAAAAAAAAAAAAACCTGTAGGGGAACCTGAAGATGCCCTCACAATCTTAAAGATCTAAAACCTTTTGGAAACAATTTCCATGTCAAGATGTGGTAAGCTGAAAGACTCAAATATATAAAGGGTGTTTTAACCCTTAAAGACCTAAACATCTGCCTGCACATTAAATAAAGCTTGCGATATTTGAATTACCATAACTCACCGATGGAAACAAATCAAAGTGTGGCTGAACACTGGGAAGTTGCGCTTTCTGGAGAAAAAGCTGTGATGATGACACACCACTGCTGTTGGCTGCAGGTTAGGGAGTGACGCAGAAAGAAACCCAGAAAGAGAGTAAGAAAAGAAGTTAGTTATACCCTTGAGGTGTCATGAAAGTTTTCTAGACAAAAGTACAACTTCCTAGTTCCAGTAGTGCAAACCATTGTGAGTTTCAGTAATTCAAATACTGCATCTTTAACGGCTCATCTGCGATCCATTCGGTTTTAAAGGGTTAACATATTAGTTCAGACGTGTGCACACTTGTGAAGTTGTGAAACCATAGACTGTATATAAATATGGACACCATGACAGCTCCTCAAAAGTTAAGCCACAGCAAGTAGAGCTCCCCCTGTTGGCTGACTGCAGTGCAGGTCATAAGCTCCACCTCCTCTATGTAAGAGGGCATGACTTCAACCTCCTTAATACTTTAGAAACACATCGAATAATTATGTTTTCAACACTTTCTGTCATTTTAGTTAATGCTAATGTATATTCAAGTGTCAAACGGACAGTACTGCGTGATTTCTGGTTCATAACTCACAAGATGTCCACATCCCTGAAATTCTAGCCCAATGTGTGTGATCAATGGGAGGAAGGGCATTGTCCATATTTATATACAGTCTATGGGCAAAACAGGCAGACGCCAATGAGTGAAATATTAAATGAGCGGGAAGTTACTAAACGTCTTCATCAGATGCTTGATATGATGTCTTGAGCACTCGTGGAAAACAAAGGAGCATCTTTCTGCACCTGAGACAAAAGCATCTGCCTTTCTTAGCAAATTAAATTGAGTTATGGCTTCATATTAACCCCAGTGACAGCTTAAAAGGTCAAACTTGGAATGGAGGGAATGAGAATGTTATGATTAATTAGGTTGTTTGCTTCATAATGACATGTAACCATTCAAAAAGTTGAGCGTGGAAAGCCTCTAGTGACGGCACTGAATCTCTGTGAATGAACTCTAATACAAAGATGTCCTCCCTCCCTCAAAAAAAAAAAAAAACTCATTTTACTCGTCTCCTATATTCAATTTCATGCTTATAACCATTTCAGAGTTTTCAATAACGGCCCCATGCCAGTAAATATGCTATTACTGGCTTGTGAAATCATCAGTCTTAAAAGAAACTTGAATTACACAGCTGACAGAGCTCTATGAAAGTGGTTTTCTGAGTACATAGTGCTAATCTGTGAATGTAGACACAGGCCCGCTGCTTACGCTTCATTTACTGTAACAGAGTCTCATTTAAAGAAGACGAATTTTGAGGAAATTGGACAACATGGACTGTATCACATTTTTACACGTTGTGCTTTAGCGCCTGTTATTGCCAGCCGGAGTTGTAACATGTTTTAGAAGTTGGTGAGAAGTTCTTAAATACATAAGTAAATCAAAAATAAAAAAAAGTTCTACTATAAGGGCCTAGTTTTTTGACACACTGTAGGTGTTATTCGTGATTAGAATAATCTTCCATATAATAGGAGCTGCAGTAACTCTCCCTGTATCTCAGATACAATAGTCTACGTTTCTTATTCAGGTCCCGGCGCGACAGCCTTTGTAAAGAACTGTGGCCCCGGGGCTGTGAAATGAAGGAAACCTTCCTGTTGTGCCTTACTAGACCTCGATTCCTCTGCTCCAGGCAACTAAATTAATTATCTGCCTTCATTATCATAGAGGAAATCTCTTCAGTCGGAGATCTTCCCTCAGCAGATGTCCGTCTGTTTTGCTCCATCATTTCCAACTCTCTCAACATGTAAACTTTGCTGAACTGAATATCTCATGAATATCTGAAGAATTTCACACTCGTGGGTTCCTCTATTTTTCCCCAACTACTACATTAACACTTCACTTGACATTCTGACAGCTGTAGAGTAACAAGCAGTTGAATCTATAACTTTAATGCTTACACGTCTGAACAGAGAACACTGCCTGTCTGTCTGTGATCATCAGCAAGATTTGTTGAACTATCTTAGCGTTGTTGCTAAATATCTGTTAACTTCCTTATGAACTATATTCACAATGCAGATGTCCAGCAAAGCTGTGATCTATTATTTTTTTTTGCTTATCCAGCATCTGTGAAAAGGATTTCTTCATTCAGATTCTTTGTAATGAAGACCAGATATTGCACCAGTCTCTAATCTATTTTATTTATTGCACCCCAGACCTGTTATCCTCCCAGACCCATTTACACAAACATAGATATTTTGTGCATTTGAACAAAAGCTTTTCTTAATCTTCCTTTAACCTATGCTTGTGATGCGTATGAAGTAAGTGAAGGCAGTTTCGTGATGTTGCCGATAGTGATGTTTGATGCCAGCAATTTCCTTTCCGATCTGATACTGAGTAAAATTCAGGCGGGTATCGGCGATACCGTTCCGATATCGATACGTTGCGTAAGTAGACCCTAATGTGTCTGATAAACCTAAAAAAAAAAAAAAAAAAAAAAGAAAAAAGAAGCGTATTTCAAATCATAGCTTCATAGAATACAAGACATCAGAGTAATTTATTTATTTTATTGAGGTCGTACATAGCCGAGCTAATGCAACAGCAGACAAACCAAACAGGGGACACAATCAAAATATCGCAAAATATGTGAAAATGCTGTTTCAAACGTTGAAAAAATAAATAAGTAATATAATAAGACTATTAAAACAAATGATTGTTTAAATATTAAGAACTACTATAAAATGAAACCTTCATCCTAATTCTGACCCTGTGCTCTCCTCTTCTGTCCTCATCATCATAAATGCCTCATATTCTGTGTTGTGGTTTAACCTGAGGTGTTAAACAAGGTTTGTTTTGTTGCCACAGCTCAATAGTTTAGTTGCTTTCCACTGTGTTCCTACATTACCTTGAATGACTGAAGTATCGATATTGTGATTTCAGAATCGATTTTAGGGCATGAAGACCTGGCGTCATAAGTATCGATATTTCAGTATCGATCTTCACATCACTAGTTGCTGAAGTAGCGAGCGTTTACCTTAGGCAGCACGTAACTGGCTTATAAACAGCCTCATAAACACTAATTTACAGGACAAAACTGAGTTCCTCAGGTTGAGGTATCTCAGTTCTACTCAGCCAGTGCTACATCAATACCTTTTCTGACTTTGCAGGTGTCAAGGGCCAAGAGGCCAGTTCAGCTCAGTTGTACTGATATCCCGAACACTTAACAATTTATTTATTAATATTTTTCCTGTTAGAAACATAGATATTGATGTTTACTGACCAATATTAAAAAGTGGATGTGATGTGTTGAACTGTTGGAGGAATCACACATTTTGAATTTCGACCTGGCAACATTACCAGGACGTTTGGTAAAGACTGATTCCTGTCGGGCTATCACGAGTGAATAGAGTATCTTTACTCCAAAGTCTTTATTGAAACCATTCACTCTGAAGACTTAAGGAGCTCAGGGTGACTGCTGTCCTTCCTTCGGGCTTGTCAGTGAATCAGATGTCTTGCTAAAGTGTGTGTGTGTGAGCTGAACGCTCAACGCTCTCATTATCTGGGCTCTCTCCTCAGGGCTCCTGCCCTCTGTGGAGGCACTTCCTCCTTAAACCTCCCTTGACTCCATCCCCGTCCACCTCCTCTGTTCCTTTTCTTACTCTCTGTAATTTTTTTCTAGTGCAAGCGAAGGTCAAATTAATTCTTTTTTTTTCATAATTTCCTGTCCGCCAGATTCCTCCCTCGGAGACTTCATCTATGGCTCGGTGCCTGAAAGATGTGATTAAGGTGAAGACAAAGTGAATACCTGTGTTTGACAAAGTGATTTTTTTTTCTCTGAGTATTTATATAGATATACAAGGCGCGTGCTAAATAAAGTCTGCCTCCGTTTTATTCTTGCTCTTCTTTGTGTGGGAATACAACCCTGAACGCCTCGAGTCCCTCCACATTAGGAACTATTACAGGCTCACACACACAAAGGAAATGTCATTTAGGTGCAAATTTTCACTACTCGACAACACAGTGTGCCCTAACTTTCCTCATTAACGCCACTGGTCTCTGAGGTACTGAAAGCTTAGACGCACACCCACAATATAAAGGTGCCACACACCTCACATTGTAATAATTGCTTCCCGTGCTGAGGAAGCAAGGCTCCTTTTAGTAAGGCGTGACTTGAAACTGGCCTTTGTACAAAAGGTGGAGCCGTCACCTCGTAGCGAGTGGAACGTTGTTGTATTATGGACGGACGTGGAAAGGAATGAAGGACGAAAAGGAAGAGAAAACGAGCTTAGCCAATGCAGCATTAGTGAAAAGAATCTCCCCGCCCTGAAAAACACTTTCTTTTTTTCTTTTTCTCTTTTTAAAGAAAAAATAACCTCAAGCTGTAATTCTCCTTGACATGCGGCAAATTCATCCACCAATTACATACTTTCACTTTTCACCTCACTCGAAAAGCCTCCCGCCGGACACACACCGTCGGCCATTCTTTTTTTTTTATTCTGAGGGCGAAAAAAGCAGAGCCGCATCAAGGCGAGGCGATTCGCATTTCATCTAGCCATCGCACCCACGGAAAAGCTGAGGGACGTGTGACTACAACAAACCCAACTCTTACCTTCCTACCCCGGCTCTCAAGGACGCCGGAGCGGGATGCAGCCGAGTATGAACAGCACGCGCTCGGATCTTGTTAATGAAGCTGAAGGCGAGAGGGCGCCGCTGGAATTCAAAAGGGTTCGGAAACAGATGAGATTAAACGGGCAGCAGTAAAGGGAGATGATCATGAAAGATAAACAGCGAGACGGAGGACGGGATAGAGAGGGGGGGCACAGGTGGAGTAGCCCGAGGCACGGCATCGACGCTTGTCATATGTGGTGTGTCTATTTCAGTATCCTGGCCTGTGACCCATGGCAGGGGAAAGCAGATTGCTTTGACAGGTCCTCTGACATCGCATGAGATGTTCTGCTCCTTCGCCAGAGTCTCCGGAGAGTCCTCGCCTGCCAAATGTCCAGCAGGGCTTGAAACGTTACTGTAGCTCTTCCCCTGTAATGCGACTGCAGTAAAGGGAAATTTGCAGAGAGCTTAACGGTCAATATAGTGTTTGTATAGATGTGATCTGGAGGCATAAAGGCCAAGCCTCCGCTGACTCTGGATGCTGGCAGTCATGCAAACTTAATGGAGTTCATGCATCTTGCAGAAGTGAACTCTTGGAAATGGTATGTTGAGCATGAACTCTGTATGAAGGCGGCAGTCAATGAATTCCAAACGCTCAATAGTTTGCCTTTTTTTTTTAAACCAGAAGTGGTGGGTAAGGTTTCACTGTGCAGAACCGCATTCATTAGTTTATAGCGAAACGAGAAGCCATTAAGAAGTCATTGTATCGGTCGCTTGGCAGCGCGGCTGGTTCCACTCAGTCTGCTGCTGCCTCCATCCTCCCTGACCACCTCCGGACATCCAGGAGCCCAGACATCCCGGACAGACCAGACTCCTGCGCACTCGCCTTCAGCTTCCCAGCATTCGCTCATGATCTTACTAACCTGGATCAATAGCTATAGGACACTTACTTTACTCAGAGACTAGCCATTACTCCCATAAACATGCCCTGGCACCGGCTCCGGAGTTGCTGCGTGTAATGGGGAGGAGAAAAAATGGCACTCAAGAAGTTGTTTTCTCCGCTGTTTGTCAGGGCAGCCATTATGCAGCTTTGAGGCAGCGTGGCGGTAAACCCATCAGTTAATGCACTATCAGGAAAGACACCATAATATGTTAATGCGCCACTGTTCCACGGTGGTTTAATTGAGGCAACTTATTAATAATATAAATGTGCAGCGTTGAAAAGCCTCCAACCTACTTAGAGCCTGGGACGCGAGGCACTAGAACAACACTTGAATTAAATTCATGTAGCATGTTTGTGTTAATGGGTCCATTAGCAGATGAGAAAAGAGCCACGTCAGAGGAGTCCATTTACCTGAGCACTGGTTTTTAATTCATCCATGGTACATTCGAAATAATACGAGCGCGGGGTTCCACTGAAAATGTGCGTTCTTGTGAGTGTGCACATGCAGCATGCTAAAAAAGTAGTTCCTCTAATCATTAGAGGACTTACTGCCTTGCATCTCATTGCCGTCTATTTATGTAAACATCAAGCAGACGTAGCCGGCTAAGCCAGGAGCAAGAGTGACAGACATGAAAAGAATATTTATTCACCGAATCGTCTCAGAAAGCGCGGATGCATAAAGACGAGCATAAAGGAGAGCGGGAGGAAGGTGTCGGGTGAAAAGGAAGAGGGATACGGAGGACATTTTGAGGGAAATGGGGTGCAACGAGCAGGTACATAAAAGGAAATGATGTATATTACCCCAGTCCGGGATCACGGTTTGTGTATGGAGGATTTATGGCGGCGTACTTTGCAACTGTGCAGCAGCGCACCTGATCATCCATTATTATTGTAACATCCCTCACTTTGGGGCCAGGCATGATTGATGGGGAGCCGTTAATGACTTTGAGTTGAAATTGTTATTACCACAAAAGTGACACGCAGTAGTTAAAAAGGTGGCGTTTGCGATTGGACATTAACCGGAAAGAACACAAGTCATTTGTCAGCCCACTAAAAATGGATCGAGGGAAGGCGGGAAATTAATGTTAAGTATTTCGTTCCTGTGTGGAGCTCAGCTGCGAACCGTCTTTCTGTTTTATGTGTGTTTTTAAATAAAAATCCTTATCCACTATCATTTGCTCCGAGACTATACACAGTGAACGGTACAAAAGCCTTTTGAGTGCTCTGCGCCCTGATCTGTTTCTGTGAGGGGAAAATTTTATGCAGGATTTGCCACCGCTCTTGCGCCCCTGGAATACTTCTATTCTAATTAATGTAATTGTACTCTTGTACACTCTAATAGCCCTGATACGGCATACATGACAGTAACTCACTTTTAAAACATTTAAAAAAGAAATTAAAAATCAAAAGCCTCGTTTAAGAAACACTGATCAACCCACCCCACATCAGTTGTAATTGGTGCCATTAGTCTTTTTATGCTTGATTGCCTGCCAAAATGTCAGCCTATTTTTTTTTCCTCCGGAACTGTCAGTAATTAAAAGCGATTGTCTGCTCGTTTCAGTTCCAAGGGGACGACTTCCGAGTGTAAAAGCTAAACAAAATCGAAGAAACAAAGGTACCTCTTCCCGCACCTTGCGCAGTACCAGCGTGCGTGATGAAAGCAGTTAAACGTCACAGAGAAATACAGTAAGTCCTATATGAGTCATGCTAAGCTTTTTATTGACCCTGGTGCAAAATTACCCGTGCAGAGTGGCCTGAAACCAGATACAGAGCAATACACATGACAATTTACAATTAACAAATGGGAAGAGGGGAAAACTGAATAAGCAAAGAGGATGTTATCTGTTGTAAGCCGGCGGGATTTTGTTAGATGGAGTTAGTGGGGAGCCCTTCTATTTTTAGACGTCCGACGGTTGGGCATAAAACCGCCTTTCATCTCAGCAGAGCAGTATGGATCCATGCAGTCACGCGCTGCCTAGCTCTGGGTGCTGCTGACTGTGGCGCTGCTGACTGTGGCGCGAACCATATCCTGCCCTACAGTCGCTACTGAGCTAGCGTTTGTGTGCCACGCTAGCAGTATGCCTCTAGTCTGGATGCTGCATTTAAAGATGGGACCGTGTTCACTTCTTAAAGCATGAAAACAGCCACCGCTGGCTTCCGTTAACTTTTGCACCGTTTAGTTCTTCTTCAGCCGACTCAGGTGTGCGTTTCAAATTTTCCAAACGTTACTGGTTACGTCACATTCTGAGGCCATTTATATATAACCGCTCCCTTTTGAATGATGCATTGAAAAGTTGTGAATGTGTTCATAGACAGTGTATATGAGGATAGCGGAACAGCTCCTCAAAAGTGAAGCCAAAGCAAGTAGAGCTCCCCCTGGTGGTTGGCTGCAGTATAGGTTACCGGATGACACTTGTACCGAACTAAAGCACTAAAATACATGTCAAATAATTTTTTTTCAAGAATGGTTTTTGTCATTTTTACCAGTTCATATAATACTGATGCATGCTAAAGTAATATTATTTAAATCTCTCTGAATTTACAGTGCACCTTCTTTCTTTTCTCCAGAGAAATGATGTGAATCATGGTATGTCTGTGAAGATGCTCAGTCATCCAGGTCATGGTATATTTAAAACGAAGATCCTTGAGGACTGAAGAAGACTAGTGCAACATCTTTAAGACACCTCAAGCTGTAGCTTAATATTAGATCAGGCCAAGGACCCCTAAACCGATGGAGAGATTAAATAGGGACCCTCTACCTACCATATGTGTTCTATATTAAACCCGGATGAAAAACTAAAAATTTTCTTATAGTTGTTATTATGATATAATGCCATCATTAACAGCAGTTATATTTCTAATTAGAAATACAATAGTGACAAGCTATGGCTTAGTTTTACCTGCTAAGCCTCAGCCATTTATCATAACTAAAGTATATTTGGCTGCACTCTGTAGTTCGGCTCCATGGAGTTCCCTGGCTGACTGACAGGTGCCTGGCATCAATAAATGGGAAAAACATTCACCTCTGAGGTTGGGATGGATTTTAATCGGCTGTTCGTGTTGTTCAAGGTGCCCCTCTGGCAGCGTTACCATTAAAGTAAATCATTTGCTGATGAAGGCCGGCCTATTTTTAAGAGAACTCCACCGCTCAAATGTGTTTGAGATTGCACTGGTTGAAGTTTAAACAGAATTAATGGCAACTGAGCTGTGCTTTTTATCCACGACACCACCACTGGCTTTTATTTTAATTACTTAATAAATATTTAGAGGCAAGGGCTGCCTGAGGGATGACAAATAAATTAGGCCTTCCTTTTTTTCCTTCTGCTGCTCATGATGTAATTCCCTGCGCATCCATTTGTCCCTGTTGATTTCACTTGCTGGTTGCCCGCGTATATCTTTAGGTGTCAAGTGTGCGCTGTAAGTAAAGAATAATATGGGAAGTTACACAAACGTGCGCGTAGTCGGTGCTCTCCCACTGAGCTTTTCCAGGCTTGCTTTACGCGTGATGTGCATGCAACAGCAGAGGAGTTTCGGGATGAACTTGGCCTCCATTAAAGATTTAGCTTGTTCACAGAGGGGAGCTATTAGAGGCTGGGGCCCCTGCTCCACTGGAAGAAGTTTCAAATCAAGACCAGTTTGTTGCATTGTCAGAAGATTAAAGCCAGCTTGTTGAAAGGTCTTTTCGCTATTCCACATGATTGATCTTCCTCCACCCCTCCACCTCCTTTCATACGCCGGCTATGAATGCCGAGCCGGTCCTCTCCCTCTCTCCCACCCGCTCATTCTCTCTCGGTTTTTCTCTTCACTCTTCGTTTCTGTTTACATGTCAACGCCACGCGTCTTTCGCTGTCTCTCCGCTTTTGTCCTCCTATTCCCGTCACTTTTTCATTGTTACGAGATCAGTGTTTTTCCTCCAGCAGCAGCAGCAGCAGCAGCTCGGGAGCGTTCTTGAAGCCATTTTCTCTTTCGTATTTACTTTATTCCCTTTCTCCCCTTCTTCTTGTTTGTGTCATTGTCTCTACAGATCTTTCATGTTTTGCCCTTATCCTGGCCAGCGATCCTTTTGCCTCTGCCGGTCTCTGTGCTCGTGGGGCATTCCTGATATAATTATAGCTTTTGATTATCCTCCAGACTGACCCCAGGATGGCCTGGCCCTGATGCAGCACCAGTCTGCCAGTCGCTGCTGCCGCTGCAGCTAATGAGGGACTTGTAGTGTCCCCCCACTGCTCGCTTACGCCTTGATTTATTGTTCCGCTCGGTTCCTACCTGCGGCTGCATTGCTGTGTATTAGGAAACATTAAATAATGAAGTTTACTGTGCGACTGATGTATCTGTCCTTTGGTCTTTTGCTGACAAGCATGCTGATGCTAAATAGTAGCACATATCCAGCAGTGATGTTCGCGGCCGCTGTACAATCTCTCATGTAGAAATTGGTTTTAGCTCGGTGTCACATTCGCCACCGCGCTGCAGTATATAACTCTGACATTAAAGCCTGACAGATAGCACGTTCTGAAAATAAAAGTGCAAACACGGTTACAGTGCATCAGAGTCGAGCTTAATGACGAGATGCACAGATGGCAACGTGTTCTCCAGAGGGACGCGGCGAGTCGGGAGGGGCGGCGTCCTCCTGCAGTCGGCGTGAAGGAACGATGCTCCGCATTACAGCACATCTATCAGAACCGAAAACCGGCGCAGCCGCACCTGAGCCGGGCGCAGCAATCCACCGCTGTCAATCAGAACGTTTTGCAGTGGAAAGATTGACTTTCAGTGTCAGACCAGTGGACCGTTAAATTATCAGTGCAGAGGATGCGCTCCTGCAAATGTAGTGTATTACTGATAAAACATATGCTCTCTTCCCTCAAATTGCCCTCACAATGCGTGCACTGCAACTTTGACTCAATTACGTGTTTGCGTCCGTTGTGGGTCTTTGCATGCATGAATATACGGGTACGCACCGTATGTAAAGCCCTGTCTGGCAAACTATATATATATATATATGTGCATATTCTTAACCTTTACTTGATCAGAAGAGGCAGTCTACTTGCCTCCAGGATGCTTTATTATCATGCATTTGAACAGTTCTATGCATTATTCCTTCTATTCCCTGCAGAACACAGATGTACACACTTCCAAGGCTTTATACCTCTCCTCGCAATATCACGCATTTTCTTTTCCAGAGTGTCGCTAACTTTTTTTGAATTAAAAACACACCAAACCCACACGAACCGTTAATCCCCGTCCACGTGTAAAGGGGTCCGCTCTGCTTTTTAGCTGACAGTCGGTTACCACTGGATGTCATGGGCTCCGGTTGCCTTGGTAACCGTCTCGTATCTTTTGTCACACCGACTGATGTGAAACAAAAACAAAAAAAAAAATTAATTATCTATGAAACAAAATGACCATAAACTACCATAAACAGGCATAACATTATGACCAACTTCCTTATATTGTGTACAGTAAACTGTATTGTGGTTTTAATGTTGTGGCTCATTGGCGTATGCACTGAGCCTGCTCTCAAATTGGCTTTAGCCTCAAAGTTGACAGATCACTAGTTCTTTTTCGATCATCTTTAACTAACTCATTGTGAGTTTCGTTAAGATCCCGTTGCTAAGTTGACATCTAACACACGGTGACTCTTTAACGAGCTGACGTCTAATGCCGCAGCCAGTGTGCGAACATTACATACCGGCTCTGGTTTCCAAGTGTGACACATACATCCGCTCCCCTCCTCTGCTCGTCGTGACACGGACACCGGGTCCTTGTAATTACAACCACTCGCGGAGCGGGCGCTGATTATGAGGGCAAACCCGCCTGGTCTGCGTAACCTTGACAAATCAAAGTAGAACCTCGGTGACCTCCCGTGTTTTCGACGGGTGAACATACACTGACAGACCCATCGACACAACCGCACAAGTACTCGACGTCCTCGGCGCCATTATGCAGATGGAAGTGCGTGGCCAGCGAGCAGCGTTTTAATTTGAATTCCTCCTTTTCCCCCTCTGCGTTTCCCTAATAGTTCAATTTACAATAATTTGTTCCGCCTTGGGCAGTGACTCATAACAAAGGCTTTTAGATGTAAAACAAATGTAAGATACGCGTGCACGTATGCGCGCACACACACGTGCACGCTCCCCCCTTTTGTCCCCTTCTGTGAGTCTTTACACATTTTACCTCTCTGCTCATTTTCTCGGCCTCGTCTCCACCTCCACCTTTTCCACACTATCAGCATTACGGCTTTTGGCTGCAGAAAGTGTGGAGTTATGGCATGTCAGTGTTTTAAGTGCTGCAACTGTAAAATGGGCGCAGAGAAACCATAAGACGCGGAATGAGGCGGGCAGGCCATGCTCCGCTATGCCAGCCATTTACTATCCTGGCACGGCAATATCATGATACAGTGCACACTTGGGGCGCACGACACCACATCTACCCGGCAGATATTTATGAGGGATATATTATTTTTCATTATGCACACGTTAAATCATCAGTTGAAATATTAGCCGAGCCGCTCTCTCTCTCTCTCCCCCACTTCTTTCTTCCTCTTCTTTTATTTTTTATCTTTCATTGGTGTGATTTCGACCCCGGAGCCTGAAAACATTTGCGGGAACTCCTGTTTTTTTGCTTTAGGGTTTTATTTGCCCATTACTGCAGCGACTTGGAAGTAGTTCACTTTTGAGTGCCTTTAACTTGAGCAGACGCGGTACAGATTGCTTCCTTAACTTGTTCCCGCTGGAGAATATGCAGCTCCTTAGAGGATATCGATCACGAACCTGTGCGGTCTTTTATGGGACCTTCCGTTTCTTCACTTTTGACGACAGTAATGGTTAAAACCCGAGTGGGCGATAGGAATAGGAACAATGTCGGCATCGACAAAGCAAAGGAGGAGGTCGTGGCTTTTATCCCTCGGTTATCTTATCGCACTCATGTTTTCCCATACAATGTTAATACTACAGCAGCCTGCCAGGGTCAAACTTATGGTCTCATAAGGAATCAGAAATTTAATCTTGCATTCAAAGGCATTATGTTTAATGTGCACTTATATGAATGGCAGAAACTGGCGCTATTTGTCGCTAAATCCAATAACTGTATTATTCTGATAATTTAAAGAAGGACTGATTAAAAAAAATGTATTATCTTATTTTAAGACACCTAAAAAAAACAAAAAAACTATTAAACCCCAAGCAAATCAGGGGCTCAGGATATCTTTTTTTTTTTTTTTACTTTTTATTTAAACACTGGGCTCAGGATATCTTGTGGGAAACACTGACACTGACTCAGTGTCTTCCCAGTTCCCACTAGAGATGCCATGGTTATGTTTTACTGGAATTAACAGCACAGACAGAGAGCGTTTTCCTCCCGTCTGGCTGCGTACACATCTCCCGACAACAGTTTGAGCGTTACAGGTCTGATATTGATTGGAATGTGCGATGCACTCTCTCTGCTAAAATGTTTGGCACAAACGTCGCTGTCTTCACACCTACGCCGCACTTGCTAACCCTCGCGGTGTTAAAGGTTGCAACAGTGTGACACTTGAACCAGCTCGACGTGTCGGTAGGAAGGTAACTGACGCGTGTGAGAGCGACTCTCGGTTTGCTGCGTTGTTGGTCCGCGCGCACTCACTTGGACTCTGGGCCGCAGGACTGCACGTTCCCAGAATGAGAAAGTTAAACTCAGATGATTGGCCTGGTTTCCTTAAGCTTCCTGTTCTTTCAGTGATATCCCGACTGTCGGAGGGGGAACGACAATTTACTTTTATTCTAACTTTAAATTAAGATTACAGGTCCCTTAAGCATATGTAGCCTGAACTGTTTTTCTGTGCCGTTTTACTCAACTGTTTGCAAACCACCGTAGGTGTTAGTTGACAGCCAGTCCTTCAAGACCTGTCGGCCATTGTGGGAGTAATTGAAGGCTTTCAACCCCTTTTGACTTTCTGGGTCCAATATTAATAAGAGCAGGTTTAAATTTGAACAAAATTACTTTAGAAAACACTTCCCCTGTGGGTCTGAAAAGTTAATTGCTATAATTAGCTTTGTTTGTAGGCTTCCAAATTCACTCAACCCCAAACTGATCAAGTACCTGTGGGATGGTCCACAGAGGCCCCTCCCCTCAACCCGTAGGACGCCACAGGACGCCCTCAGAAGGCTAAAGAAAGTGGAAAAAGACAGAAACTTTATATGGGTCTCCTTTCTCATGCATTGCTAGACGGGGATGTTTCTAATGTTTCTGGTTTGCCACCGTGATGCTGCTCCTTCTGAGAACTCCTCATAAATTTAATGTTGCTGACAGAAGGCAGTTTGTCGGCGCGAATAAAACTAAATAGCATTCACATGTGACAAACGGGGGCTCTGAATCCACCACATTCTTACACGTTTCCAACACCCATCCACCACTTCCAGCGCTCCACTTTGCTTCCTGTGTGTGTGCGTGTGTGTGTGTCCTCTTGAGACAGACGATGGAAAAGCAAAGCCGGTGTAATTAAAGTATTGGATTGAGGAGGTGGTTATGTTTCTCTCAGTCATAATTTGCCGGGTTATTAAAAGGTGAGACTTACAGGCAGGTTTATTGTAATTCAAAATTAAACAGCGCAGTGTCAGTGCTGTTGTTTTTCTAATGACGGCGGAATATGTGTGGATATTATTATCGCCTGGCTCTGCTCGACCTAAAAAATCTGTGAAAGGCGCTTAAGATGAAGATGTGATGTCGTTAAAACGCAGGAAATAGTCCCCATGGTAAGTTACTTTCACCAAGTGCATAAAATCTGTGTATGTGGTCACAGAAATAAATAAAAAAAAAAAAAATGGAGAAAATTGTTATAAGAAATTTCTTATAAGAAAATCGCAAATATTGATAACACTATTGACCTTGAAAGGAGGGAAAAATAACGTAGGAGAGGAGAGTGGGAGGTAGAGGAATGTGAATTTTGTATTTGTTTTTTTTACTCCCACCAGGATATTGATTGTATGGAGCACAGGAGAACTGTTGAAAATCCTCATTAATATCAGCACAATAAGAAGCACAGTAACGATTGCTGACGGACGACTCAAATACACGTATCTCATGTAGTTTAATCTGTTCAATCAAAACAGTGGTGATTGCATAATGATTATTCAAAGAGACATTTTCTCGTGCACCTTTCAGTATTAAATTCTTTCTCCTCCCTTAACAATTTCTTAACTGCAGACAGACTTTTTTTTTTTTTTTTTTTCCCAAGTGCCCCCCCTCGAATGAGTCAATGAGTTGGATGGAACTGACTGGAACACAATAGCGTGACAAATGGCACAACAGGAAGATGCATCTTTCACACAACCCGGAGGAAGATGATAGTCATCAGCTGTTTTTACTGTGTGCTCGGCTCTGGATGCTATCCATCCTTGTTTTCCATCCCGTGGGAACGCTGGGCAAATGTCAGACAGGCGCTTCAAAGTTCATCACGATGAACCGTTTTGTTCGATCAGCCACAACATTATCACCAGCTTCCTTTTATTATGTAGGTCTCCCTTGTGCCTCCAAAATGGTTGTGACTCATCAGAGAGTCCCAACCCATGGTCGCCATGTGTCCTGTAGCGTCTGGCAACATAATGTTGTTGCTCCTAAACCATTTGTGTTTGTGAGTGTGTGTGTGCCTGTGTCAGGCTGCATCCTGCTGTCATCGAGGACTGTCACAGGGGTGCCCGGACTGGGCTGGTCTAAGGTGGGTGGTACATGACTAAGCAGCATCCATATGAATGAATGAATGAATGAAAGTTTTTTGAACATAGAATAAAAGAAAAATGCAAACAGGCAAATGACAAAACGTAACAGATTTTATGTTCATAAGGAGTAGGAAGAAGCCAAAGCTTATTAAATCTCACCCCTTCTCCCCATTTTAAATCAATATGATAAGTTATCAAATAGTAATATTTATATATATATGTAGTATAATAATGTAGACTAAATGACTATAACATACATGTATACACATGCATATAAATATATAAATATATACACACATACATACATGCGCAAACAAAACTACATATAAGTATAGTGAGACATAGAGGAACCAAAAAAAGAGAGATATCAACTCATCCCTGTACCTTATAAAAACATCCTCTTTATACTTTACTTTGAGCTGTTTTAAATTTGGACATTGCTTTAATTCTTTACACATATTGTTACATATTTTTACACCTCTGAATGAAATGCAAAATCTTTTCTTATCTGCGTCTGAAGTCTGGTGACTTCAAAGTTATTCGAGCCCCTTAAATGATAACCCCCATCTCGAATGCCAAGTTCAAAAGAAGAAAAAAAAAACTTCTCCTTAAACTACAATCATCATTCACTGTAAATATGCATCAGCGGGGTTTTAAATTTCTGGCAGTAGCTCTGGCAGTAAATAAATCACAAACTGGAAGTCCATCAAAGGTTACGTTTTCAAATATCCGGCCTCTGTCAAAATTGAAGTATTCAACTCCATAGTTTAATTCTGACTCGCAGCCAACAACTGACTTACTCATCACCTTCATATTTTCAGCGCAGGCCGTATACAGAGAAGGGAATTAAAGCCAATCTGTCTGACTCTCCCATCTTTGCACAACATTTTTCACCCTCTGCAAGAGAACATGAGATGACGTGTCTGACTGCTTCCCACACATTCCATCTCTTTTTCATAATCCCTTTTCCTGGGCTTTCTCCCTCTCACTGTCACTTGCTGTCTTATTCCTCTCTTGTACTTTTGAACTTTTTCTCCCCTTAATCCCATTTCCTAAAATGGCCCTGTGTCTCTAGCCAGCTCGTCCTGGCGGCTGTGGGGGGAATTGAGGCCCAGCTGATAGCCAAGTGCAAATGAACGGAAAGGCTGGGGAGAGGAGGAGAGAGAACCACCAGCAAACAGACACAGAAAGTGAGATATGAAGGTGTGAGAAGGGATTCATTAAAGTGGTAGAGCTGTCTCTGAACCATATTACTACTGCCTGCTTCATGATGTTCACACACTGTTCCTTCTTATGTTCTTTGTTGATCTCTGTCCCTGCTGTTTGTCTTCCCGTTGCTATTCCAATTTGCCATGATGTTTACTGGTTCAGTCTGGCATGGCACTGCAGGCTTGTAATAAAGCTGACATTTGTCTATTTTATGTAATACAACACTGTCCTCATCAGGAAAAAAACAGAAAAAGAGAGCAGGGATCATTTGTGCGATTGTTTTCTTTTTCGAAAAGCTTTCTCTCTTGGTCGGGTGAATAATGACTGTCCTCTCAGAAGCAATGGCGTCAGTGGTGTGACACCACCACAGAACCTTCTGAGGATGAGGTCAGGTTAGGTGGTTAGGTGTCTGAGTGATGCTGGCAAAAATGAACAACAGTATCAGTTTCATGTCTGGTTAGTAAAAACAAGGCTGCAGCCAGAAGCCATATAACTAGCGTAGCATAAAGACTGGAAACAAGGAGAAACACTTAGCATGGCTAAGTCCAATCATAACAAGAAATGGAGCTTTGTTCTCTAAGCCCTAGCCCTAAATAACTATTTTCACCTAAAGAACCTATGTTCTGCACGTAATTGAAAGAAAACAACTCTTTACAAACAGGTGACTGAAGTCTGTATTAGGGACTGGACAAGTTCAGGTTATTTTAAGTCGACACAGAATAGTTGCCGACGATGACTCAGTAGAAAGTAATACTCTGCAATAATGAAATCTATATGCTTGACATGAATATATATGTTGAGAACAGACAACTCATCCTTTACATACTGTGCAGCCTGTATAAAAAATGGCTGCGACTCAGCCCCATCCATAGAATTTAATTGTACTCCACAGTGTGTTGTAAGACAATATAGCGTAGCGGTATTTCTCTGCAGCCTTCTCCGGCAATGAAACTAAAAATGAAATTTGCCATCAAGCTGTTGATGTGCAGCCTCTTTCACTCTGCTACTGCAGGGTGTTGGGTGAAGTTGTTAATTGACTACTGTCGAGATGATTTGAACCGCTCCTCTGCTAGCATTAGCGGATGCCTTTTAAGATGAGTACACATTGCAGTGGTGGTTTTGTTGTGTGACATGAGTCATGATTCCATTAAGCAGTATGGGCTTCATCATTAGTTAAGTATTTCCAGACACATGATGAATCACTGCTAGTTCCTTGCAATGACTTACTCATGACCTGTCTTCTCGGAGGCGTCCATGTTGTTATTGTCACGTGATCAGTCACTAGTCGACTTCATGCTTAAAGCGTCATGGCACAGTAGCTAATCTGTTCAAACCCAAGTCTGTGTTCACCATTTAAAACAGGAAAGTGGAAGAGCTATTAGCTTAGAGGCTAGGGAGCAAGGAGGAATGCCAACGCAAAAACTACGAACAAAGGGCGATTCTGGTCTTGGCACGTCAAGGCCCTTAGATGTGGTGGTAGGTAAACAGTCAGCGTAGTGGTTTCCTCATGTTATTCTTCCTTAAGCTGTTCTTTATGCTAAATCTACCCATCTGTTATCTCTAAATTCACATTTAGCATACAGACCTAAGTGGGGATCAGACACATATATTATCTAACCAAAGCCTTTACTCATGTTCCCCAAATTGTCAAACAAAACATTTTGTTTGATTAAAAAAAAGGTCTTGTTGGAGTTACTAAATCTCATGTTTCCTCAAACAGTAACCCATATCCTCAGCTTTAGGGAATAGGCACTGACAAGCAATCTATTTTCTCATTGTTCTTATGACACCAGGTTGGCAGGCGCCTGTTTGTTGCAGCGTTGTCTTTCATTTATGTGTGCGCTAACACATCATTATATTATATTATTTACTCGAATTAAAAATGTTCCATCCGTTGTCTGACGTAGGGCTTGTTTTTCTGCCATAATGCAGTAGGTGAGACCGCAAGAAGGAGCGAGAGAGACAGATGAACAGAGAAGTGAGGACAGACAGGTGTGTGTGTGTGTGAGAGAAAGAGAGAGAGACCTAGAGAGACTACTTAAACAGCATCAGGCTCAAGGGAAATCTAACCAGGCAATATCCAAACCAAGGCGCTCTGCTCCTGCCACCTTAGCCCCACACAATTACAATACTATCTGACAAAGATATTGAGCGCAAATCCCTTGCTATTTCTGCGGCCGCGTGTACCCAGCTCGAACCTGATTTTATATAAAAGTACCAAAAACGGCATTACCGCTGACTTATTGGAAAGAGAGGCCATGCAGCCGGGCGGAGTGGGCAAACACGGCTCCACAACATGTTGACTCTTCAGAGTCAAGGAGGGACAAGGTAGAGAGCGACTGAAGTACTTATCTTGTCTGAGGTGGAGAGAAGATGACCTTTAACTCTACACCACCTCAAAAGGGTGACCTTATAGTCTTAGCGGAGAGACGAATAGCCCGTGTGCATGAAGGCTGGATGACGAAGGAGACAAATTGCAGTCTTGTTCTGCAATGAGGAACAGAAGTTCAGGGAAAGTTGATGTTTCAGGGTAACCTTTAAAGGTAGGTAACCTCAATGCAGGAAGGAAAATGTTCATTTCTACGCCAGCCCAGAGACAGTGTATAGATTCGTATTGACAGTCATGCCAGCCTACCAGCCATGCACTAAACACCAACCTACCCCTAAAAACCAAGGTTTTTGCGAAGACATCCACCAGTCATTCAAGTGGCTTCTTCTCTCACTTAGTTCTAAATGACTGATATGAAATGTAGTATTTTATTTTGAACATCTACGAGTGGTGCCTTCCTGAAACTCACAAGTATTTTGTTTCGTAACAGTGGTTTGGTAGTACTGTGAATTCCCTTAGTTCAACATCGGGATTCTACCAATTCAACATTACCCGCATCTTAATCATGGAGTTTCCCTGAAAGATGATGTGTCTGTGGGTAGTTTCACAAACTCTTTTGGGAAATTCCCAGACGTATCACTCTTTCGAGCACCTTAAAAGTTTTCACCGTAACACAGGTGGAAGAACATTCTGAAGAAGATGAGTCAAGGCGCGCCTTGGGATGAATACCTGCAGAATTTTGGTGGTGCCAGCATTCCCTGCGGCAAAAATAAAAGGTCTTCACCTTTTTTGAATATCATATATTCAAAAAAGCCATTCATCAAGTTCTTTTTTTTTCCTGACGGAATCTTTAGTTATATGCAAAATACTTTCTTCAACTTTTAAAGAAGAGGCGCTAGTATTTTCTTTTTTCTTTTAAGGGGAGGTCAATTAATCCTTTTCAGTGAACTTTTTTCTAAATTTATCTATCTTTGAAGCCAACCTGAGCCTTTTCTGCCTGTGAGTCATATCCATTACCTTGTTCTTTTGACACTACTCTCCTTTTAATGAATGTCCACAGACCCTGTTAAATTAAAGAGTCTCTCATAATCTTCTGAGGGCTCTTTGAGGATGTGCAGTCCACTACCATCCTTGCTTTACCTTTCCGCAGTCGTAGCAATCAAGCGGTGGACATTAGCAGAAAGCGAATCTTCTCATTTATTACTGGTTGATGTTTCTCTCTCAGTGAAATGGTGATTCCTTGATTTCATACAGTTAAAGAGCAGGTATGTAGACAGTGATTGTGAATTGTAGCATCAATGACTTGTCTCTAGAAGCCTAGAGTGTAGCTTATATTTAGCTAAATTTAGCTATTGTCATCAATCAGGCATTATGATATCTTCCTAATATTACGCAGGTCTCCCCTGTGAGACCAAAATGTGAGAGTATGAGAATGGACATATGGACATGGCTTTCTGAGGGTGCCCTGTGGTGTCTGGCCACACAATATAGTTAGAGGGGGATCAGGTTTGTTCCAGTGTATCCCACAGATACTTGATCAGTTTGCGGGATTTGGAGGCCAGATCAACACTTGGTGCTGTTTTTTTTTAGTAAACAATAGAATGCTTTTAATAATTTTGTAAGGTGCACAAGTTGGCCCATGCCATTGAGATATAGCACTTTTGAACAGATGACCATAACTCGAAAATATCCATCATACAGCTTCAGTAGTTGTATTGTATAAATCTGTACAATGATATGTCAAAATACTCAGTTTGCAGTGTATCCTATTAATATAGATTAAAAATGAATAATTGTATTTCATAGTGTGAAAGTCAAAGGGTTAATGTTGTGGCTGATAGGTGTATGCAAAAAGACAGTAATCCACTAGCAGATGTGAAAGACTGGATTCCTGTGTTGGTGTGTGGCTAGGTAGACTTAGGCAGACTTTAATGACCCACAAGGGAAATTACTTGATCATAGTAGCTTAGTTGTTACAAAAAGATGAGCTGTCATACAGCTGGATAGAGTGAGGAATAAAAGAAGTTTGGTAGCGTTCGCTATGTGAGCAGAGCTGAATCAGTCTGCTGGAGAATGAGCTCCTCTGCCCCTCTAATGTTTGGTGTAGTGGATGGGATGGATTGTCCATAATGGAGAGCAGTTTATCCAGTGTCATCTCATTCACCTACCATCCAATCAAACGAAACCACAGCTAGCGCAGATATTAAAGCACCATTTAGTTCGGTGTCAAACAGCTCAGTTAAATACATCTCTGGTCTCGCACACCAACACCATGTCTCTTAAACTGAGAATATTTGTGGCACAATTCAAAGAGATCTCAAAAGTGATTTCATTCTTGCCATTTAAGACCGTGCATCTTGTGGACAAAAAACACCACATGCATAATTCTTTAAAGCCTTGTTGATGCGCATTGGCCTGTGGAGAAAGGACAAGCTTGACAGACATATAAATAAAATATAATCATAATAACAAATTCCCTGACACATCCTGATGGCAGCCAGATGACAGAAATGTGCCCACGTTTAAAAGAAGTGCCGTACCAAATGCCTGGTGCTCTTAGAATATATAATTTTTCATGCGCAGGGAAAATTCCTTTTGACTCCACACTGAGGTCAGAGCGAACAGTCACAAAAAGATTAGAAGCTACTGGGCATTGAATGTTTCACTCAAGGACACTTTAACAAAAGGAATACTTGCAAACACGGAAACCTGAACTTTGACCCCTCATATTAACAGTAGTATTCATGCGCACCGTGCCCCATTCATGCCCATTCCCACTTTCGGTGCACTACTTGGATTTAAAAGTAATATTTTATCTTATATTTCCTCTTACAAATAATGTCTAAAAAGGGAAAAACAATGAGCAATTATCTAACTAAGAAATTACAATATATATATATATATATATATAAACAGTATACTACATTCCTGTAAAGCCTTTAAGACCCTACGTAATCTACGTATAAACTAATCTAGTGACAACACTGGAACGTCATGTTCTCCTAAAGTTAATGTTCTCTTTATGAGCTTTGTGCACTGCAAGCCTCAGGTCAAATCCTTTCCCACTCAATGAATTCATAATGTGAAGCTACTGCATGATCAGTAAATGGAATGTGCAAATGTAAGACTAATATATGATTTAAAGCGAGCGATGTTCTATACATTCAGAATCAATAATTTACTCATGTAGATGCAGTGGCAAAGTGTTTTATCTCAACATTTCTTGGTTTTGGTCGGTCTAACATTTCCTGAAGTTTACATATGACTGGATATTACAGAAAATGTGCAGTAAATGCAGTGTAAATGAATTTCCCTTCCTTTCTCCATATATTTGTAGAATGCAGATGATTAGGCGACTGAAAAACTTCACTAGGTGTGAATGTCTTCTGCCTGGTGATCTGTCATCATATTTCCCAGTTCATGTAGGGATAAGCTCTCATTCCCTGCAGCTATGAGGAGGATTGGCAATATAGAGAGTGGATTTCTGACTTGAGGAGTCATTTATGGATACCTCGCTGTGTAAATCTCTCATCTCATCTCATCTTCTGCTACCGCTTATCCTCGTAAATATATGGTGAAGTGAAGTAACTGAGGAGCACATTTGAGCAGTTTACCTGAAATGACTTTATGAACCTGTTGAGCGCGGTTTTAATGTCACAATGTTACTGTACGTATTAGTTTTCACTGAAAGTTGTAGCAGCTGGAGAGGGGAAGATAGGTGACCAAAAATAAACATTACATTGAATAGAGTTACAGATGTCTCTGGGTTTCAATGCTGTTGAAAATACTTGAGATAATATAAGAGAGAGATGGCCTTTATTGTGTCATTGTGCAGTGACCTATACAATGAAACTGGAATTGGATGGTGCATTGCTATAGTGTAATTATACAAGTCAATAAGTTACATCACTTCTATTCAAAACTGCTGAAGAAATGCAACTGGACCGAAGAAGCACTTTGTGTTGCAATTTATTTGTATGAAAGGTGCTATACAAATAAAGTTTGATTTGATCTGAAGATGTTTCATTTATAGCATCTTTAGTTATAAGTGACTGATGGAACAGTTTTGGATACACCGTGACGGAAACCATTGGGACCATTCACAGGCTTTCAAAACTGTATTACTTTAAGCATATTTCCAGATATTAAATGTCAAAAATGTAGTTGCACTCCATTTTTGGAAACACATTGAGTAGTGCTTCAGCTTTCTTAACTTTAAGTGAAATAGAGTTAGACCCGGTTCATAGTCAAGAGCCAAAGGGCCAGAAATAAAGGCCACTTCAGGCTATTTTTTGACACTAAACTTTGGTTTTCTTTAGGCTTTTAAACATGTTTCTGTTTTGTTTTAAATAAATAAATTCAATTCAATTGTTGCTCATTCGGGAAAATACGGGAGTATTTAAAGTTTAACACCGCCTCGCTGTTTATATGCCCTACAGAATCTGTCCCTCACATTTTTTCCAGTATTTTTTGACACTTTCTACGTCAACACTTTATTTCTCTCCCATCACGACAGCAATTCCTATCCACACATTCTCTGTGTCAGTCTTGTATGAGAGTAGGGATGTGAAGTGGGTGCGTCCATACAAGCTCGAAAAGTTTCTCCACCTCTTCCGTTGTGTTTTCAATAGTCTTCTTCTGTTATATAACAAAGTGGCAATAAGTTCATCACATACATTAGCGCCTCCCACGGTGACGGTTTGTATTACACGCGTCATGGCGGCCAGTGTGGTGCTCTGCGTTGCCATCCGTCGCGTCGTTTCGACAATGAACCAGGACCAACTATAGCCGCGGTCCAAAAATACTTATGTTCCAGACCTTGAGTTTATTACCTTGAATCATTTAATTCAAGATCTAAATACTTTATATAACAATAGTAGAGCATAATTAGGTGACATTTATGCAAAATAATGTTTACAATTTACACCACTGCAATAGCGTGATAGCATGCCCACGCTGCTTTAGTGTGTGTACGCCTTCGTGTTTACGAAAGTGTCGTACTGCTAACACAGTTATGGCTTATCGTGCCGGCATGTGCCCTCCCACCACCCCTGTAATTTCACTCACCATCGTGTCCGCTTCACCTCCTCACCCCAGCCACCCCATATGACCCCTTTCCTCTCCCTCTCACACACCCTCTTCTATAACCCCATCAGAGAGCAAAGGCAGTCCCAGGTGAACAGGTCAATGGAGGGGTTTGTATCTAGAGGTGCACCCTTCCTCCAGCGTAAGAACTCACAGAGAGCAGGGAGCTCAGCGTGTGTTTAAGTGAAAGTCCTGTTAACCCCCATTACCCTCTGCAGCACTGTACTGGATTAGCAGAATACAAATTGTCCCTGTCCTCTATAGCGCAGATCCTGCATCATCCATTGCAAGAGTTGCTGACGATGAGAAAGGCTGAAATATGATTTGGGGCCGAAGCAGGTGTTTACTGCATGCTAAACAGTGTCCTGTTGCTCATTATGCAGGCCCTAATGGTGGGAATACATTTGCAAGCAGTGTGAAATTTTAAATTGCCGGGGGTGGTGGGTGATGAAGTACGCTCAAGAAATGTTGCTCCTTGCTACCATATGACCTTCTCTTGCAGAAGCTCAGATCGTGGAGTGGAACAAGGAGAACGCCAGAGGGTTTGGAGGCCGATTAATAATTGATTGTTCAATGCGTCTTTGTATTGCATTTGATTTTCGTGTGAAATCAAAAGGCATCACAAATCCACGAGAGCCGGTTGCGCTACAGTTATGAGCCAAAAACTGCCCACACCTCTGAAATATTTCTAGCTATTGTTGATCACAATGTGGTGCTCTCTGCTCTACAAAGGAAACATTTATTATTTATCAAAAGCCATCCCTCATCCACAGTTTTTCTCTGTGAAGTCAAAGAATTTAAATGTGCTCTCAGGCTAAGAAAAAATTCCTTTTTGATTAACCGATCAATCATTTAGCCTCAGAGGGTGGAAAAGTACTCCGTTTACAGTAATGTGGAAAAGAAGCAAATCTTCTTGGAAAGCTGTAACAAGAAAAAGTGTTTGTTTGCAGAATTAATTGGTTAATCAACTTTTCGCATTAATACAATCTCCGTCACATTAGTGTCTAAAAATGGCATCGACCGAATTTAATCAGTCAAGAATGTTTCGTGCGAATGTGCAGGGTGTTTGTGTTCCTGCAACCCAGCTCACTGTTCTTGTTTTGCATAGTAGCATACGTATCAGTTGAAATTCAATGCAAGATAAAAACCCTCCTGTTTCTTCTTATGAAGTCACTGCTGCATCTCGGCGAATGCAGAAATCTCTCTTTACCGTATCTCACAGAAACCTCATTCTTCACTTGATCCTAGTCGGGTGTTGTGTTGCTAATAGCAACCAGTCCCGACACAGTTCCTAGTTAACTGTACGCTCGAACCTCTCCGTCAGATTTTGCGGCCAAGAAAACACTGACATGAACTCATCATCGGTGCTCAGGTGCTTTTAAGCCGAAGCTCTTCTTTGATTCTCTGATTTGTGAATTTATTTTTTTTCCTGGCGCCAGCTTACAGCTGAAAAATCTCCCCATTTTTGAGCAGAGTTCTGTCCTCTGAAAGGTGTTGATTTGGTAGTTTTAATTTTAGCCTTCTGAGCCCAGTGTGTAGTTTTCTACTTCATATGCAAACTTGGGTTAATTAGTTGTGTTATTTCTAACTAACAGGAGGCATGCAGTTGTTCTTTACATTGCGAATTTGTGAAGGAGCACATGAAGAGATTAGCAGCAATGTAGCTATGAGAGAAATGTTAATGAAGTTGGTCAAGTTGTAGTGATAACTGGTGAGGTGGTAGAAGAGAGAACTTGTTTTAACTTTGAGGCAACAACCAGTGGGACCAACTGATGTTGATTGACATACGAAGCAAACGCGAGTTTGTTCCCAAAATACTTATTTCAAGGAAACACCATCCAAGACTTTGGTTCCTACTAGGGATGAGCGAGTGCAGCATTATCTGTATCCGTATCTGTATCTGTTAACCATATGAATTACCTGTATCTGTATCTGTACTCGGAGTGGGAGGGGCCTAATTAGAAGTGGACGGGATTTAACCCAGAAGTGTATCGGGTTTTGTTTGTGGGCGGGGCTTTAACTGGTATGTTATTTTAAGCATGCAATTGATATTGCATTGGTTGATCAGAAATTGTGGTTTTGATCACAATAGCAAACAATCTATTTACAGAACAATCAATTGAGCACATATATTGACTCGTATTACTCGTATAATACTCGTACTCAGCAAAAGTGCTCCATCTGTACCGGGCTTAACTCTAGTTCCTACCATAGACTATGCATTGCATTAGCCAACCTGATGCTATTTCCAGGGGTTACAAGCAATGCCATCTTCTGACTTTGGACACAACAGAATAGGAAGACTGGTCTTATGGGACTAGACCAAAACCTTGCTCTGTTTTGAGCTGCTCGCAGCCCTGGAGCTTCTACAGTGACATAGTCTGACAGGCCATCCATTGACAAAATCAGAACGCGACAGGCAGGTACATCAACATCATCGTGTAAATTAGCGGGTCTATGTGGGATAGCTTTTCAAACTGCATCCAAGCCGAGCCAATAAAATCCTGGGTCGATTGTCAGGTCATTTGATCCAGGATGAAAATGCAGATGAAATGTCGACCCAGGTTTTTCATGCAGTGTGAAAGGGGCTTTATACACTGTACTTATTTTTTGAAATATTCTTTACAAGGAACAGATTGATGGAGCATGGTAACTGTTGATACTACTACTACTGATGACATCTGGTGGTCGCCATTATGTCATGTTGGGTTTTAATAGGGTCAAATAAGTAACTAACTAACTAAAAGAAACTTTGACATGTACTTTAGTGTTTTAGTTTGACCCAAGTCTCATCCACTAACATGGAGGAGGTGGAGCTTATCACCTATACCTCAGCAAGTCACCAGGGGGAGCTCTACTTGCTTTGACTTTCTACAACCAAATTCACCATGGTTATCGCAAGCATGTAGGGTTGGGTGAATCCAGATTTTAAACAGAGTGCAGTGACACTCAACGAAGAGCTAACCTCAGCTATACACTTGCAATTTTTTATATATATCTGTGGTTTTTTTTTCCTCCTTTCACTTGGTGAGAAATATACAAGAGGGTTGCCTTGGCAACTACAGCCTGGAACGTCCACTAGAGACCAACTGTCAGCTACAAAGTGACAGGAGACAAGCAAGTGGTTTTATAAGTGGATGTGGCTGTGTGATGCTTTAAGTTTAAACTTTTGTATGAGGCACCTTGTAGTTTTCTCATCTGATGGCATAGTCACTAAATTAGTTTGTCATACTGCTTTCAGAGTTCTTCTAATAAAGACTTAATAAATAGAACAATATAAGTCAGGCTTTGATAGATGTGATTCCTGAAAGTGCGTTATTTTCTTTATTCAGTTTGTCTTTATTTTTCTTTGTTAAAAGACTAACATATTCCCTCTTAACCTTTAACTTTATCCCAGCTCAGACGAGTAGTAAAAACCACAAAGAAACTAACAATTTTCCCTCCACACACACTCTCTCATCTCTGCTTTTCTTGTCTTCTTAGAGAACTTTTTTTTCTTTCTGTTTCTTCACTACCCTTCTATCTCACCGCTCACTGCTTCAATTTATTCTCCTTCACCGTCTCGTCCTCCCTCTGTCTGTTTTCCCTTTGCGACATCTCACACCGATACAGAGAGGACCAATATGAGATTTGTTGGTTGATGGAGAGCCACAGCCACTCCTGCACACCGGCTTGGTGTGTGTGTGTGTGTGTGTGTGTGTGTGTGTGTGTGTGTGTGTGTGTGTGTGTGTGTGTGTGTGTGTGTGTGTGTGTGTTTGTGTATGTGCTACTGCTGCTGTTCGGTTTGTGTATTTATTTGTCTGGAAGACAGAAAATAGTGTTTTTAAAAGTGTGGGTGTGTGTGCTTGTGTGTTTCTCTGCGAGTTTGTCACAGTGCTGCTCTGCAGGCCAGTGGCTGTCAGTCTAATTCCATTTCTGTGGGAGACAGAGATGCTGGAGATAACAGTGTTGTGTGAGCTACTGTACTGCCAGTGCCAGGGCTTGTGTTTCAGTGGAGTTTCAATTAAAGTGAACTGGCTCCTGGGAGAGAGGAGTGGTGGCCATCCGCCATGCTGCAGACACACACTCTATTCCCCGAGACTGATCGAATGCTTCCCCGCTATACAGCACAGCTTGACAGCAATGCAGCGTGATGGAAAATAGCGACAGGGGAGGCAGGGCAGGTTGTGTGCGCACAAACGCGCGCAGTCATCAACCTGCAAATAAATGCAAACAAACACTCCCTTGCACACACTGATGAATGCGCTCTGATTGCGGCTTCGTTTTAGAGGAAGGTCTACATGATTACTGGAAGTGTAGGAATACCTACAGAAAATTACATTTACAGCAAATAGCTACCCCACGTTGTGCATGGCTGCACCCTAGCAGCCAAAATTGCTTAACTTTGTCATTGTTCGCTTGGCAGCATCCATATTGTTGCCACCTCAAGTCGACTGTGTGCATATATTTTTGGGGTTATTAATCATAGTGGCATCTCAATTTTACCGGCTTATTCCTGAGAGGGTGTACAGAATGTCACCGTCGTGTGACATCGGCTCACCACCTCCCGGGGAATAAATGTACTTAGGCTGAGAGCTTGTATGATTCTTGCATGGCAGCGGCACCGCGCCTGTTCCTCTCCTGAGGTCATAAACTAAATCTAAATGTTTTCAACGGCGACGTAAGTGGAATGTGTCTCTGTGGGCTGTATTTGGACCCAGCTTTCTTTAAAGGGAAAGTAATCGTCTGCTGCTGTTTGGGTTCGCTGCTGTAATGATTGTTGTTTACGTACACATTTATTCGACTGAATTTTACTGAGGAGGGACATGATGGCTCCTGTTATTCCATTATAATTAACAGTGAAGAATGCATGGAAACAAAGTGAATGTTGTTCATATTTTCAACAATGAAACAGATGGCGAGTGTGCGCGACATAAAAAGGAATCAATCACAGTGATAAACTGGTCTCAGGTGCTCTTAGGAAAACCTTCAGTTTTAGTTCTTGGGGTTATTGGGATCATATTTTGTAGTTTAAGGAGGCAGTGAAAAAGCTCCAAATAGACCCAAACAGCAGAAAGATAAAGTCATTAACTATAGTCTGTAACTTATAGAGGAGACAGAAATTTCCCTCAGTAGCTGGTGGAGACCAAAAATGGGGATAAAAGTAAAATGAAAATTTAAATTTGAGATTTTCTAGGTGCCCAAAAACTCCAAATGGAAGTTAGGGACAAAGGCGACTTGAAACATTACGATCACCTTCCCTAATATTCTGTAGGTCTCCCTTGCGCCTCCAAAACAGTTGTGACTCATCAGAGAATGGACATATAGGTCTTCTGAGAGCCAGATACTTGATCACTTTGGGATCTAGTGGATTTGGAGGCCAGGTCGACACCTCGTGATGATCTTCATGTTTTTCTGAGCTGTTCCTAAACCGTTTTTTGTGCGTGTCTGGGTTTTTTGTGCGTGTCTGGCCATCAAGGAGCGTCGTTGCTATGGGGTGGGGGTGCCTGGTCTGGTCTAGGTGGGTGCTGCATAAGAACGCCAGGTCTAAACGTTTCCCAGCAGAACACTGAATTCTCACAAGATGATGAATGTTATTTACTGTCAGTGGTCATAATGGTATGCCTGATTGGTGTATATATATATTAGTAAGAAACCGTGTAAGGTAAATTAATCTGAGCAGTAATTGCTGTCAGTTAGAGGACATAATGTTGGATTACAGCTGTAAATACCACAGTGGAGCAAAGCACCTTCTCCTGTGCATTTTCGTTCCTAAGAGCCGTAAAACAAAAAAGGGGCAGAAATAGTATGCACTGTTCAGTCAGGTGCAGCTTAATAGTGTCGCTCATTGCGACTGAGCAGACGGTGTCGCCTGTGAACGAGCATTAGGTGACGTACGGTTAAACATACAGTAATCTGCAATTTGTCTGGTCTGCTTTTCCACGCTGCTGCGCAGAGGAGCAGCTAACTCGCTTCCCCCTCTAGCCCGTGTTTGCCGAGCTGTCGTGTAAAACCAGCCAAAACCCCACTGCTTTACACACTCTCTGAGTCCCCCCCCCCAACTCTGCTTGTTTACACACGATAACGTGCCTTGAGTAAACCCGAAAGAAGAGCTCCATCAGCATCACATGAAGAGGCGACGTTTTTCTCTCGAGTCAGCGTTCCTCAATCCTGACATGTGAAGAGCGGCGCTAATTTCCTCTCCTCTCTTCTCTTTGCCCGCAAGTGCGCTGCCGTTTTGATGATGTAAACACCTTAGCTGGTGTTGGCTGCTTTTAAATTGCCTGAAGTGGCTGCTTCCGTAATTGCGGGTTGAAGCAAAGTGCAAGAAATTGTGCGCGTGTTAAAAAAACAAAGCTTCTTGGCAAACAAAACGGGAGAAAGAAGTACGCGTCACGTGCAAGCGATCATGTCGGCGGTTGTTGACGGCGTGGTGTCATGACAAGTGTACCTTAAATTATCTTTAAGCGGTCACCATGTGACTCGTGATCACATTTACACCTCGATAAAGATCTTTAAATGACTGTAATTACCATCAAGTGACTCCACTTCAAGAAGGAATTAAAGTAAATACAGTAAAGAAGTGTTAAGTGGTGGGTGAAAGGAGGAACTGAAAACTGAGCTGGAGACGAGCTAAGAAGAAATAGGAGGAAAGATGGCGCCTGATGGCATTGAGGTGAGACTTGTAAGCCAAAGCAGCAGTCTCCTCTGACAGGACTGTTTCTCCATTTTTAGGAGCTATAATACTTTTATCTCTCAGAGCTGTGACGCTCGTTTCATCTGCGGCAGGGAAAGGCCGTAAAACACCTCAAAAGAAGATACAAACTTTACCGGGTGCAGTTTACTACAAACACAAGCCACTGCTGCCCTAGCCCTGCTTCTAGTGCAAATACAGGCACTGAGCCGAGGGGCTAAGGCTGCATGCTTGAATGCAGAAGTCTTAATCTTGAAAAATAAAAGGAAGCATCTGAATGCAGATTTTGGCATTGATTACCATGGCAACAAGCATTTGGGTCAGTCCTAAAAGAAAAGAAAAGAAGCCATATTCATTTGAAATATCAGCTGCTCCTGACAGGCTGAGGAGTGGTAACTGCGCGCTGGAGGAATGCCACAGAGTATATATGTGTACCACAGTATTTAACCAGACATCAGAGTTCTGCTGCCGCTACAAATGTCAGCCTATCTCTGCTGAGGATTAACAATGGATCTCCTGTCTTCCATCTATATCTCCTCTCCCTTTGTTCCTGCTTTGTCAGCCATTGTACCTCCCGTCTTTTCACCTCCTACAAATTAAGGGCCGCATTCAGCCATCAATCACACGGGTGCAGTCTTAAAGAGAACCGGGAGATAAAGATGCGAGGGCTGCAATGCCTATTTGTCTATCAACTCCCTCTGACTGACTAACCGGCTGAATCACAGTTAGCTCGCCAGCGACGGCCTTGTAGCTGCGCGGGATCGTGTTGCTTGGTTTGATTTCCGAGGCTGGTTACTTGGTTATTAAAGTGAGGCGCGAGGTTATTTTGCATGCTACCTGTTTGCCTCGAACGCACTGATCCGTGAAACCAAACTAATTTTCTCCTCCAGCGGTAATGAAGAATGAAGAATTCCTTTTGTCTAACGGCGGTGGGTTTAGCGCACAGTTGTCTTTACTTCTGTGTGTGCTCAGAGCAGGTCAAGTAGATTTTAAGTTCTCTCTCGGTGAGACAGATAATTCATTTTAAGAGGCGTTCAAGCATACATTGTTAGCTCGCTGCCTTTGATGCACTATACCTCATGGCTGCTGTTTGCAAATGTATGCGCACAAGGGCTTTTTACCACAAAGAAATTTGCATACTAAGATGTACACGGGGTGCTGTGCAAAAAACTGTGGGTCCTTCAGATATTTAGATTCTTTACCAGTACAAGCCAACATATCACTGTCCAAAAACCCTTTACTATTAAGTCTAGAATTTCTGCATATACACTGATCAGGCATAACATTATGACCATTAAGTGCTTCCAAAACGTCTCTTTCATCTTATCCTGCTGGCTGCTGCCATCAAGGAGTGACATTGCCGCGGGGTGCGGGTGCCTCGTCTGGTCTAGGTGGGTGGTACATGTCTAAGTAACATCCACACGAATGCAGGTCCCAAAGTTTCCCAGCAGAACACTGAACTGTCGCAAGATGGTGAATGTTGTTTAATTCTCCCGTCATCATGGTGTGGCTGATCGGTGTATATTTTTCTTGGGGTAATTTTGGTCGGCCGGCCACTCCTGGGAAGGTTCACCACTGTTCCATATTTTTGCCATTTGTGGATAATGGCTCTCATTGTGGTTCGTTGGAATCCCAAAGCTTTAGAAATGGCTTTATAACTTTTTCCAGACTCACAGATTTCAGTTACTTCTTTCTCATTTGTTCCTGAACTTCTTTGGATCTTGGGATGGTGTCTGGCTTTTGGGGATCTTTTGGTGTACTGCACTTCGTCAGGCAGGTCCTATTTAAGTGATTTCTTGACTGAGAACAGGTGTGGCAGTAATTAGGCCATAGTTAATAATAAAACTGCATTTTTTGTTTACACTCTTGCAACTTTTCTCTTTCAGCTAATTACCCATGTGAATCACAACCTGTAATTATATCTTACCTCAGACTTAATGGACCTTTGAATTAAATCAGAATTCTTCAACATTTCAATTTAATCTGATTACTTGCTCGAGTCTAAGGGATTATACCTTAATTATGATATTTCATAGGAAATAATTTGCATCTACATACTTTATAAGTAAGAAGAAGCAGCCACAGTGATCTGTTAGATGAAGAGCTGCTGAGTTCTGTATTAAAATGTCAGTCATTTGTTGTAACCTGTAGTATTTAATTGCTCGAAACTGATCATTTAAAATGTATTTTCTTAAAAATATCACAACTGGTTTAACCTATCTTACACCTTTTTGCTCCAGGCCAGGCCAGGCCAGGCCAGTGAAATATAGCGTTTATGTTTTTGCCTCAGGTGAGCAATTAAGCCTCCATTGGTTTTGTCAAACAATCTGTTGTGGTAAAGACAATTAGGATAGCATCTCTGCCAGTACTTGAGTCATCTTTACCCGGACACACCCTTACACTTGGCAGAAGAAAGAAAAGCCTTGATTGTTACCAGTAGAGTATATAATAGTCCTTCATCAGCGTATTGGCTCATATCCAGTGTCCCTGAAGTTTCATCTGAATCAATTGCTTCAGCTTTCACATCCAAAAAAATTATATATATATATCAAATAGCAATTTTTTAATTATCCAGTGTTTATTTTAACCTGCATTGCGTTGTTAATAGGGGAGTTTTTCCTGTAACAAGACACAGAAACATGCACCAAGTAAACGCTGAAACACTCTTTGATTCTCTTTACTTTTTGGGTGTTCTGTTTGTTGTGTAATTTTGCCCTAGCCATCTGGTACGCACATTAGCTGAACTCATTTTCAAATGCTACACAGAGTCTCCTGTCTTGTTCTAATGCTTTGTATGCCTCCCACTTTGCCTTTAATAGTTTGTTCCCCCCGTACTTTCTCTCACAGTCCCGCCCTCGCTGTGTTTCTAGATCCATCCTTCCTATTTTTCTTCCATCTGCAACCCTGTTTTCCACTGCTTCTCCACCCCGGTGTTGTTTTTCTCTCCTAAGCCACCTCTCTCTCTTTCTACCTCCTCCTTCCTTAGTGCATTAGTTGTGCCCATAGCAGGTGTTCATCTGTATGGCTGAGAGCGGATACCTGCATTGTACAGCCAAGGCGAGAAATGCTCTTTGGGGTAATGTTGCTTATCTTGCCTCTTAATGCGGTGAAACAAACGAAACACGGCTCACTGATATATTGGGAATCGGCTGCTAAGACACAGAATCGTTATTATTATTTTGTTTGCACCAGAAGCTTTGTGAAACATCTGATGCTTCCCATGGTGTTAAGGGGAGGAGGGGGGTCAGTCCTAATCCCACAGCACTTCCTGTGGCAATTATTTTCTCTCCCTTCCAATTGGCTGGAGGGGATGTGGGATGCAACACTGCCATCCAGTAACATGGCAGATGTCTCTCACTGTGTGATTACTCAGCGTCAAGTGGGCGGTGAAAACAGGTGACACGTTTATTTGCGGGGCGTGTGCGAACAGGGCTTTGGCGATTAGTCATCATTTGTGCAAATGTTCCCTCTCTTCTCTTTCACTTCCCAAAGAGGACGGCTTTTTAGTTCAGATGGAATACAAAGAGTTGCCACGCATTGCAGCCAAGCGCCTCGGCACAAGCAGTCGACTGTACTCATGCACCAGAATATTCCACCATTCAACTTGGCTACAGTTATTTACATAAAAAAATTGTACCTCCCCTATCTCGATTCACGCCTGGCTCTCGAATGCAGCAAAAATAACCCTGAAGCAGTTTAGTTGTGTCTGTTCATAGTATATTCATTCAGCACTCATTAAAATAGTCTGTTCTCCTACATCTGTGCAGATCTGCGTCCTTCTCCTAAATATGACTATGTGCAGAACTCACATAGATGGAATCTCTGTGACGTCATCCATAGGTGCCTTCGAGAACAGAGGCTCCTTTGTCACCATCATCAGGTTGCCTGACGCTCAGCCAAACAAATATGTGCAAAGCAATGAGCAGAGCTGAGTCTATTCAAGCAGCTGTCACTCAAGGCAGCCACATCCTTAATTATGCATAACTTGAGCATAATATAAAGTTATATTTAATATCCATCCCCGAACATTATAAACATGTTTTTTTCTTGCGGGACATTGGGTTACCTACTGTACGTACCTAGCCTATGATGGTGTGGGCAATTTATGCTTGAGCCCTCGTCAGTGTGGCTCGCTCTGTAAAAACTCCACCCAAACAGTAGTTGCCGCTGTGTCTTTTTTTGCCAGTCCGGTTCATTTTTGTTTCTGCTTCTTGCTTCACTTTCAACAATGATGACGTGGGTCATGCAAATGCTTGTATCTCCGAACCTCCTCAGTTAACATTCTCTCGATGTGCTCCGTCGTTAATCATCCAAAACAATCAATTTCAAAATTGTGGGTATGGAGCCTCGAGTGGCTATTTGAGGAACCACAGTTTCTCAGCCCCGGAGGTCATGATGTTCATTATGTTCTGTGTATATACTGATATAGATTTGTTTTATATGATTGAGGAAAGACAAGCATTTGAATATGTTCCATAATTGGCATCAGCATAATTTTCAAGATTTTCCTGATTTCCTGTTTTATTAATAAGGCGGAAAAAATTAGATAAAGTAAAAGCTTAAAGCTTGACATCAGCCTGTGCTGGCTTTTTGTTTCAGGTTGGTCTTCAACGTGCATGCTTTTTTTTTTGCTTTTTTTTGTAGCGTAAGGGTTATTATTTTCATTATTATTATCATTAGTGAATGTGAAACTTTTTTTTTTTCTGTAATGTGACTTGAAACGACCCCGCGTTGCCACTGTTGTGGCAATTTGTTGCTATATTCTTCCTCTGGGCACAGGGGGATGGAGTCCTTATTCTCCCTGTGGCTTTCAAACCTCTGATTTGTAGGTTGTTTCCCTAACAGGTCTAACGAGCTCAACACAAGATCTCTGTAAACCGGTTGGGAAAAAATGGACGCCGATTCACAGGGCGCTGATGCCGATCCTTTTTCTTCCAGATCCCCTCCCACCCACCCGTCTGCGCAGCTCAACGCGTGCGACACACTGAGATCGAGTGATAAAATGAGATAGCTGCTCCCCTCATTTGAATAAAGAGAAGGGTGCTTGATTTCAAGAGCCACTCCCAACACTGAGGTTTCGAGCACGAGGCAATCCAAACAGATCACGTCTCGAAACGGCCCCCAAATGGTTATGTATGTGCGATTCTGCTATCACTGTTCACCCAGCATGTCTAATGCACCTGGTAAACAATGATGCTTGCTAGCCGTGAAGCAGATACAATATCTGCTCCACATTAGCCTCCCTCTGCGTTCCCAGTGTCTGTTGACCCAGGCGTATTATAAACCTACAGGTACTCGCGGGAGACATGTGTGCTGCGAAACGACACACACCAGAGAGCAGCACTGCTGGCCTGCTGCACAGTAGGAACGCCATTGTCACATGCTGGCGGTAATGTGTGTGTGTGTGTAACTTGTATGCACTCAAAAGCGAAGGCTCTGACTTGAGGGCATGCTGGGACACAGCGCCTTGTTGCAGCGGCGGATGTGACAATACTGACGGCTAATGAATGCATGTAGTAGATTTCCCCCAAGGTATTGCTTCACTCCAATCTCAAGAGTCTCTCCCCCAGCACATATGATGATTAATATTCATCATATGGCTCCTCCATCGCCTCTTTGTGTCCGCTGGGACCTCCACACCCCGACACCGACATTATATACATTTACACACAGCCGACTTGATGCGATGCGTACTTGACTGTGTGCGCTGCGCGAAGGTTACGGTGTCTCGCTCAAGGGCGATGCGGTGTAGCGGTGGCAGGTAGGGTCCCGCTGGGAGTCGAGGAGCTTCGTCACGTATTCAGACCCCCAGCTGGCAAATACACGTTTAATGCTACCGAGTCAGGAGGGGCACGTGGCGCGCACAGAATGCACAATCACTTCAGGTGATTTACTTTGAAGCTGCCAGGGAGTGAGGGACGGGTGGAAAGATTTTCAGTGTCAGCACATGAAGGCTGTACACTGCCTCACACTGTATGAGTACTAACACTGACCTCGAACCTCTCTGAGGAGCTGGGAGTAAGAAGATGTTGTGGTATATTTCTGTTTGGACGGATATGTAACACATTTTGTGAAGTTTTGCTATTATTATTATTATTTAACATAACAAATTAATAAAATTAATCATAAAAATGTTGAAGTTCAGTATTGTGCTGTGTTGTTTTCAATCAAGGGAGCTAGTACTAGAGTCTAAAGAGACAAGTTTATGTGAGGCCCAGACCCAGAACTCGATGAATCACGTCATCCTGGGACAGCAAAAGAACTGGACTAATTGCTAGCAAGGGAGGCGTCAGGAATATGAAAACGAAAATAGAATAGATTTTTATAAATTTCTCTCAAAAGCATATTCACCAAAAAATTAAATTCATTAAAAATCTTGATATTAGCTAATATTCTTGCTATAATGTTAAATGGAATTTAGGCTATTTAAGTTGCACAAATTATAAATCAAACAGATAACTTGAACCAACTCATGAGTCTTTTACTAGGATTCTTTACAGTGATAGTATGTACAAGACCACACAAGGCAGAAATCTGTAAAAATATTCAAAAGTTTTAATTGTTTCATTGAAATGTAGAAAAAATACAGCACAGCATTGCAGAGTTGCTAATTGTGTATTGTTGGCAAGCAGCCTTTGTACACACACAGTACCAAATTTATATATATAGAGCTATTTACAGTCTCACTTTGAATAGAAGTTTTAATCCTGTTACAAACAGTGCTCGCTAAAACTGCCTGACATCTAGTGCTGGGAATCTAGACTTGAGTGTACATTACATTACACGTAACACATTTCGTAGACTCAGCTTTTCGTGTTCGGCAACTGGAGGAAAACTCTGCAAGCGAGCGCAGATAGTAATTTCCCCACTTACAGCTAGAGCTAGAGCAGCCAGACATCAATGGGAAGTAATGCTCCCCTTTTTACTCGCTCTATTTCAGCTACCTTGGCTTTGCAGTGATTATGTATATTGCACTCTGACTCCCACGTAATCTGAATGCAACAAGTTCATACGTGGGGAATCTATGGGAGGGCCAGAGAGGGGGTAGATGAGGCGTTCTGAGGAGGAGAGTGGGTACGACAAAATGTGCTGCACAGAAATAACCAGCAGACAGTGAGTTTATCCAACGTAGGAGCATTCCTAATACTCTCTCCTAAATTAATTACTACTAATAATATTGTACTATTATTTTTACAGTGCCATAAATAATAATAGGTAACTTGCACAGCAACTCAACTGTGGATCCGGAGCCTCTAGTAGCTTGTATGTCATTTTTAGGCGGCTGCAGGCTAATGTGAATTTCAAAAACGTCCTTTAAGACACGTTCTTCTCTTTCTGCATTATTCCTGTTGTATGTGAAAATATCTTAAATTGTCCCGTTTTTCAGATTATCTTTCCCCGCAAAGACAAACAGTCTGAAAGAAAGCGATCCCTCTCATAACACCCACACAGATGCGCTCAGAATCGTGCCTTACATCCACACATGAGCGCTTCCACACTCAACTACTACTAGCTTGCATACACCAGCGGAACTAATTGTTTGTAGAATTGATTTCTTATTTAATTACCAGACAAGCAAATTAGTTTAAACTTGAAATCCCAGAGCCACTCAATGGGAATTAAAGTGCTTCCAAAAGTTTTCAGCAGAGAGGAAAATGAAATTTTCTTTCGTGGTGATTGGTTATGTCGCTGAGAGGAAGGCTTTATTGCACTTCCACCCAGATTTATCAAGTGAGCATACACAGCGTCTCCCCAAAGAGAGCTGTGAGAGCTTTAATGCATCTCTTTCACCGGCTAAATTGAGAAGAGAATATATAGTTTCAATAGTGCACCTTCGGTGACTGCATCTAAACGCTGAAAGCTGTTTCTTTAAGTTGTCACTGTGTGAAAGAGGATAATGATGCCATCAGTGGCAACGGTGCCTTCGGGGACAGAACGGATGCATGAGTCAGATTAAATTGAAATTGAGGAAAAACACAGAGAAAATGTGTTGGGGTCGTGCTTTTCGGCAGTTTGCTTATGATAATTTCGTGCAAGGCGCTTTTATTGTTTTATGAAAGTGACACGGTGCTCTGTGTGCAATTACATTAAATAAACATGATTAAAGTGCAAAATACATTTTATGGAAGCAATTTTTTTCGAGGCATTTTTTATTTTTTTTTACCCTCACCTAAAAAAAAAGTTCTAACAAACTGTACAGTCAAGTATCAGGCATAACATTATGACCACCTTCCTAATATTGTGAAGGTCTCCCTTGTGCCTCCAGAACTGTTCTGTCCTGTGCCCTGTGGTGTCTGGTATTGTGTCTGGCCTTTGGATCTGGATGTGGGTTGAGGGGAGGGACTTCTGTGGTTCAGGCTTGTTCAAGTGCATCCCACAGATACTTTATCACTTTGAGATCTAGTGAATTTGGAGGCCAGGTCAACACCTTGTGCTGTTTTTCATGTTTTTTTGAGATGTTCCTAAACCGTTTTTTGTGTGTGCCTCTGTCAGGCTGCATGCTGCTGCGTCATTGTTATGTGTGAGGGTGCCTGGTCTGGTCTAGGTGGGTGGTACGTGTCTGAGTAACGAATGCCAGGTCCAAACGCTTCCCAGCAGAACACTGAACTATCACAAGATGGTTGATGTTATTTACATCTCCTCGTCATAATGTTGTGGCTGATCGGTGTATTTTTGCAGTTGAAAGTGAGAAAGGACAAGTAAGCAAGTGCCTGTAAGCTGCCATTTCAACGCCGAGTCCGCTGCACTGTGAGCAAGCTGCTGTCATTACCGTGCCCACCTAACCAGCTACTTACTGTAATAACCATTTGAAATGTCCAGTGGCAACATGACATTAACCAGCCGCGGTTGTTTGTAGCGTTTCGCTGTGTGAAATCCAGCCCTGAAAGCTTTAGTGTTTACACTGCAGCAAATAACACAAATGTTCAGCTACAAAAGGAGAACAAATGTCTTTGCTTTATTTAGACACACAGTGCTTTCTTGTGAGGTTATGTTTACTGGGATTAGACACCATGCTGTGTGACCCACCACGTCACCGCTATTAAAAAGTGCACCACAGCTCATGCTTTCACTCCCGCGGCTAACATTAGTTCAACTTACTGCCGTCCCGACTGTCCACCATGGGGTTCGGGGCGTTCAGGCTCTCAGCTCCACGCCTTTGACTCAGAACTCATCTTTTTAAAACGGCTTACTCCATTTAACCCATTTTCCCTTTAATCTCATTTCTATATACTTTTGAAATCTGTTTTATTGCATTCTTTGTCCTAATGTTGCTTTTTGACATGCAAAACAGACGTCACTAAAGCAGAGATTAACAAGATTCATATCCTCCGTTCACTTTTATTTTCATATTGTTCTCAATCCAATGTGACTGAAAGCGCCTCTTTGTTTCGCGGCCTCTAATTTCATGATGAATCATTTTGGAGTTTGAACAGAAGGCGCCGTGCAGGGCCGCCATCCCTCCACACTGCTCGCACTTGGCACAGGAACCTGAAACCTGATGGAGAGAAATAAGATCCCATTACTACACTGACAAAGGGAAATAAAAGTTGTCAGTGTTTCTGAGCCACGGCGATGTGAGGTCATCATTATTCACCAGCAGCTCCCGGAGGTTTCCGTAGCGAGAAGCGCAGAAGGTGAGACGGACGGAGGAGAGAAAGCGCTGAGTGGTGAAGCCATCGCCATCTTTTTCCTCGTCGCGAGCTTCACTTCCCCGCTCCCTCCGTCTGCAATCGTGGCCGTCCTCCTCCCCGTTGTCGAGTCATCACATTTTGTGCGGAAAATGAGATTCGCTGTGCCACCAAGACTGATGATCCCCTTTAACCTCGGCTACTGAAGCACTGTTCCCACTCCAAAATAGCTACCAGGCCTTTTAGTCTGCGCCATTTGAAGGCCTCTCATATCTTATGTTTAAGTGCTGTTGACTTTGAACATGCCCTGTTCGAGTCTAGATAGGCCGCCGTATCAGCTGGGCGACTTGAGAGGGGATCATTTCCTTTAAGTATTCTCAAAGTACACTCGACTGACGTATCCCAAGGGCGAATTGGATACCACTGTGGTAATAGTCGTGCTTTCTTCACTTGGGTAGTATATATTATAGGCTCAGGAGCGTGTCCTAGAATCAGGAATGTTGTGGTAATTTCACTCGTGTCTAACGGCTTTGGTTACGCTACATGGAGGATTTTCAAGTAGCTACACATCTAAATGTGATAACGTTGTTGGACTGAGTGGGCTAAGTGTACACATGGCACAGAGGAACCAGGAGCAACTTGTATGAATGTGGAATTTGAGAAAAAAACAAAACAAAAAAAAAAACATTGCCCTTTTCAGACCTGATGATCCGAAGTGCAGGTGTGAACACACCACAAGATACACTGAGGTTGTATATGAGATCTGCTACACAGAGGATTTCAAAGTAACTACACATCTAAATGTGATAAAGTGGTTGGTCTAAGTGGGGTAAGTGTACACAGGACACAGAGACAACAGGAGTGGAATTTGAGAAAAAAAAAATACTGCTCTGTTCAAACCTGTCCCAAGTAATCATAACATAAGTGCAGGTGTGTGTTGCTTTGTGTTGCATTGTCATCCACTTATCTGGGTCCGGCTTTAGCAGGGAGGTCCAGATGGCCCACTTCCACCAGCTCCTCTGGAGGAATCCCCAGGCGCTCCCAGGCCAGAAGGGAGTTGTAACCTCTCCATCGTGTCCTAGGCCGACCCTGGGGCCTCCTTTCTGTGGCATATGCCCGGAACATCTCTAACGGGAGGTGTACTGGAGGCATCCTTACCAGATGCCCAAAACACCTCAACTGACTCCTCTCGACATGGAGGAGCAGCGGTTCTACTCTGAGCTCCTTCCAAGTGTCCAAGCTCCTGACACTACACTTGTATCCACAATCTTGGTCATTACCCAAAATTCAAGACCATAGGTGAGGGTTGGAACGTAGATTGACCAGTGAATTGAGAGCTTCATGTTCTGGCTTAACTCTCTCTTCACCACGACCGACCCGCATCACTGCAGATGCTCCGATCCGTCTATCATTCTCCTGTTTTATCCTTCCCTTACTCGTGAACAAGATCCCGAGATACTTGAACTCCTCCACGTGAGACAGGAGCTCCTCCCCACCTGGATTGGGCCATACACCCTTTTCCAACTGAGGACCATTTCTTCAAACTTGAAGGCTTCACACTCGACTGCGAACCGCCCCAGTAAGCACTGGAGGTCGTAGTTCAATGAAGCTAAGAGGACCACATCAAAAAGCAGAGACGAGATCCTCCCACCAAGATGCAGACGTGCCGAGGGTGGATTTGAGATCTGCCACATGGAGGGTTTCAAAGTAACATCTGCAATGGTGTGTAATAGTGTTTGCCCTCTTTCCTGATTTCTTATTTGGAAAGACCTGGATGTGATGAACGGAACCATGAATTCTGCTGAAAAAATCCTGGAGGAGAATGTCCGGCCATCTGTTCCTGACCTCAAGCTGCAGCCAACTTGGGTTCTGCAGCCAGACAATGATCCAAAACACACCAGCAAGTCCACCTCTGAATGGATGAGGAAAAACTAAATGAAGACTTTGGAGTGGCCTAGTCAAAGTCCTGACCTGAATCCTATTGAGATGCAGTCGCATGAACTTAAAAAAAATGTTTCATGCTTGAAAACCCTCCAACGTGGCCGAATTACAACAATTCTGAAAAGATGAGGTTTAGGGGGCAATCGCTTTTTCACACAGAGCCATGTAGGTTTGGATGTTTTTTATTTTCTTATAAAAACCTGAATTTAAAAACTGCATTTTGTGTTTGCTTGTGTTATCTCTGACTAATATTTAAATTTGTTCGAGGGTGTGAAACATTTAAGTGAACTTAGGATTCTGGATGTACGTGAAATCTGCATTTGGAGGTTAACTAACTAAATAATAAATGATCCAAACAGGAATTAACTAATTAAATGGTTGAATTGGGTGAATAAAAAATAAAAATGTGCTGACATATGTTTAATTAACCATATGATCAGAGTAGGCGATGCATGATGCACGGGAGATTTCTACCGCGGATACATTTTTAATTTGTGTTTTTAATTATTTACCTTTCATCAATAATTGTTATGTGCATGATTTAGAGAATGGATGATAATGCAGTAGCTAAACTAACATTGGTCATGCTGGAGGTCTTTTTTGCACTATTTTCAAGTGCAAAGGGCATCAGAGGTTCATATAACCATCGTAGCTGCACAAATAAAAAATTTAGCAGAAGTGTAAGTAGTTGCCAGTGTTTGTGCAGGTAAACAAAGCCTCTGAGATTATTTGTGATTTTTATAGATTTTCTTGGGGGAATGTGAGATTAAAAGAATATCAGTTCTAAAATATACAAAGAGGAAAAATAAAAGGCAGAGACTCAAGATAGGGGGAAAACTATTCTCTGGAAACACAATGCCGGATGGCGTGCTCCAGCTAAATAAATTATCACGGGGGCTATTTTTAAGCTGAAGTGTAAATGCAGTAATCCTTGGAGCAGGAGCTGCGAAGAGCCAACACACAGAAGCCACATCAGGGAATACAGCTCTGCCTTTATCTCCCCCTCCCTCCCTCCGTCCCTCCCCCCGCCACACTCTCTCTTTCCTCTTTCTTTTACATTCTCCCTCTTTCTCTTCTCTCACACACACGCACACACATCCTCTGCTCCGCACAATCCCACCCCAACCCAGCACCTCTGTCTTTTCTCACTTCATCCATTTCCCTTTTCTCTTTCTCTTTCTCTTCTCCCCTGCCTTTCATATGGTAAAAGCCTCTTTTCTGTGTCGCAGTATTTTGCTTATCACCGAGCCCTCTATGGGGACTCCGCCGAGTTCTATTGTAATAAACAATAACAGACCTTTGAACAAGACAGGGAGGGGAAACATGTAAGTGGCACGCAAAGAAGCTGCAGTCAGAGGATATTAGGCCACAGTGGGTCATTCTGCAACTTGCCGGGATCCCAGGGAGAGCTCCTCCTTACGAAGGAGCCGTGGTTCCTCTGCAGTATTGTGCTGTTTTGCTATATATGGGGAAAGAAAAAAACCAACTGTGCTGCTGTTTAATAGCACATAATGGGGTATCGTTAATCACCGGCGCAGCCTGAGGTTTTACAAGGTTAATGACGGCATAGGCAACCTCTCGACTGTGTCCCATTCCTCAGGTATTTATCAGTGTCAGCAGAAACCTGTGAGCCGAGGCTAGTTCACAGTTCCCCCAGTCACCAATGTCTTTCTTTTTTGGTCCCCCGCATCTTTTGTGCTTGAGCCCTTTCACTCATTTCGTTGGTGTGTATTCTGTTCTGTTCTGTTCTATAGGTCCCTTCACGGTTTGTAAACAATGTGACATTTTTTGAGGGGCGGGGCTTAACTGGATGCAAAACATCTCAATCACTAAGGCCTGTAAACGGTGGTTAGCATATTTCAATATTTCAATGTTTTGGCAAGAATGGACGAGGAAAACGTATATTTTAGAGAACATACTAATACACTCACTCTACGAGACCGACTGATGGGACTATATTCACAGACCCTTACATTCTCACTCACTGGATGGACGATTTGACCAAAGGAGGACACAGAAGGGATGAAGTCTGGGCTGTCTCTATCAAATGAAGCCTCTCCAACCAAGATATTAGAAGAAGTAAGCGGAACCACTGTGGAGGCTAATGTAGCAAATGAAACTTCTGCTTGGACACCCCTGAAACATGCAACTAATGTTGCATTAGCTCGCAGTTAACATTAGCATTAACGTGAAACAATAAATACAGCAAAGTGACATTTTCATGGTTGAAAGTGACAGTGTTAGCCTCAAGTTTCCCTCTGTTTAGCCTCCAGTTAACGTTGTGACACCACAGTGACGTAGGCCATGAAGGGGTCTATTCTATTCTATAAAGTAAATCTCTTCAGTATCAGGGGAAACTGATGATATATTCATAATGCAATGATTATTGATTATTCTAGAAAATCTTTATTATGTGAATCTCAAGTGACATATTATAAAGCATTAAGTGCCAAAAGCTGCAGTTCCATCGAAGGCGAGTCAGTTCCCAAAAACTTCTGTGGTAAATTATTCAAAAAACAGTTTCCGTCTCTAACACTAATTAAGGGTAGTTAAGGGTGTGGTTGCTGTGAGTGACAGGTGGGTGCCGTCCCAGGTTGCTAGCTGCTGTCCGCTGCATAAAACTAATATAAACAGCCCATTCTCACCCTGGAGAAACCACGACACAAGAAGAGTGTTTGAGTTGTATGACTCCACAATTAAACAGCTAACTATTTCAACTTTGGAGATTTTTATTTTGATGTAGTAAACTACTTCCAAATATGATTGAAAAAACAAGTAACAGCACATATACACTGAGATGTTCCTGAAAGCTCTAGTAGTTTGTGAACCTGACATCTTCTTTTTCCAAAGGAAATAAGAGTTGCAGGTCCACAACAATGCAAATACACTACAATAATCCAGAACCAATGCTGTTTTCCCAGGTAAAATTTTGAAGCAAATACAGATCTATATAATCACTTTATTTCCCTCATGGAAAGGGCTGGCTGCTTCAGCTGTAATCACGTCTTAAAACCGGTAACCACCAAAGATGTCGCTAAAGGCTTTGGCAGTTTGCACCAGTAATCCCACCGTAGCAGAACGAGGCTATTGTGCTTTCTCGTTTAACACCATGAATCATCTTACGCAAATTACCACACAGACATTCTCAGAGAGATGCACGCAGATGTCAGCGTGCGTGTTCTGAAATAAATGAGGGGCTTGTTTTTTTACTGTTCCACTTTTTTGCTCCTTTGCATCGCCATCTTAAAGCCCCGAAGGCCATGACAGCTTTGTGTCAGCAGAGATTTCCGGCATGATAGAGCAGTGCAGTAAGGAAATGGCACTGTGCTTAGTTTGACAGTCCCCTGCTGAGCAACTAGAGGAAGCTGAACCATGGAGGCATGGGCTGTGCATGTGCAAATGTGCGAGTGTGTCACTGTATGTGTTGGCAGGTGGCAGTGGAAAAGGCACGGTAGCAAACAAATCCAACTTGACACAAGTAAGAATGCTAAAATACAAGCACTTTGAGAACCGCCATCCTCCTGTCTCCTGCTCTGCATAAAATAGACTTACTTACTTAACCTCACTGGGTTAGGCTGATGAGGAGCGCTGCTTTAAAGAGATGGATCGAGCGAAGGAGATGGGGAAACTTTGCGTCGGTTGTTTATGTTGTTGAAATCAGGGCAGGAAAAGAAGCAGGCACGTTGGCTCGGAGTCGCGGTAGAAGGAGAAGAAGAAGGAGATGACCTATTTTGAACACGTGCTGGAAGACGCGACTCTTTAAACGTTATCTGAGCCCCACAGGGACTCAAGTCTCTACATATATGCTTGTACACATATGTCTGCCTTGTCCGTGGCCTTTCCTAACTTGTCTCAAGTTGCACTTCATTAATTATAGATGAATAATTCGCGTGTGCAGATGTAGCTGGACTCTGGGGCCCCTCATTTTCTTCTTCTGGAAGACCGGTGACAGTAATTTTATAATTTGTATAAACCATAACTACAGCCCTTGAAGATGTAGACATCTGAGTTTTTTTTTTTTTTGTTATCTTGATATTTTGATTTGGACAAATTTTAAAAACTTTTTTAAGAAATCAGATTTTTAATAGAACACAAACACTGATCAATTTGAATATCTTCAGTCCCTGGATCATTTGTTGTTGCCATTCCAGGAAACTCAACCACAATATATCAGGCCATCTCCAGATGCGAGTCAGTGCCCACAGGCCTCTATGTTGAAACTTTATGGAAGTAATAAACATGCTCACAGTGGTACAGTGGCTTTGGTTTTGATCGCTATTACTGTCATTAATGGCAACTGTAAGGTTAGGGGTTATAACAGAAGTAACTTGTTTAAAACATATCCGTATTTCCTCTAATAGTGGCTGGTATTCAATTAATAATCTGGTCTCTTGTAAAGGCTGGTAGCGCGGTTTACACAAACAAATAAAGGCTGGCGTCAAATACAAGCTGGGTTAAAGAAAAATAAGTGAATAAGATAGCGGTACGCTATGACGTGTGTACGGTACCGATACATATGTTTGTTTTTTTTAGTTCAAACTGATACAATGGTGTCATTTAATCATTTGTCCGTTCTGACCACCTGTACTTAAATGTTAATTAATCCTGCCTGGTTTCTGTTGCGTGTATGGTGTACCTGCTAAAGCGAAAAAAAAAAAATAGCAATGGTATATGGTAGAAAACTTTGAGCAGGTTAGAAATAAACAATGTGCCTCCAGTAACGGCCGGCTACTCTTGGCAGCTGAGTAAATAAAGGACCCGGCCACTATTAGAGGAGATACGGTAATTGAGAAAGCAGCCGCTTTCAGTGAAAGGTGGACACAGCTTGACTCATGCGCCACCTTTTTTGATCATTACCGAACTAATTGGGAGTCAAGCGGAGTCAGGCACCGCTAAGATGGTGAGAGCTAGGGACGCCACACTGAGCTTCGGACACACTCCTTAGAAAACCTATGGGGGCGTCATGGAGGGTTCATCCTTTCTGTTGCGCCCTAACAATGTGGCTCAGATGTGTGTTTTTAATCATGTTTGGACAAAACTGCAACTCAAGACAGCGCAAAGGCGTAAGATTCGTATCTTATCAGTCTTTGGTTAAACCAGCGATTCTTGATAGCGACGTGTTGGACTCGTCATTTCATGGGATTTGTTGACAACACACAACAATCCTTTGAAAACACGTCTTCATGTTTCCCGACCGTCAGGTACACGCACAGATCCGGCCTATAGAACAGACACTTCAAAGCTCCGTGGACAGAATCAGCGCAACGCCTTCCTTGTTTATATTTCCGCGCAGCAGATGTAGCCGCACAGTGAGGTGTGCTTTTGATGGAGACGGCAAGACAGCTCTGATTACGGATGCACAGCTGAGAGCTGTGAGGGAAGAGGAGAAAGTGAGGAATGGCAGGAAGAGAGAGCGGGAGAATTGGATGATCCAGACATTTGACTCCGTGTCTCTAAAAAGCTGCTCATCTCTCGATAGTGCCAAATCACGTTTATCACTGACACGGGCACCGCGTACAGGTAGCGCATGGCTAACGTGGCTGCAAGCATTCATGTTGGGTGAGACGGGCTCCGAGGGAATTACACTGCGAAACAGTACATTAATGACACAGCCACTCTCCCTTTGTTTGGGACGCAAATGTGAAGAGGTTTTGTAATTGGTTAGTTTAATAACTGCAGACACACAGAGTGTTCTTCGCCTCTCATTCACACGCTCACAATTACACACCACAGAAACATGCCAAAATTGTAATTTTCTGTCAGATGCTGGAGCACGCACACTCCACTCCGTGTCAGGGAGGCATTCACACGCTGCTCTGTTTAATTTAGGTTCGGAAGATTACAGTAATTACGTGAAAGAAAAGATTTTGCGGAGTGCTTTGCCCTTTTTCTTGTCCTTGAAGAGTGAATCGGCGCCGGCCGAGGGACGGTCGCTCTCCTTTACGTGAACGTTTACCAGAAAATGCGCTCGCGCAAGAGGCTGTGAAAGCAGCGTGGGCGCGATTGTTTCGCATGGCGTTATGGCGCCAGTGATCGCCTTTGATCACGGCAAAGTGTTTCCTTGATGTGACCGCACCGATCTATGCTTTACATCGCAGGGCATGTGTGTGAGTGAGGGCTTGTGTTCGCACGGCGACGGCCAAGAGAAGCGCAGCAGCGCCGACACAAATTGGAAATTCGGAGTATGTCAATGAACTGCACCTCTGGGCCCGCTCTCCATGCAGAATAATACGTGTACATGCACGTGTGTGACGGATGCAGTTGGCGTAAACTGCCCATGAAATTAAGATTCCGCTCGCTAATGTGGCCGCTTGCATCTGCGGTTGACAATGCAAACTATCCTTGAAATTAAGATGCAGGCCAGGAGACATTCCTTCTAGCAGAGCTCTCTCGCGCTCTCGCCATCCTCTGAAGTCGGAGGGAGTAGGGGGATTTGAAGAATCTCTCGAACATGCTGACAGCCTGTCAAGGCCCTCCTACGACTGTAATGAATTTCAGTCTTTTGTGGTGTGTGTGTGTGTGTGTGTGTGTGTGTGTGTGTGTGTGTGTGTGTGTGTGTGTGTGTGTGTGTGTGTGTGTTTGTGTGTGTGTGTGGTCCCGCTGCACTGATAAGCCCTGACGCTTGTGTTTGTGTTTCTTAGGTATGCTAATATGGTTTTGTTTTAAAAACACATATGATATATTTATATGCAAGGATGTGTGGCCCTCAGGAAGTAAAGAACAACGGTTGGTCTGAATCAACCAAGTTTAAAACTTGGTTGGTTGGATTTTATCATAGACTGTATAAATGTGTTGCCACTTTGGCCAAAACAACCAAGCGGCATCCTCCAGGTCTCAGCCATGAAGCCCCACGTGGAAAGTGCAAAAAACTGCAGTTCATCAAGTGGCCACTTGAGGCTCCAAAAGGGAGCAAATCCCCATAGATCCCCATGTTATAAGGCCCAGCTTCACAGCATTATTAAACATGTTTACAGCCTGGTACAAAAACGATTTTATTTCATTATTCATGGCAACTGTACGGGTTGGTGAATTCTTTTCTAAGTCATTTGTTTATGTTTTATTAAAATTCCGCATAATTAAGGGTGTTCCCGCCTTGAGTGACAGGTGGTGGAGAGTTGGGTGGGCGGATCTCAACATCTGACATGATGGTGACAGAAACCATCCTTTGGAAAAAACAAAATTATTTGATGTGTATTTTAGCGTTTTATGTTGGCCCAAGTCCCATCCACTAGCATGAAGGAGGTGGAGCTTATAACCTATACTGCAGCTGGCCACCAGGGGGAGCTCTACATGCTTTGGCCTCACTTTAAAGGAACTGTTCCGTCATCCGTAATGATACAGTCTATGCTTTGTTTTGTTTTTTGTTTTTTTACCAGGACTGTACGTAAAGGCAGATAAAGCCCAACTCTTAATTTTAACTCCTATTATGCCATGAAAAAACATGAAGAAGAAGTATTTTTCATGGATCTGGATGCTCCTTCCACAACTTTCTTCTTGTTGTTTCATTCAAAATCAATCATTGGCTCTCATTTTTGGCTCTCTACCCTGAGTTTCAGCCCCCACTGTTGAAGAAAATAATGTATAAAGTCACAAATCTGTTGCACCGTGCACTGCGTACACACACACACACACACACACACACACACACACACAGACAGGGTTGGCATGTATCTTTGTGCCTTGTCATCACATGCTCCGACTGAGCTCTAAATGTCACTTGTCTCTCTCTGCTTCATCTGCCCGACTCATCCTCCTTGTCTTCGCTCTGCATGTGAAGTGCTTGTTTGTGTGTGTGCATGCATGCATGCATGCATGTGTGAGTGTGTTTTTTGTTTTTTCGCTGACGTGCTCTGATGTGTATGCAGTACATGGACAAAACGCTGCCGTGCGACTCCCTTCAGACGAGGCCTGCAAGCACAAGATGCCCACTGACTGTATTGATTTCCTCGTGCCATTTTATAATTGTCTTCCCCTTTTTTTATTACTCCCTCCCTACCTCCCTCTTTCTCTTTCTCTTTTATCCTGCCTCCCTTATCTCGTCCCTCTCTCTTCTATTTTTCTAATTCCAACCCCCCCTCTCAATCCATTTTTATGCCTCGCTGTGCCCGTGCTTGTTATCTTAGCCGCTTTTTCTTTTTTTCCCCCCATTTGATCTCAACTTCTTAATTTCCTCTCTCATCTACGTCACACAGCTCAGTTTCGTTTTGCAGCCCCCCTCCTCCCCCACTCCTCTTGTGATGGTCGTCATCATTTCTCCTTTTGCTCTTCCGTTTCATCTGCGCCCCTCCCTCCCCCCTTCCCGCCTTTTCTGGGACTGTACATAATTCCACTTTATCTTTCTGGTGTTTTATCCCCTGAAGTTTTTCTTTCTGTTTCTGTTATTCCCGCAGCCTCTCTGGAGTGCACTCCATCCTCACCGTAGCCCGATGGATGGAGCGGGACCGCCAAGGAGGATGCCCGAGACACACCCCCGCCGCATCGCCAACGTCCACCCAGGCCCCTTCCCGGACTTCTTCGTCTCACACCTTCGGCCTCCCGTCGTCAACTTCTCCGGAGGCTGATAAAAAAAAAAAAAAACAACATTCCCTCTTCTCGGCTGCTCCTGAGAAGCTCCCACGAGCTCTGACTCGCTGTTTCCTCTCAGTCTAAACAACAACTCCTCACAGCTTCCCGGAGTATGAGCAAGAGTTTCCATTCCAGCGGCCGTCCCATCTCCAGTCATTTCTGACCTTTTGCAGCCAAACCACCACCAAACGTCTCACGCTATAACTCCTACACTCCTCTCGTGTGTGTCCCTCAAGGATCCAGCCGGGACCCCTCTGTCTACCCAGAATGCAACACTTGCTTTAGCCGGGTTTCCTAAAAGCGTTTAAGCACACAAACACAACTTCTGTGTCACCGCCGTGTGATTGTGCGCTTATTTGTTTTTAAGGACCTCGACCCGGGACGCCTTCTCTCTCTCTCTCTCTCTCTCTCCTACCATTGAGAGTGACACACGGCATAATCCAAGCTTTCATCCCGTCACTCAAACACAATCTCTCGGTCTGTCTGTGGCATGTTCGCTCTTTCATCGTGGCACTTTAATGTGTTTTGCCCCTCGCCCCCCCTCCTCCCTCATTGTGTAGTCTTGTGGTGTACTGCTGAGCCCGGTTCAGCCGGATGAGGACAGAAAAACAGACTGTGCACAAGACGATCCACATCCCTTCCACCCCTCTTTTCCTCCTCTGGACTATATTCCTTTAAGCCCGCAGAAGCGGAACACATTTGACACACACATATATATATGTATATGTACGTACGTGTGTGTGTTTTTGTCTTTCTTCATCCAGTAAACCGCGTTGGACACCGCCCGGTGAAGTATCCACATCCATTTCGCTCTCTTGGGTCAGAACCTGAGGAAACTTCACTGTGAACAGTTAGTAGGGGAATAAAGACTGAACCTAGCATCCTATTAGGGACGGTTAAGTTGGCTCCCCCAGAAATGAATGGCATCGTTGTGAAAAGCAATCGGAAGGAGATGGAGCAGAACCTGGGGGGAAATAAATAAATAAAAAAACAGGAATGAACTTCAAGAAGAAGAAGAAGGAAATTCCCGTGGTGTCCCTAAAAGTGTGGTTCCAGTAGGTAAACTAATTTGGTAACCCATGGAGGGGGGCGGGGGGAGCAGCAGCAGCAGAAGGAAATAAAAGGAGGGCAAAAGGGCTTCGCGAACCAAGAGATGCTTTGACTTGAAATTCTTTTGCTCTAACGAAGAGAGAAGGAGAAGAAGAAAAGACATCACAAGATAACAGGAGGAGAGGCCTTTTTTTTCATTTCCTGCCCTCTGTATCTTTATTGCTCCGTCTGCTCTCCATCTCGCCGCTTGAAACTATTTTTAGAGGAGATGTATTGAAAATAGAGTAGAAAGGAGACGTACCGTGCGCGCGAGAAGCTCATCGAGGAAATGTTGTCTGTCGGTCGTATTAGAAAGATACTCCGTGTTCTCTTACTGTGTCTGACGAGAAATCTCTGCTGTCAATGTGAATAATGGCCACTCACTGTTGATATAGGTATAGGTAGGTATTTTAACTGCACTTCAAAAAGCACACGTGTCTGTAATTAAAAATGAAAAAAAAAAAAAAAAAAAACACCCGGACCACCTCCATGCCATCTCCTCCGCTGTGTCTACGAGTGTAAATACATTATTAAAACCTGTAGCCGCTATAATGACTTCTGTATCAGCCGGTGTACATGAGTGATATTTATCAAAAGCTAATATCCACGCTGGTGTAGCATGAGCTGTTGTCACGGTAACAACATCTTTTCTTTTTCTGGACGGGAGCTGTCAATCATAGGAGCATAAAGTTGCGGCCTCAGCGTCAGGGGAGGGAGGGGTGTGGGTCAGTGCTGGGCCCCCCGAGAGCGATTGCGTTTTAATGGGATTCCATTTGTACACAGGTCCCACTGTGTCCGGCCACTCATTGTTTGGATAGCAGCCGTGGTCGTAATGCGGCAAAGACCTGCGAGCAGATTGAATAGTATTGATCAGTTCTGCGGGACGTACAGTCGGCCCCTCCGGGATTACAAAAACCTCAAGGACTGTGTGTGGGCTGTGTTTTTTTTGTATTCGCGTGCGTGCCGACAGTCACATAGGGATGGAGCTGTCCGGGCTAAAACACAAGTGGTTATTTCACAGTCGGGTGGAGATGCCGTGTCCGTGTCTGTCAAGGCCACGGGAGGAAGTCATTTGGAGGGGGATGGGAGTGAAGGGGGAGGGGGAGGCTGAGGCTGAAGCTTCCGTCAGGTTTGGAATTTCTCCACTCATTGATTTCAGATTGGGAAGTGTCCATAACTCAGCTGGTAGAAATGGTGTAGTCGTTGGGAAACGAATGTGTGTGTGGCTTGATTTAATTTGCAGTAGACGCCAAAATGGAGATCCTGAATATAACCACTCAATATATTTATGTAGGGTTAATTATTTAAAAAAAAAATCTATTTAATCACATAGGCATCCAAAAATGTATATTTGCTGTCTTGCCAAGTAAAATATGAAACTTTATTCTGTCTAAAGAGTTAGAGGAGCTCCGCTCGCGTGTGGCTTTTGTCCAGCAGCTGGTTATAACAGCTGGTAGACAGCTAACAGACTCCATCTACCAGCGTCTCTAATCTTGCAAAATTTGCCACAGCAGTATACAGATATACACCAGTCAGCCACAATATTAAAACCACCTGCCGGATGTTGCGTACTTTATACCTTGCACTGCCAAACCTCTATGGCCTATTGATGCATTGGCATAGGACCGGTGGGATTGTCCTGTGCTGTCTTTGAGTCCTGTGCGTTGCACTTTTTGGCCTCTGTGGATCAGCACATCCTGCTAGATGCTCAATTAGATCGCTACTTGGGAGTGTGCTAGGTCCACCCGGCAGTGCTCTAAATGTTGTGACTGGTGGATGTATGCTAATGACCTGTAAGGTACTTTAAGGACTCTACAAAGAAGGACACCCACCTCGCATTGCTTGAGTCCTGACCAAAAGGTCGCCCTTGAACTCACCACCAAAGGATCCAGCCAGTGGCCAGTGAGCATGTAGGTTTTGAGCAAGGAAATAACTCTTCATGCCAGCAGGTGGCAGTAGTCTATGTTCATTATTTAAAAGGGTAAACTGGAAGAGCTACTTTTAGCATGAAGGCTAGCTATAAATTATTGTGGAGAGCTGTTCCTTCAATACTGGTCAGTTGGTCTACAGTTTATTTGTTTTAGATCAGGGGTTTTTTAACATTTTTTTAGGCCAAGGACCCCCAAACTGAAGGAGAGATTAAGTAGGGACCCCCTACCTACTATATGTGTAAACTCAGCTAGTGCTATTTGTAAATACACATTATTATCATCATGTTGCATTCAGTATTGAGCTATTCAAATAGTACACAGTAGGGGGGCTGTGCAACCGCCGTAAACATAAAGATACCTAACTGGTGTATTGACAGATGAATAAAATAATTGACAGATTCAATTTTTAATATTTAAACGTAGCTAAAAGTAGCAGGGGCAGTGAATCAACAAGCCACTTTAGTGTCAGTAGTCGACTGATGTTAGCGAGCTGCACAGTTAGCTTCTCTTCTGCTGATATTTTTTAGCATGTGTCCGGGATTTCACTGGATTCTCGTTAATGTGCATTTAAAGAAATTTAAATTTGTGATGGAAAAATTGTGGGGCAAGATAAAAACAAATATATATATATATAAAAATGTCTAATCAACCAAAGATTTTGCGACCCCCCTGCAGTACCTCCGCGAACCCATTATGGATCTCGGACCCCCTGTTGAAAACCTACGTTTTAGATGATCATGCTGTCATGAAATGATTTGTGTATTTGATCAGAACAGATGAAGATGATGTCACCCTTTGGTTCTGATCAACCCATTCGCCAACTAACACCAACAGCGTAGGACACACAACAAAGACTAAGGTCACACATGCTCATTGATGGCCCAGGCGCCGGCCAACAGCTGATCATCAGCTAGGTGTGTCACGGCCGTAGAGGTGCTATTAGGTGGCTTTTGTTAGACTGTTACCATCTCTGTTTCCCTATTTCTACTCCTTTGGCTAGGCTGGTCAGACAACTGCATTGTTACACTTAACAGACTTGTGTCAGCGTTCCCATCTCTAAGAAAATAGAAAGCTGTGTTCAAAAGCATTTATGTTTCTGCATAAAAACCCCTGACAAAACCAACGTCCGTGCATCCCCAAAATCCGGTGGGCAAAGAACGCAGAGCTGATTCCTTGTGATCTTACAGCATTTGAACCCTTGCATTGAATTTCATCATGTTTTTGATGATCGCCCTGTAAAGAAAGCGCTAACCGCGTTGTAACTCCCTTTCAATACCGCACCTTGATGTGGCTTTAGAGGATTATTCAAAGCGTTTGTAGCTAAATGTATTCCTTTTCTCTCAAAGCGTGTTTGAAATTAAGTTTTACAAATTTTAGGTCAGGACCTACATTTGCTTGCAGGCATTTTGCTGCATAACAAACGTAGTGGTGTGTTTTAGTAATCTATAACTGCAGCGCTGTAACAACACACGGTGCAAGCAGTAAAATATTGATTCTTTATCAATACTCTCCAGAGTCGCCTCCTTACAGGAATGGGAAGGGAGGGAGTAGATTTTTCTCCGGAGGCACAAGGGAAACTTCCCACACTGTTCCTGGCCCTGATTTCCTGGCATTACCAGCTCGAGATGTGGCGGCTGTGCCAAGGTGTCTGCGGACTTGCCTGAACTGGCTCACGGAGCCCATAGTCTCCTTGTACCTGTAAGAAGTCTGGCATGCACTCGTAGACGCTGATACACAGTTACACAAGACGCCACCAGTACAAACCTCACACAAGGTTATTGCACAAGAAGTTTCACACGTGCCGGCACGCATGTTAAAATGTGCACAAAGCCCGACTTTGTACAATACAAGTACACAACCGCACACACACAGTTACAGTATAAACAGTAATAACAAACACTCTCATAGCTGCTGACATGTTTCACATCAGTTATGCATAAACAAATATTTCTCAAACCCAATCTCAGAAGACAACCTTTTTTTTTTTTTTTTTTTTTTCCGCCACGTTGACAGCATGTTTGAATTCTGTTCCGAGTGTTTTTGTAACAGGCATGCAGACAAAGTCCCGATCTATCTACATATACGGTGCCTAATGATGAATAATGATGATACTGATATCATGATGAGTATATATAATAAACAGATTAATCTTCATGTGCTGCTGTGTTCTCTGTTTATTCTGTCTCCGTCCTATCTGCAGTTGGTCCACTGTGGTGTTAAAAACTAGACTGTGATGCATGTGACGCTGCGTTTCAGACAGGTTTCCTCTGGTTAGCACGCAGCGGCGGCTTCCGATTAGTCCTCTGACACCTGCGGGGGAAAAAACGCTTTTCCTCACATTTAAGGAATTTATTCTCTGCATTAACCCACACAATTGAGTGTGCAGTCATGCAAGGTGCGAGGTGATGTCTGCAGGGTTTTAGATGCTTGCTCGAGGCACCTCACCCGTGCCCGTGGTGGAGATTGAACTCCCAAATCACTACACCTCAACCCTAGCCCCTCTTTGTTTTTATACAGTGGGTTGCAGAGACAGTACAAGAACGGAGCAGTGGAGGAGGGGGAAAGAGTGCGCGTTTCATCCTCTGTTTTTGTATGTGCATATTTCTTTTTTAAAAATATTTTTTCCTCGAAGGCCCTGAAACGCTCTTTCTCAATCAGCCTCTTACCATGAGCACATACACGCACACGGCCCTGATTAGCAAGGTTTTTGAGTGCAGCATTCTTAATAAATTATCCCCGTTTGATTTCATGAATATTTAATGTTTAAGTCACTAGCGAAATACTTGGAACTGAAGCCACATTTTCAGGGACGCAACAAGCCGGGGAGAGAGTCCAACAAGAGTTTCTCATTTTCACGTCTCACCGTAAGCTGTGGATAATAATAGTTAATCGTATTACCCTTTAATAATGTAAGTCGCTTCCTCGATTGTCAAAACGATTCTTTGCATTATCACCATTTTTAATCCGACTCTGGGTGTTTTGCCGCCTTCAGATGGAGCGTGTGAACTTGCGGCTGTGACATGGGACGCCGTGTAGAGAAAACGCTCTCTCGTGGCAGCAGCAGCCGCGAGTCCCGTGAATACTGCTGCTAGGTAACTGTGACGTCTAGGAATTTCTAGGAAATTTAGGAAATGGAAAGATGTGAGGGAAGAATGAGGCTGTTGGCGACACCGGCCTCCTCTTTCCTCTTCGAAAACATCAGCAAACACATTGAAACTCGTTAAAAAGTCCCACTTTCAAGCGCTGGCAGTGCCGCAAAGAGGACTGCTGACGTGACCACGGTAAGGCGAAAGCACACCGATCAGTGACATCACATGAATGGTCAATGTTATCTACTTCTCCTGTCAGTGGTTATAATGTTGTGACAGATCAGTGTGTATCATGTGGAATTCACAGCTCTGTTAAAGGAACAGGTTGCTTAGGTAACATAGTTTTCATGCTATTTACACAACCCTGGGATTAATCGGATCATTGCGTGACTTGACACTGACGCAGTGCAAATGTTACATGTGGGCTTTAAGATCAGCAATGGTACACTGGAGGCACGGGGTGAGGCGGGAGGAGGAGGAGGATAACATGTGTGAGGGATGAAGAAAAAGAGAGATATGACACAAAATCGCTAGCGCTCGACCCCCAGTCTGCCTCTCCTGAGACCTGCAACACACACTTTCAGCACTCTGGGTTCCCACCACCCACCTGCGTGACATCTCCACACTTTGGATTTTATTTTTTATTTTGTCCCTGTATGGATTTTTTTGGATCAATTTTACTCCTCTTATTCTATGCATCACTCATTTTCCGCGCCCCACCGACGTCCTCACAATCAAACCCGAGTTCTCCCCTCCATCCTCTTTGCTGTCATTTTTATTGGCTCCCAGTTTCCAGCCGTGTCTATTTCTATATCTCCGCCGTGGCTGCGGATACTCCCACATTACTTTCTTTCATTTCTCTCTTCTTCTTCTTCGACACACACTGCTTGCTCCTTCTCTTTGTTTATGCTCCACATTCCCCCTTTTTACCTCCGTCGCACATTCACGTCGAGCACAAGCGGGCGGCGGCATGAATTAAACATCTGAGACAGAGCACACATGGAGCCCACTCAGAGTGGCGGGATGAGCGCTGGTTTTGAGATAGGGGGCTCTGACCACACACTGTGAGTGTTTGTGCCTGTGTGTGTTACTTGGTACTTGACACTGCAAGGCGAGGTTATCGCATCTGTTCTCCTTCATGTTTCGTCATCGGAGTCGAGAGAGAGAGCAAGAAGCCTTCGACAAAGAAAAGTTTTCGTGTCTTCCCTTTCCTTCGCGCCTTCCTCGTCCCTCTCAACATCTTATTCCTACCCCCGTTGTTGCCGTCAACCACTGGTTTGAACACTTTTGTTTTTTCTTCACATTTTACCCTCTCACTTTCATTTCTCAACTCTCATTTTAACTGTCAATATCGTGCATGTCTTCTTGATCCTTCCTTTGTATATAGTGTATATTTACTTCTATTTCTTGTAGATTTGTACATATGCAAATGTTTGTAAATGTTTTTGCCTATGCTGTTTTATTTTATTTTATTTTTTACTATATTTTGTTAAATATTGTTAGTTTCTCTGCTAGAAACACACTATCGGTCAAAAGTTTTAGAAGACTCCAATATAAAAGTAGTGATGTAATTACTGTAATGCATTACTTTTTGGTGTAACGCGGTAATGTAAGGCATTACAAAAAAAAAAAATATTGTAATATTTTACTTGGTAGAAATGGCAGCAACACGTGTAAAAATGAATTTTAAATTGTTTTAATACAAATTTGAGAAAAGATGCTAACTTCCTTTTGGCACTAGAGGACAGCTGATTGGGGAGAAGGTGACTGCAGCGGCAGAGTCGGACTCTACATTCGCGAGATGGACGTACGCTCATGAGAGATAAAGGATACGAGGAGAAGAACATGATAGTTAAGTTCAACCAAAAGATTTCCGTACCTCGCAAAATAGCACAAGTAATTTAAGGAAACATCTAGCGTGGTGCCAACTTTCTGTAGGTGTTCAGTTACGCCATGCGCCATTATATTGTACTGTTGTTAGCATTAAGCCTAGTTCTACTGGATGTGGAAATGAGCTAAATTAGTTTCACCAGTTTCTGGTTCCTACAGAAACAAGTCAAGCAAGTTTCTGATGTGTTTTAAGTAAAAACACATCAGAAAGTTTCCTATTTAAACCTCAACTTCCCGCCAGTCTTTTAGAACTGAGGAAGCTAGTCAGATGAGCGGCGAAACATCTTCTCAAATCTCTACAAGTCCAGTTGCCTTTCTTAAACGCCTTTTGGAAACTGAGCTACATCAAAGTCCAGACATCAGTGTGTCCGCCATGAACATAACCCTATCTACAAAGAGCAGTGCACTCATGTAAGTGGGCATCAGGAGAGTCTCTTATCGGCCTTCAGTGCGTGTTGGTTGGGCGCGGACCAGGCCGACATCCATCCGGTCGTGTACTCCCAGTCCTTGCTCTCCTCCGCTTGGCTCTGCGCTCTCATTTTTCCCTTTTTATGTGGGTTTTATCTCGCCAGCTTTACGGCGATCAGTGTCAGCGCTGCAGAGGATAATGTGCACTTCGGTTACACTCATTTACCGTGGCAACCTTTCAAAGTTTAAGGGGTCCCTTTCGGGTCAAACAAAACGCCTTTCAGTTGGATGGGCACGGCATACTGGAGGAAAATAATGGAAATGAAATATGGGAAGGTCCCACTTACAAACCATTCTCTAAAGTTCAGCTCTCTGCAAAGTAATGTTTGTATCTTAAGGCTTCACAAATCAATACTTTTACATAAATATTGGGTCAAAATAAATGATATATGAGAGGAGTCACTAGTAGACATTTCTGTTTCCCTTAATAACAAAAAATGTGTTTTCTAGAAGGGTCATAATTTCTCAATTTATGGCAACAGTATGGGGATGAGTTGTTATACAATCTTTTTGTACATAATTAAGGGTGTAACCACTTAATCTGTCCTTATACACTGATCAGTCACAACATTATGACTGGAGACAGGAGAAGTAAATTGACAATGTTGTGACAATACAATTTTTTGCTGGGAAACGCATCTGCTGATGTCTCAGGCAAATTTGAAGTCAAAAACGTACTTAAAGTCAAAATAAGTCAAAATAGAAAGTGACATCTCAGGCAACGTCAAAGTTATAAGCAAAAGTCAAAAGCAAACTCGTAAGCAAAGTTTAAATCAAATGCAACGTTTCAAACACGAATGTGTAGGAAACTAACAATCTACCAAATTAGCTGCAAACCTTAAAAAAAACTGAAGTGAATTAATATTTTTATATATATTCACAGTAGCGTTTAGTAAAAATCCATCAAATTGTTGGGAACTATTTAAAGCCACAGTGAATTTGTTTTTACAGATAACATGTTGTACTGACTCAAGTGAAATACAGTGCCAGCAGAAAGGCTTTACATTTATTCCAGCCTGCTGCGGTGCACAGCCAAGAGAGGCACTTACTCTTCATCTTAGAAGCTATTATTCATTGTATAATTCCCTGCTCTTTCGTTTTTGCCTCTGTCACTGGTGAAACTATCTCACGCAACCTCTCAGCCTTTTGATGCATATCTTTCTCCTTTCCTTCAACTGGTGTGTTCTAAGAAAAAAATAAAAATAAAATAATAATAAGGGCTTTTATTTGAGGTCTGCAGGGAAATGTTTTCTGGTCAGTCTCCGCTGCAGCTCACACACTGCTGAGCTGTGACTGCAGGGATGCTGAGAGCCAGCAGACGCCTGCTGCCCCGTGACTTTTCCCAGCGCCTCACACAGCTGTGTGCACTCTGCCGCTTGACATCAAGGAGAATCCAGGGTTATTGCCACTACGGTTATGTCTTCGGCACTGTCAATTATACCTCTGTCATAAGAAGAGAAGAAAAAAAAGAGGGAATGAGGATAAGCCGCATGTGGTAAAACTTTCTTCCCTGAGGATGTTAAGTGCGGTCATGAGTGAATATTTCTCGGGGTGTTTTTTTAAGCCTGCGCATGCGTCTCTGCAAATGTGCTCCACAGGTAGCGAGAGAAAATAACCCCACTCCCCCTTTTTCAGCGGCGATGGAACATGCCGGAGCCCCTGCTGGGGAGCCAGAACCTGGGGGCCTCCAGCCAGCAGGCGCCACTGAGGATGGAGGGATGCTGTGAGCTCGCTCGTTAAACAGCCCCGCGCTCCGACCTTAATGATATCCGCCGGCACGTTTCGTCTCTCCAAGCCTTCTCTCCCTGCCCTCTCTCCAATCCATCCCCCTCTTTTTCACTTTCTCCCTCCCTCCAGCCTTTCCTCCCACTCCCGCTTTCTTTCTTTCTTCCTTTCTTTCTCTCTCCGCACCATCTGCCTCTCTCCTCCCTTTTTCCTCTCCCTGTTTGGGTGAGGAACTCGAAGTCCGTTGGAGGGGAGGGGGGGAGAGAGAGGCTCCGTCACACTTGCCTTCTAATGAGCAGTTGCTCTGTGTGCCACCAGCTCTGAGAGAGCCAAAATGGCCGACACATTTCACACTGCTGGGCCTTGATCTGTCGGGTCTGTGAGCGACTGGCTTGACGGCTTCACTGCGGAAGGATACCATGTAGGGAGAAAAGAAAAAAAAAAAGAACAGAAACACCGAACAGAAGAAATGATGTAACACGCTGCCTTTGGTGAGAAATCGTCCATTCCTGTTTTCGCTGTTGCAGAGAACTGAGACAGTAAGACGAGCGGTGGCGCTGGACTCCTAAGGGGTTTAAAGTATAGCCCTGTGTGATGGACTCCTTCTTTTAATCCACTGTCAGCATGAGTCAGTACTCATTTAGGGGCATTTCATTCTACGTTTTCCCCTCCTGGAGTGGGGTTACTTGTTGATGGGATTTTCTGGTGAACTGGTGAATGATTAACATCCGTGTCCTAAAGTGCTCCCTTGCTAGAATTGTTATTAAGAACGAAACAGTTTGCTTGTGTCAGGTCATATTTGTCTTCCAGGTTGATGATCAATAGAAATGGGACATTTATGGTCAGGCCAAATAAAACCACAGGCGCATTTTATTCCAGTGTGCCGGGCGTTCATTGTGTTTTAGTGCCCTCTGTTCTCTGTTGTACAACTGAATTCTATTCTCAAAGAAAATTGGACCGTTCCACAATGTTTTTATGCCTTTTTTATGCAGTTTTTATGCATGGCAACTGCAGGTAATAGATGGGTGGTTGGAACACACAGCACTCCTACCTTGTTGTGCAACCTTGTATGTGGGTTTCGGTTAACCGTAGATCTGATAAAAAAAATCTTAAGCAATCATTTTCACAGTATTATGCAAGTCTGATTACCCCCTCGGGAAGCCGTGCCATTATAATTTTGTTTTCAGCCACTGCTGATCTTTAATGGGGTTTGACTACAATGTATGTGCGTGTAGAGAATGAGGCGCTTGCAGGGTCAAGCCAGGTGATTGTGATGCCTAAAAATCCGGCTATGACAGACATGGACTGCGTGTTTTCCACATGAACGCAGCAGGTGGAGTCTCTTCCTCTTTGCGGCCTTACATCTGGCCTGTCCACTTTCATTGCCAAAAAAAGGCAATAGGCCCTAGGCAATAGGCAGTTGACATCGCAAGCATGGGACAATCCCCTCACGGAGCCAAGAGAGATTTAAAACACTATTTTAAATGCCTTTATACCAGTGGCTGAATATAAAGATGGACAAACCCCACCCGGTCACACAGAACTTCCAGAGGTGCTGTTTTGTGGCTCACCTTTGCCATCTTGCGTCTGCTCTGACTCCTCCTAACTCCTGGGTAATTCAAAATGGGCAAACTGGCGGATGTGTGTCACCATAACTCAAAGCAACAACAATAATTTTGTACAACTTGAATGATTGAACAGTTGTGAAAAATTAGCAAATTTTTAATTTAAAAGTTACTAAGTGTAACCCTGGTTTCTTAGTGGTACTGCTCTCCTGACTGGGCAGTGATACGGCGGTTACAGGTTGGTTTGTCTGTCTTCTTTAATCACCTGACTAATCTGCAGAAAACATGTGACGCAATTCTATCAACACGGAGCACAATCTCACGGATTGACAGTATTTCCATCATTAAGAACTGAGGCTGTGGGAGGCCCTACCCAGCATTAGTAGTATGGTGTGTGGTGAGCGCATGAACATGTATTTCATTTCTGTTGACACATGGTGGAAGTTATTTTGTCCACTATTTTGGCCCGTTACCAAGTCTTTGCCATCTTGCACCTTAACCCTTTAAAACTGAACGGATCGCCGGCGATCTGTTAAAGCTTGTGGAATTACCGTAACTCACAGTGGTTTGCGCTATTGACAAAATGCAAAGTGTGGCTGCACACTGGGAAGTTGTCTGGAAGACCTTTGTGACATCTCAAGGATATAACTTTTTTTACCAGTTTTTACCAGCAAATTCCTCCAAACAACTGTCGTCATGGGTCTCCTGGGTCTCCCTGGTCTTGCATGGCTCCCTAACCTGCAGCTAACAGCAGCGGTGCGCCATTATTACTGCCATTACGTAATATTACGTAATGGCAGCTTTTTTTTTTTTTCTCCAAGAAAGCATTTTGCTGGGAATTTAACATGAGAGTCTATGGAGATGGGTTTTGGAGCCTTTCCAAAGAACTGCAGTTTTTCATTTTCAGTCCACGGTAAGTTTCATTTCTACACAACCATTTTCGCTTAAAAGTTACTAAATGTAACCCTGGTTTCTTGGTGGTACCACTCTCCTGGCTGGGTGGCTTCTCTCTTGTTTGCCAGTTGCACACACACAGGGAAATTGTCACCCATTCTCGTTTGTCCCACTGTAACAGATAATATTGCACTGTTTAATACACAACATGAATTGGAATGACAAAACTCTATAATTACACAAAAAGTAAGGTGCACACCAACGTCACTCTAGCAACACCTGCAGCACATCTGTACAGCTGCACATTCATGCAATCAGCAGCCTCAGATAATTTTGTTATCTCAACACCTTTGATTATGGGATTATTGTTTGTGCCAGATGGGCTGGTTTGAGTGTTTGAGTGCTGATCTAATGGGATTTTCCCGTCTCTTGAGTTTACTCAAAAAATCCAAACAAACATCGAGCTGCATTTCTGTGGACGGAAGCATCTTGTTATTGAGAGAGGTCAGGGGGGGAACGGCCAGACTGGCTGGAGCTGACAGAACTTAAATAACTGCTATGGTAGGCAGAAAAGCATCTCAGAATGGACAACACATCAGACCTTGAGGTGAGCAGGCTACAGCAGATAACTTGAACGTTATCTTGAACGTAACATAGGCATCAACAGCACAAATCAATCAACCAAACCTGCCTGGTGTCAATTGTCCAGGCTGCTTGTAGCAGATGGGGAGTGGGTGGTGAATGTTTTCTCTGTGCACTTTAGGTGCTTTATTACAGCACTCACCAGTAACTATCAGTGTGCACCCTTTATTTATCTTCTAATAAATGCCTCCAGTATGGCAATGCGTCAAATCAAAGAGCGTAAATCATCTGAAACCGGTTTTATAAGCGTGAGAATGTGCGTCAGAAACCTCCTCAATCACCAGCTCTAAATCTAGTCAAACACCTTGTGTGTTGACACATGTGGCAGAGCATGGGACTGGCAGCATGAACATGCATCTGACTAATCTGCCGGAACCACGTGATGCAATTAAGTCAACACTGGGCTGTGAGACCACAGGGAGGCCCTACTCGGTATCAGTATGATGTGTGGTAAGTGCATAAATGCATATTTCTTTTCTGTTGACAGCCAGTGGAGGTGTGATGTCACATCACCTCTTATTTTGTCTAATATTTTGGCTCTTTACCAAGTCTCTAAATGACATTCCTGTCGGCTGATGCAGGTTTATGTTAGCATTTAATTTAAAAGCATTGCGGTACTTAAGATCAGTCTCTCAGAGCCAGTAGCTGCAGACTCTCACATGATATGGGTGCTAGCTCAAGAAACTCTTATTGCTTTAGTTTGGGGGAGCTTCTCTGCCGTACTATGGGATTGTGTAGAGGGTGGTGGACACTGGTCATGATGGACTGGAGTTTGTTCAAGGACCTCCAGCTCTGTCCCTACCACAGAGCCTACCTTATGTGTTACTTTGTCCTGCCTTGGTTTCCTTCTTAGTGCTGCCTCCCCAGATATTAAACAACCTTAGCTTCCTGAGGAAATGGAGACGACTCTGACCTTTTTGTATACTGAGTCCATGGTGGCTGACCAGTTCAGTTTGTGATCCAGATATAGGAGGAGGTTGCAGGCATGGCCTGGACCTCCGAAAATCCTCTACCATCTCTTTGGTTTCACCTGAATTGATCTAAAGGGGGTTCGCGTTGCACCATGAGACCAAGTTGTCCACCAGACTTCTATCCATCCCTGATATACCCCACAATTCTAGTGTCATCTGAAGACTTGTGCAGGTGACATGACTATGTGGTGTGATTGAAGGTCCACAAGGTGAATAGGACATTATGAAAAAGAGTTTTGCCCATCATGCAGGTTGTGTAATAAACTACATCAATTGCACTCCATGACGTGCCGGTCAGACACAGGAGTTCTTTCAGCACCAGACAGATTGCACCACGATGCACTACAGAGTGCCACAGGAAATCCTGCCTGTGGCCATCAACCTGTGCAACTCCTCACTCTGAGTCAGTTGGTTGGATATACTGATATTGTGCAATAACTCATGTTCACCTTCTATTCATATACTTGTACATATTTCTTCATATATTCATTGGACTCAATGTGTGCAACAGTTTCCCACAAAAGTAATTTCCTCTTGGGATCAATAAAGTGATTCTGATTCTAATATCTGTCCAGTGCATCTGCTTACATGACACTGGCATCCGGATTATGTTCTTGAAGTGAAAATGTACGAAACATGTGAATTCTGGAACGGTACCATGTTGATTAGTCACTGCATCTATTTACTGACATTATATGAGTCACTTTATAGCTGAGCTGCAGGGGCTGACTGGGTGCGTTTAGCATTTGCGCGTTCGTTTGGGAGCACAGAAGGTTTATCTGTCTTCCCATCGTCTGTGTGTGTGCCCTTGACATCATGATCGTGTGTGTCGGTGAGATCTTGTGGCCACTTCCAGCGACACGCTGGCATCAGTCGAAGCAGCGAAGATGACATCCTGTATACACCTCTGAGGATGACGTCGCGCCAAACAATCACAGCAAGACCAGCTGAGTTTTTCTTAGACCCTTATCATCCACAATAACGCATGATGACAAGTCTTCTTGTATTTCTAAGAACCAGCACCCCGGAGCATTTGCAGCTGATTGGCTTCTGCGAGAGCGCGTGGGCTGGAGCGACGCCGAACAATAACCGCTTCAATATGAAAGGGCAGTTTAAGATCTATGGCAACACAACAGTGAATAAACAACAATTCGAGGAACAAAAGTCACTCTCAGCCCTTTGCCACGGCACGGCTCAATGTCTTGATTGTGTCATTTGCCTACGTTCTGTCTCCAACATTACACTCTCACATTTATCTCCAAATCGCCCTCTTAATCTCAGCTATTATGGTCTTGCATTACCATAATAAATAGAGTGCCAAAATTAAAGGTGACATCACTTTTGGTCCCAGCAGTTATTTTGAATACGCCACCTCGTCTCTTTTTCCTTAAGACGTGTTGAGCGAGGGGACTGATTTATTGATTGAGTCCGTGTCTGTGCCGGCGTGCTCAGGGGGATGAGGAGGATTATGTAGCAGCAGTGTGATGTTGTTGACACTCCTGTCGCCTTTACAGCTCAGACATGCCAAGGCTTGGATGTGTGCCCGCCCTGAGTGTGCCTAAATGTGTGTATTGAAGATTTGAGAGGTCAGTGGAGGAGTTTTTGGGTATGTGTGTGTGTGTGTGTGTGTCTGAGAAATATTCAGGGGTGGGGGTAAAGAGTGGTGGGCCAGCTGGCAGCCTCTGGCTCCAGTGTGCCCCGTGGGTATCCGGCTTGGCGCACATTCTCTGTACTGCGACAGCTGGGACCTCAGTGCCAACCAAGACACAACTCATAAACACACAGCAGGAAACACGCATACAAACATGTAGGAGGGGAATGAAGGCAAAAGATGGCACTTTGTATTAAAAAGCTCGAGTAGTTTTGTACAACATCGGATAACCAAACTTTCCAAACATATCAGTTACGCCAATCAGGTCTAACATTATGACCACTGGCAGGAGAAGTAAATAGCATGGACCATTTTATGACAATACCATGTTCAGTTTTTGGAAAGGTTTGGACCTGGAAATCTTGATATTACAGTCAATGGTTATTATACACTGTACTTATTTATTTATGCAAACACTCGGACAGCTTCAAGGAGCGGTTGGCATGGCAACTTGTGATCAAGATGTCACATCCTGTTTCTTCAGTGACCTTATGTCACTGCTAAGGTCACGCCCCCTTACGGTTGAAAGCAAAGAAGATATTGCTGCGTTGTGTATTGTTCTTCGAACAATTTAAAAGCTAAATCTGAGATTTTCTCTGCTCCCCTCAAGAGAGAGGGATTAAAAAAACAACAAACGAGTGGACAAAGATGGAAAGCCATGGGACTCTGAAAGTCGATGTGTGTACATGTGCCGCAAATACTTTAAATTATGATGCTAACGTTAGTTAGCTAATGTCAGTCATCACAGCTGTTAGTTATAATGGGGGATTTGTATTTACCGCCAGTGGTTTGTTTTCACCCAAATGGGGGTGTGGCCTAATTTGCTACTGCCATCTATAGCGTTAAATTTTTATTTGGCCCAAGTCCCATCCACTAAGAGGGTGGAGCTTATGATCTATACTGCATTTAGTCACCAGGGGGAGCTCTACTTGCTTTGGCTTCACTTGAGGGGATGCTGCATGAAACCTTGACACTTTACCACCACACAAGTCACAGCATCTGTGGATTTACTAGTTGCCCAATCCCACAGTTTAGCCATCAGTTTAAATATTCTTTAAATACTATTTCTATGACAGTGGGTGGTAGAATAAGTGTACAGATAAGAAAAAAGAAGAAATTAACCGCAATTGGCTTTGGTAAAAGAACATTTTTTTCTATTGTAGGGATAAAAAAAAAAAAGTATTTAATGTTTAATATGCTTAAAAGGAAAGATTAATGTTTAATGCATTGCCCTTGCAAATTTAGGCTGCAGAGCTTTACATCTTCAGCTCATTTAACACCAAGTGATAGCTTTCTCAAAGTCAAAAATCCATTCATCATTCTCTTAATGTTAAATTTTGGTCACTGAAGTCATAGCCGGAGACTCACAAAGGAAAGTTATTGCCTTTCAGGTTTCCAGTTTCGTGGGCTAATGTTCCGGGCATCGGGGAGCCAGAAATGAGGACACAGTTTTTTCGGAAAGCTGAAGTCGTGGAGGTCAAAGGGAGCCGCGAGCCGCCGGGGGAGAGGGGGAGGGAGGTTAATGGGAGTAAAGCAGTGAACAGCAGAGGTAAGGAGGGATGTTGAGTTTTTTTTTTTTTTTTGCCTTGTTTGTCAGTGTGGCCACTGAGCAGCAGTTCAAAATAGATGTAAGCGACTCACAGTCTAATATAGTGTTTCAGCCAGCTACTCAGCTGTCATTTTTTAACGCTTTTCATTAGTCATAGAGCGTTGACTCAACTGTTTGGGCTGAAGCCTTTTATTTTCTGAAGTGGAGTTTTTCTCTTTTTCAGGGCGCTCCAGTGCTTTTGCACACTAGAGTCTGTTTACAAGTCTTACTACTACATATTTATATGTCAGGGTTAAATTAGGCATCACAAACTCAGCGCCAACTTTCAAGTAGCAGGTAATGTAGGCGCCCACTGGACACAAGGGCAAGGCTTGCATTAAATATAACAAAAGCATTTTATTTTATTTTATTTTAACCAAGCCAAATGCCTCCCAACGTCTACACTGAGAGGCAAAGAAAAAGCAGAAACAATAGGAGGAAACAAATCTCTGATCTTCCAGCCCATCCGTCACTTTTAGAGCTATTTCCAATAATATATACACATGGAAAAAAAAATGTGCCCTGCCAGCCAACTGAGCACACTGTACCACAATATACGCTATCACTCTGATATGTTTTGACAGCTCAGAGTCCCTCAATATTAAACTCTAGTGAATAGGGAATGAAAACAGCTGGGGCACGAGGTTAGAGCAACATTTCAGGACTTTCCCTCTCGGTGATACTCGCCGCGCTCGCGTACAACAGAATCAGTGCAAGCGTTTTTTGTTTTTTTTTTCACACGCCCACCCGTGCATTTTGCTTTGAGTGACGCTCATGCGTTTTGACACCATTTTTGCACCATTGCATATCCGGCCTCGGAAAGAAAGCGCGGTGAAACAATAACACAACCAACAGCCCATAGCTGAGTGGATGTGCAGTGACACCGGTCCAGTACGGATGGAATGAATTCATTTGAGGCGCAGGAAGCCATAGATCCTGCTGAAACTGAGCCAGGAAAGCAGGTGGGTTGACTGGCTGACAGACAGGTGTGCGGATAGGGTGGCTGGTAGATACCATATCATATACCGGCGGGAGGACAGCTAGAGACGAAGCACTATTTATGAGCCCGTCTTTTTTATCTTCCACGTTGAGCAGTAATGCTCAGAGAAAGGTGAGGGCCCTCCTACCTTACACAAAGCCCACGAACAAATCCTCGGTGGGAATACGCGGCTGGCAGGATGCATACAGCCCTTTCATAATTGCTCGTGCCTCCTCTTATCTAACTACCTGAAACAGCGGCGCTTTGTTAGGACTCACTTTGATTAATAGCCGATACGATGAACCGCTCTATTTACTGCATGTAGGTCAGCTTGTACCTCCTTAAACATTAGGTGGCGAAACCTTGATGTGCCTCAAATGTGTGGAACTTTACTTTTAGTTTACTCACCGTGAGACAGAGCCGGGCGATGCTGCACCTGGCGTCTGACCAGCTCCAAAAATATTTACGTGCTCCAGAAATGCAGGAATGTCTTTCTTTCTTAATAAAGACAGCAGCATTGCTTGGCTCTACAGGTGGTAGTGTCACTTGTTTCGTCCCCCGCTTTGGTCCAGACTGAAACGTCTAGACTGTTGGATGGATTACCATGCCATTTTGTATAGACATTAAGGTTGCACTCCTAATATATATATATATAAATATCTGCGCGTGAAGAATCTGTATGCATGGGACAAGAGTTTCATACCACAGGATTTGTGATGCAGTCTGAGTGGTATTGATCAGTCGCCTTTGAGCGGGATTTGGTTGCATGCAGGTAAACTGCCCGTGTGCACAAGAAAGGAGGTGTAATACCCCGTGGACAAACAAGCCAACACCTCGGATTTGTCAGGGCTAAACCGTGAACAAAGCCACTGCTGAGGTTTAAAATAGAACTGCCTGGTCGCAGTAGTTGTCTCCCTTTTCCCTTTCTCACGTTTCAAGTCGCCAATCGACTCCACGCACTGACCACAGGACGTGGTGCCTCGGCCTAGATATCGTCTTTCATCATTGTTTGTTATCTGAATATTCACCTGCTACACTCGAAACCCTGAAAAAATATTAGATATGTCCTCCGAGAGGCTGAGTCATCAGATGGCTTGCAGATTTTTTTCAGATCTCATTGTACAACATCCACACTGAGGTTTAGCATTTCCCGTGCTATTAGACCAGGCATAACATTATGACCACCTTCCTAATATTGTGTTGGTCTCCTGTCAGAGGATGGACATGGGCCTTCTGAGGGTTGTCACAAGATGGTCAGTGTTAATTACTTGCCCTGTCAGTGGTTATAATGTTGTGGCAGATCTGTATGTAATGCTGGACATTTTTCACCAATTCTTTGAAGTATCCCAATATATATATATATATATATATATATATATATATATATATATATATTATATTATAAGACTTTTTAAAAAGCTCTACAGAGGAAGAATTCTTTTGGATCCCTTGATTTGCCGAAAAAATAAAGAAATGTTCCTTTTTAATGAAACATCCTCAGAGCTATTCATCTTCCCCACAGGATGAATTCTTTGATAATCCACCCACTCAACAAGTAAATTATCAACTTATCCGACTCATCCAATACAGCGGCTGAATATTTTCCGATGTTTTACTTTCTTGCCATTAGCTGACACCTAAAATCACAGCTAGCTTTACAGGGGTATATATCCAGTCTTTAAGAGTGCGTGTCTCGCCTGCCTTTAAATTACAGTCTTTATTGGGGTTAAGAAAGGCAGTGTCAGATATTAAAGTACTCTATAAAACATGTCTGTTAAAAAGTCCATTATCTGCAATTTAAAAGTTACTGGCTTTATGAAAATTCTTTATCGGCTCTCTTTTATACTTTGAATTTCTGAGTGGGTAATTCTGAATTCAGGCTGTCTGCTATTTTATCTGCTGAAATCCACAATATTTAGGTCTGGTAATAATGGACACTGACCCCGTCGCTAAGATAATTTAAGTACAGTTTACATTTCATTTATTTATTTATTTTCCAATTTTACCATAATAACCTTTTTGTTTGTCTTCCCGGGGACGATGCCGCGTGTAATTTAAACTGTTAAATTGCTACAGATTCTCTGTAAGCTGTCCTTTCCGGTGCAGGTCTGCACTTTATTAGCCCGCCGTCAGTCGGTTCTAATATGTTTTTGTTTGTTTTTTTCCTCATTTAGTGCGAGCGCAGCCTCGGATTCATTTCCTCCGGTGTAACCCCCCCCCCCCCCCCCCCCCCCCCCCCCCCCCCCCACTCCCCCGCAGCCTCAGGCATACACACTATGAATAATATGAACTTTCAAACAATGATGCAGTTCTTCCTCTCTCTGCCTCTTACCTTTTGTTCCTTTCTAGTTCTCTCCGTACCCTCTGGCCAAAAAGTCTTTTCGTGGGATACCCTGATTTCTGCTCCTCACATTGCACCTTTTTTTTTTTTTTTTAACTCTCAGCATACAGTAGGTGAAAGAATTTGCTCCACATGTCGTACACCGTACAGTTTCCTCATGACCGTGCTGGTATAATAACCCTAATAACCTTAATTTGAATCTGTCTCACGGCCTGACAAGATGTCGGTGAAAGTCACGGCTGCCTCGCTTCACCTGAATTTTGACGATTTGCAAGGGATTAATCAGTTTGGAAATCCTTGAAATGCGAGTTTTCAGGGCTGCCGGTTGATGGAATGTATCACGGCGACACTTGCCAAGCTGTTCAGACAAGCTGAAACTCAGAGCTAGCCAGGAGGGGGCTCGGCGAGAGGAGACAAAGAAAGGAGACATTTTTTTGCAGACCTGTATTGGCAGCGGCACTGCGTATAAAATTACATGTCTCATATTGAGGGTAGATACACGCACACACACACACACACACACACACACACACACACACACACACACACACACACACTGAATCTCTCCACAGAAAGGTCAAGGTCTTCTCAAAATTTGTCTGTATACCCGGCGCAAACCAGCTGTTCTCAAAACGCTCTCCAGCTTGTTCTCTTGTGTTTCTCTTAGTCATCGCCCTGTGTGTGTCACGCAGGCAAACACCGACACACACTCTCTGCACGATCCATCCTCCGAACACCTGCTGAAAGCTAACTCCGGTGCTCTTATGGTCGACCTGCACCGATCGGGTTTAATATTATGACCTAATATTGTGTAGGTCTCCCCTTGTGCCTCCAAAACATGAGTTGTGACTCATCAGAGAATGGACGGGCCTTAGTTTGGGTCTTGTGAGTTGAGGGGAGGAGCCTCTGTGTACCAGGCTTGTTCCAGTGCATCCCACAGATACTTGATCAGTGTAGGATCTAGTGCAGATCAAAGGCCCGTGGGCCAAGAGTCAAATCTGTCCAGCATGAATGTGTGGAAACCTGTGGAAATTACATAGAAGATACATAAAATTTTCAATGTAAATAACTGCTGTCTTTAATTTGTCTACTGTTTCAGAGGGGTAAGTGAACAGAGCACAACCCTGAGGCCCAGGACTAAACAGCAGACAGAAATGTGCCCAAATTAAACTTCTTTACACTAAAACACATCTGGAGTTGCTGTTATAGGTTATTATGCTATTATATTATTATAATACCATATTATATGTGTGTGGCCCCTGAGCTAAAATGAGTTTGTCACCTCTGATCTAGTGAATTTGGAGGCCAGGACAACATCTTATGCTGTTCTTCATGTTTCTTTTTGAGTTGCTCCTAAACCATTATCTTATGATGTGTGTGTCCTGCTGGGGATTGCTGCTGCCATCAAGGAGTGTCATGGCTATGGGCTAGGGAGTTCCTGGTCTGGGCTAGGCCGGCGGTACAGGTCTAAATTACATCCACACGAATGCCAGATCCAAGTTTCCCAGCAGAGCATCGAGTAGTCACAAGACGGACGATGTTATTCGCTCCTCCTGGTGAGTGTACACCGTGTGAACGCTGTGGTAGCAGCGTAACTGCCAACACTAGGAACAGGAAAAGCAAGGTTATTAAAAAAATCTTCTTTCTGTAACAGTTGAGAATTCTGAGTCATTATACGGAGTCTTTGAAGAAATAACAAGGATTTCAAGCAACACTTGATTTTGACAGTCTCCTCGTCTTGTTGGTGTTTTCTTGCTGGTAGTTTTGAAGGGGAATGATGGTTCCCTGTACCCACCTCTGTGAATCCTGTCTGTTTCTTCAAATGCGCGACATCATTTTTCAAACTTGCATTGCTCTGGCTTCATTAAATGTTGGTACTTTCCTTTTTTTTAATCTTGGTTTGTTTTCATATCATTTTTAGTACAGTATACTATAGTGTTACTGTTGTTATTATGTGTGCTTCTTCCATTGTAGCCTGCCGTGACCTGTCTGACTTGTGTCTCCTTTGTTATTTGCCACTGTACTTTAACTAAACTGGTTTCACAGGGACTCATAAAGCTCCCTAATCCAGCAATGTCGGGTTTGTGTGAAGGGTAGAGTAAATACAGCGCATATGTTTGTTGTGTTCCCACCACAGAAAAATTTCAGAACAAGGTCAAATGTGTCAGCTTTTGATCGATGCTGTAGGTAGGTATGCCGCTACGCCGTAGCGTACGCACACCGCAAATCCGGTGATCACTTCGGAATGCGCTCCCTCGTCCGCATCCTACACACGATCTTCTTAGACGTCGTCTCTTTTTTTTTTCTGTGTTGCATTGATTTCAACTGTTGTTCAGCATTTATTCGCTCCAACTCCGACCTGAGCCGCTCAGTTCCGAACAGCATTGTTTGAAGCACAAAGAGACACTCGACAAAGATGACTAGCTACTAGGGGTTGCACGACTTCAGGATGTTTGAAGCCGACTGTTATGTGATGAGAGTCACTTTGACATTAATAAAAAAGTAATGTTTTGCAGCAATTAAATCTAAACTCACTTGACACTTTATTAGGTACACCTGCTCAATTGCTTGTTAACACAAATAGCTAATTAGCCAATCACATGGCTGCAATTCAATGCATTTAGGCATGTAGAGGTAATCGAGACAACTTGCTGAAGTTCAAACAGGGCATCAGAATGAGGAAGAAAGGGGATTTAAGTGACTTTGAACGTGGTATGGTTGTTGGTGCCAGACGAGCTGGTCTGAGTATTTCAGAAACCAAGAATTGCAGAACACCATCTCTGAATGCACAACACGTTGAACCTTGAAGATGGGCTACAGCAGCAAAAGACCACACCGGGTGCCACTCCTGTCAGCTAAGAACTGGAAACTGAGACTACAGTTCACACAGGCTCACCAACACTGATAAAAAACAGAATACTGGAAAAACGTTGGTGTGGGGGGGGGGTCATGGTTTAAATGCCACAGCCTACCTGAGTATTGTTGCTGACCATGTCTATCCCTTTATGACCACAGTGTACCCATCTTCTGACGGCCACTTCCAGCAGGATAATGCACCATGTCACAAAAGCTCATATCATCTCAAACTGGTTCACTGTACTCCAACGGCCTCCACAGTCACCAGATCTCGATCCAATAGAGGAACCTTTAGGATGTGGTGGAACGGGAGATTGGCATCATAGATGTGCAGCCGACAAATTTGCAGCAACTGCTTGATGCTATCATGTCAATATGGACCAAAATCTCTGAGGAATGTTTCCAACACCTCGTTGAAAGTATGCCACGAAGAATGGTGGAAGGCGGTTCTGAAGTCAAAAGCTAGCAAGGTGTACCTAATAAAGTGGCCCGGTGAGTGTATATTCTGGAACTGAATACATGTAATGAGACCAGACAGCTCATATGCTACATGTATGTGTATATGTATAAAAACAACTCAGCACCATCCATATCATTTAATAGTGTTGCCAGATGGCATGCAGCTAAAGGTCTAATAACTTTGATTTTAAATTAAATTCACCAGTAAATTATTGACGAGCAGCCTCCTTCTCTCTGTTACTGCGGGCGTTTTGGTGAAGTCGTTAACTGACATGTGTCGAGAGGTAAATCATTTACCTGCTGATGGTATTTAATGTTGAGGGGATTGTTGAAATATCATGGGACTTAATGCTGGCTCTGCATGGAAAGTCATGGGATCACCATGTCACCGCGGCTTGTGCTCTGAGTACCAAATATAAACAGATTTGACAGGGATCCATCCAGCAGTTTCTCAAATGTATCTGTAAAGCAGCCTCCACCCTTTAAATGTGGCGATCATCGAAGTCATTAAGATTTGAGGACTATGAGCGTCTGTATAATGTTTAATCTAAATCCTGAGCTACTGTGGTAAAATGACTAACTGGCAGTGCCTTCCTTAGAGCTATGCTGTCAGCATTTCAGAAGAAGAGACCCAAGACTAATCCATGGTCCCCTCTCTGTAAACACTTTCTCTGAATTGCATTTAAGTTCCCTCTGTGACATTTGTGGGGTAGATACTGAATAAACACAGTGAAGAGGCAGATGTAAATAAGATATGTGATTTGATTTGTTTGAAAAAAACAGCTCTTTTAATGAGCTCTTCCTACAACATTTACTGCTGGAATAAAATAACCTGGCTGAGGGATCCATAATAAGTTAATAACCTCACCTGTGCCTTCGGTTCTGAGTGAACCGAAATCAGTCCAGATCTTCAGACGTGACTGCCACTGCTCTGTCACCCCCCTCTACTCTTTACTCTACTGTCTCCTCTTTCGTCTTTCTTTATTATCTGTTAGTTTTTCTCCCCCCACTCCTCCCCTTTTATTTTCATCTGGCATTTTGATAAAAGGCAACACCAAAAGTCTGGATGAGTCCCAGTTTCTCAAAGGTTTATAGCGTACTAAGGTCAGATGATTTACAGCGTGAATACCGTCCCACCCGCCCACCCCCTTGTTCTTCTGCCGTAGAACAGGAGAAGAAACAGCTGCAGGTTGAAAGTCTAGAGATTGCAGAGATCTGGAGAACGTACAAATGATACTGGCATGAGAAAACCTTGATGCGTGTGTCCCTGCTTGTCTGGAGAATCATAAACCAAGCCAGCAGTCAGTAGCTGGAAGCCAAAGGGGCATCCCTGAGCTTCTTGAGGCTGTGTTTTGCACTATTGGTGCAAGTCATTCCTCATCAGCAGCTGTTGAGGGATTCTTCATCTTTGAAAATCTGGATTCTTTGTATCATTATTTTGGACCAGTTTTCAAGGTATCAAAATCACAGGATAACGCCGCCACTGTCAAGCACATCTACACCAATCACGCGTAACATGATGACCACTGTCCTAATATTGTGTAGCTCTTCCTTGTGCCTTTAAAACAGTTGTGACTCATCAGAGCATGGACCTGGGTCTTCTGAGGGTGTTCTGTAATGTCTGGCAACAGGATGTTGTTAGTGGGAGCGTTTGGGTTCTATGGGTTGAGGGGAGGGCCCTCTGTGGATCATCCCACAGATACATGATCGGTTGGGGCACCTTGTGCTGTTATTCACATTTTTTGAGTTGATCCAGAAGCATTATTGTGTGTGTGCCTGCATCCTGCTGGGGATGGCTGCTGAACATCAAGGAGTGTCATTGCTATGGTTGTGGGGGGTGCCTGGTCTGGTCTAGGTGGGTGGTACATGTCTACGTAACATCCACACGAATGCCAGATCCAAAAGATTCCCAGCAGAAAATTGTCACAGGATGGTCAATGACACTTCTCTTGTCAGTGGTTTTAATGTTGTGGCTGATCTGTAGGGTTTTAAAGCTTCCAACTGACTTCACCTATGGGACCTATGACTTATGGGTCATCTGTACGCTATAGATTCATTCTTGACACTGTGGCTCTCTTTTTTCATTAACTACATAAACACAACTCTCATTCTGCAGGAGTTTAAGCTAGTTTAGTTTAGCTGGTTTAAGTGAATCCTCCAAATTACAGATTGGAATAGTTGATTGCTTCAAAGGTAGTTTTCCATTCTTGTTCAGATAAATAATAGATTATCAATAATATGTATTGTATTTCACTTTATGTTTCTGCATTAACTGCTAGTTAGCATATTTAGCTGAAGTCAGCTTCACGAGTTTACTGGAAACTGTGCCTCTGGCTGACATTTGTAATGTTTTTAATCCTCAAGAGCTCAGTAAAGAGTCATACTTTCTATTCTTTTGTTTTGGACAATTACAATTAAAATGAAATGACAAGCTGATACATCCCCAGCGCCGATTGGAAGTTGCTAATCTGCGACTGATCAGTGTTCAGGGGAGATGTTTACTGTCAGACTGTTTAGATTTTAAACCAGCAATCAGCTGTTTCAACAAAACATTTGTGAGGGCATAATCTTCACTGTATTTATAGACTTAGAAAAAGACAATTTCAATTGCCGCTTTGATCTAAAAGACAATCTCCAGATGTAGGTGGACCAGCCCGAGATTTATCGTTTGAAGTACAGAGGCTTTCATTGTGTGAGCACTTAATGATATCTCTTCACTGACATGTGTGTGTGGCACGGAAGTTCTTTGAATCGAAGTTGATGTCAAGCACTAATGCATCAGACTAATGTTTGTTTTAGCTCAGGCTTTCTGGCAAACACATTGGACTGATGCAGACCATTACCTGTAGTTTCATAAGGATGCATCTGTGCTTAACGCTTCAATGTCAGCATCTAATATAGAAAACAAAGGCGCTCTAAAGCAGAATATTAAGATCTACAAACAGCGCATGAAAGTTTTAGAATCCTCTTCCTCTGAAAGTTTTCTAAAGCTACAAATAAAAAATTTCAGGTAAACATCTGAATGGAATGGAAAACTACTTACTCCATGTTTAACTGAGGCTGTCATCTTCACATGCACCAGTGCTCGTGTCTCAAACCTCTTTTATGCCTTCCTGACAGGTTTTGTGAAACATGTGGCTTTGTCGTATGTAAAAAAAATAAATAAATTATGACAAAATCTCATGGAGTAGGAAATCCTCTCTCAGACAACCCCCGCAGTCCAGAGCGAATTGCTGTTCTCAAAGAGCCGAGCTGTGTGTGGCTGGTGAATATTTGCAGGGAGGAAACTGTCCAGCTCCTTAAGGGCCTGGAGACACTAAAGTGACCTCGAAGAACTTCCGGCTTTGTCTGCGTCTGGGTCAAAAAGTTGTTAACTGAGCTTGCTGCAAAGACTGCAGCTAGCGGCTAACTAAACCGTACATTCTGCACTTGCATAAGAAGAAATAACTATCAATACCAGCAGGCAACAGTAAGAGGTAACACTATCTGAAAACTAGGAAGACCAATGTACAGAGCTGGTCTCTCTTGAGTCATGCTGAACCATTGACCTACACTTTTTTTCAGAGCATAGACTGTATATAAATATGGATGGCGTGTCCCCACTTCCATGCATTGGTCAATTGTTATTTTCCCAGAGATACAGGGAGTGGCATATTGTGAAATTGAAGCCAGAGTCTGATCAGTACGGTCCGAGAGTGGAGCCATACGGAGCCGTGACATCGGTGAACCTGACCACACTTCCGCCAGACTCACTCACATTTTTGTTTGATTTATACTATGCTCTGCTGTAGCTCCAACAGTTACAGGGAAATGTTGGATTATACACTGTGCTTGTTCTGACTTTTTTCCTCTCATGGGACTGCTTTACAGAACTCTTTAAAGAGCTTGGCAACTGGTGGTCGCCATTATAGCGTCACATAACTAGCTAAAATGAAACTTAACCAAAAACATCAGCATCAGCTTCATATTAACTACCTAAAATGACAGAGACCATGCTTCAAAAAAAAGTTTTTGTGTGTTAGTTTGGCCCAAATTCCATCCTCAAACATGGAAGAGGTGGAGCTATATGACCTATACTGCAGCCAGCCACCAGGGGGAGCTCTACTCGCTTTGGTTCTGTCGTCCAGCTTTATACTGTCAGTGTTTCAGATGGACATGTTGTTGTGAAAATTCAGATGAGATGAAGAGTAAATTTTAGAGGCAACATCAGCTGAAAACCAACAGGGCTCCAAGTAGTACCAACGGTGTAGCGCACATCATAAAAACTAGGGCCACGCAATCTCAACAACAGATACAGGCCAACACGATACCGACGGCCGTAAAGGTTATGTGTCCTTTCACATTTCAAATTTAAGGCTCGGATTTCTATAGAGATAGAGTCTTTAGAGACTTTAGAGACTTAGTCAGGAATTAACTCTGAATCTAACTGAATCTAGCCAACACAGTCTTTCAGAAGTTGATTACATAATATGATTGAAAGCAAAAGAACAGATGCTAAACTGACCTCTCTTCTTGAGTATCTTTCTGTCTTTTTTCAGTACACCTGCAAATTACGTGTTGAACGTCATTTGAAAATACTTTTTCATCTTTTGACATGCAAGCTTCTGCATTATTTTTCACACTGAAGAACTGCTGCTGGTTCTGTTGCACGGGCACACAAAGTAATGATTACATCAGCGACTCCCTGTGCACTGATGGTCTTGCTATTGCAGCTCTTCCATCCCGCCACCTGGCAAACATCTGGAAGAAGACTGCGGTTTGAGAGCGCCATTTGGGTTTTTCCAGTCATAAACCTGAAGCAGGAAGGAGAAACTACCTTATCACACCTTATTACTTTATCACTTGTTCCCAGCAAATTAGGCCTTTGAATGTCAGCCCTGTCGTAATTCACACCTTTTTGTAGATTTATTGCGTTCGGACTTGCACCATATGAGTCTCGATTGTGTTCTGTTGGAGCTGTTGTGTGTCTAGTTTTGCTTGGTTTAGCATATGTGTCTTTGGAAGTGCCAGCGAGTTTGTCCTTGAAGCTGCAGCTTCTCTTTGCCAAAGAAAATTGCCAAATGATGCCTCGCTGAAAAACTGGGACTTGGGCTCGCTGCAATTTAACACTGGCACTGACTGTCTCTCCTCTTTGAAACTGGTTTATACGTGTTTTTGTGCAACTTGCATTACAAAGCCATGAAAGGCAGACTGCTTTTTTTAACCTTAAGCTCACCATTAAGTTATGCTCCACGTGTTATCATAACATTTTTTTAAGGTGTGATTACTTGCGTTACCTTGGTCCTTTGATGACACCTTACAGTCTTTTCTTAGCTAAATGTGACAGGTGGTTATTAAGGCGAAAATAAAAGTAGCACAGGATGTGTTTTTTGTTTGTTTTTTTGACTAAAACCACTGTTTTGAAGACAAATATCCAGTTTTGTGTGTGATTTAAAACATTTTTTGTACATTTCACTGAGACAGACGTATTAGTTCAATCAGGGGTTTGTGATTTGGTTAGGAAAAGATTACTGTTTTGGGAATGAAATAAAGAAACATAGTGATTTGTGTTAAAAAATTACTACTTGTTAGGGTTAAAGGACTGTTGTTGCAAGAATTTGTCACTTGAATATAAATAAATGGCATTTTGAGGCACTTGTTTTCCTGGGAGCTGTGGGTATGTGTATTTCCACCGAAGGGACCAGGCTCCGAATTAAGTTCCAGATAAAATCGTACCCCTGAAAAGCATTTGTTTGGGGACTAGAGCAGTTTTCAAGAATACAGGTCCTGTGAGGGCGATGCTTGTAGCGCTTTTGTGGCTGGTTCCGTACTACCACCATTTAACGTCACAGCTAATCAGTTTAATCCAGCTGTTTTGAATCCGGTTTGGTTTGCTACCGCTGTTTCTCTGATTTCTAGCATTGAACAATTTTATTTGGAAAGCAGTAAATCATAATCAACAGCCTTGGTGGCTTTATAGGGCTTTCACATTGCTGTACAGTCGTCTGCATTACTGCCACCTACTGGACTGGAGTGGAGCCAGTTGGTTCTTCAGAAAGCTGAAACAGCTACTGCTTAATGAAATGTCACTGAACTAATTCATACATACCACTTCATAAGCCTTTAGACCAGGGACCTTCAGGCCAAGGACCCCCAAACTGATCGAGAGATTAGGATCCCCTACCTACTATATATATATATATATAGTAATTATAAATATACATTATTATTCTCATTCTGAACTCAATAATAAGCTATTCAAATAATACACAGATTCATATAGTAATTTTTTATTTCTATTTTGTAATGTGCGCCCTCGTGATTGGCTCAGCAGCGATAGGGGCAGGTCCTACTGCATACAGGAGGCTTAGTTTGACAGGTCTACTGATGTCTTCTGCCTCCATTTAAACCTTTGCTAAAATAAGTTGGATTCGTGTTGATGTGTATTTAAAGAAATTTTAATTTGTGCATATATATTTAAAAAATATATAAAAAATGTCTAATCAACCAAATATTTTGCGACCATCCTTCAGTACCTAGGGGGACCGCGGACCTATGTCATTGGCCTTTAGTTTCCAATAAAAGTTCCTGGAAATAGAAGTGGGGAAATGCAGCTATTATCTCATGTAGGTCTTGTTGTAACTTGTTCCTTTGTTATACTTTACCCCTCCAATGTGCTCAAATTCCAGTTTCTCCTTTTAACAGGACTAATAGAACTCATGGTAATCTCTCTTCGCCAACATTATAGAGAGCATTTCTTTACCGGTTTGTCAGTTTAGTCATAATAAAGATTAACAAACATGTCAGCTGACATGACAGCGGCCATGGCAACTTCATCAAAGAGCGCCAATTTCCGAATCCCGTAAATGTTTGACGGGTGGCGCGCGTGGTTTCATTGTCATCACAGTGAATGCACAGTGTTGTTCTTATCGCTGTGCTGGTGAGCCCCAGGCAGAGTAGCATGTGGCATTAATATGGATGTGTCACCACGGTGAGTAATGAGGAACACCCTAACTGCTAAACGGCATGTGAACTGATTTCATCAAACCTGATTTACAACTCCTCAGTTTCCACCCTCCTATCTTCCCACACTCTCGTCTCCCTTTCTTTCCTCCTTCCACACCTTCGTCACTCTCATTCCCATCCCTCTCTCTCTTTCTCTCTTTCTTCTGCCATCTAAACAAATTAGGGAGCAAATGAGGAGGGAGGAGTGATATGGGTGATGAGGCATGCCAGGATGTCAACAGATGACAAGGAGTGCACATGATGGGGGAGGAGGCGGGGGGGTGGGGGGAAGAGTGAGAATGTGATGAAAAGAGAAAAGTATTCCCCCGAAAACGCGCACTTGAAAAGAAATGATTAATGAGGCCAGATGTTGGACTTCTTTTAGCATGAATCATCGCATTCCCCATGACAAAGCAAAAACTACCCCCCATTTCCCCAAACATAGATGCAGCAGGCGAATCACTGACCGGAGACAGCGGACACAAATCCAGCGCTTTTCTGGCTCGAGCAACTTTTTTTTTTCCGTGCCAGGTCAGGACAGTAAATCGACTAAATGTTTCAGGCTTTTGTTTCGTGCTGACATCACTTCGTTCCGATCCATACCTCTCTGGACAAAAAAAAAAAAAAAAGAAACCACAAGGTCTTTTAAATAGATACACTCAGGCGGAGTGCTTGTTTGCCTGACCAAGCTAATTATGGCATCTGGGCAATCAAATGAGCATGAATCTCCAGCGCTTCGATGACGACAACGATGCGAGAACAACAACAGATCCGTCTGAGGCACATTTACCAGCCACGTAGCTCAACATCCTCCAGCAAATCAATGCAGCTCAGCCTGTGTGGCAGCGAGGCATCCTGATTGATTGAACATGTAGCAGCACAATTACAGAGAGGAATGAGATAAAGCACAAAAAGATGACTTCCATTTCGCTTGACTTAACGCACACATGCGTGCGTATACAGTAGATGATGAAAAACAGAACAAGTGACAAGTTCAACATTCTTTCCATCCCTGTAAGGCTTGAAAACTCAAGAGTTTAAGCTGAATGTACACCCAAAATAAAATTGCCCACCACCGAAGCTGGCCTATTAATACGCTGCGCACAAACAGGAATCCAAAAACCCAGCGTGGTACCATCATCCCCGCACAGATACCAAAACCTATTCTCACAACTTAATTTGGCAGCCACAGCCGGAGAGGCTGCACACAAGTACGGTGCAGATGGAAAAAAAAGCTAAAGAAATAGCTCTAATACATCCTCTATAATTACATTACTGGATGTTTTTGGGTCGAACAAATTAAATACTCTGTTAAAATGAATCGGCTTTTGAGGTATTTAGAGACTCCCGGCTGAGCCTAGTTTTTTTTTTTTTTTTTCACCCTGCCATGTATAGCTGTATGCTACGCTACGCTAACCGTAAAGCCGATATCAATCTTCTCATCCGAGTCTGAAAGAGGAACCAAACTGGGGTGTTTTAACGTAATGTTAAACCATGCTTCAAGGACTTGAAGACACTTCCAACTCATTACCAGAAGGAAATACCTGTTTCTCTATAAAGGCCGAAGAAAGCACAAGAACAGGGGTTTATAAACATACATTATTATTATTATCAGTTTGCATTCAATATTAAGCTAACCCTTTACTAAAATATGTTTTTGTATATTAAAAGAATTTTAAATTTGTGGGGCAATCTAAAAAAATATCTGAAAAATGTTTGATCAACCAAAGATTTTGCAACCCCCCACCCTGTGCAGTACCTCCTACACCCTCTGGAAGACCTATGCACTACTAGAACGAACGTGAGCAACAGAGGACCCTCCCCTCAACCCATAGGAATGTTGTTAGTGGGGTTGTAGGTACCGGATCTGCTCAGGGAGGTTCATGCTGTCGTTAGGGACAGTGACGTCGTGTTTTTTAACTGGTTGGACAACAGGAAGAAGCAGAAGCGGAAGAGAGGTTAGCATTTTTAGCGATTAGCGGCTGTTGTCAACGCAGAGCAACTTAGCAGTTTTCTTTTGTCCTTTAATTCTTCGGATAAATTGATAAAAGCTGCATTATTATTTCATATTTTTAAGGATACGACTTGTGAAATCTTTTTGTGCCTACTGTATCAAATTACTTTTTTTATAAATAAGATGCTGACATTGCATTTTTTTGTGTTTTGTGGAAAATCAAAAATTACAAATAATTTCCTCCTATCTCCTCCAAACACACAGGCTGAACATATAGTTGACTCGATATAGAAGCACCCGGAAGCTCCCCGAGCTGATCTGGTACCTAGAGGGGCAGCAAAAACATCCTGTTGCCAGACACCACAGGACACCCGCAGAAGGCCACAAGGGACGAGAGTGAGACGATACTACACAGGCAGGTGGTTTTAAAGTTTAGCCTGATCGATGTAACTCCCTAGCAGGCAAGGTAAAAGCTTTTCTGGTGTGCCTTCTCAAATGACATTCCTTTTCGTTGTGATCATAGGCACACAACGGCTCCAGTCAGGATTTGTTCCTAGATGTCGGTTTTGTGCGTCTGCGCCTTTAGACTCTACGTCCTCCTTCCAGTCAGGTTGGTAAAGCTGTTACATCGGCTCCGCGGCCCTCAGAGGACACTAATAAGCCTGGGTCGGCCATAAAACATCAGCCGAAACTGTTGTTAACTTTCCATGTCAGAAAGCTCGTTTCAGCTCCTAAGTGGGACTCCACCAGCCCGATGCATCCTCCAGCAGTAATAAAACATAAGAGGGCCTAATGCACATGTAGCCAGGAGGCAGCCGGGCCTCAGCCGTCTGAGCCCTCACCAACAGAGGAGGCCATCCATAATTAACCCTACACTGTCAAGTCAAAGCAGCAGTCATAACATGTCCTCGCTTGTCATTCTAACCTCCGCGTCGTGTTCTCCGCCGCCGACTCATCACCCACATCTGCCGTTCCCTGCACAAGGACTGCTGCGAGAGAGGGCGAGGGTGGGGGGGGGGAAGCTTTGATCTGCCGTGTTTCCTTCACAGCGTCTCTCTCAAAGGCTTTGGACAGCAACTGATACACAGAACAGAGGGAGAGAAATGTGTTTCTCATTTGCGTTTGTTGGGGCTTATTTTTGTGATTTATTCCCCGTTAGCGCGGAGTGATTGAGCTATTTGGCTACGGGGTAATCATTGTTACCAACATCTGTTGTTCTCGGCAACAAAACGAAGTATATTGTTTCATTTTTTCCCCTCTCCTTGTCTGTATTCAGCTCCCACCTCTCCGAATCCTAATAAATCTTTGTGCGGATACAGATTTCATTAATTCCGGAGACGGGGAAATAGGCAATTAAAACGTGTGAATCAAAGCAGAGAAAAGGGAGGAGGTACAGGGAGCACATTGACTGAGTCAAAGGGTCAGGGAGGCTAAGTCAGAGAGAAAGAAGGAACACAAAAAAGAGCAAGAGACAGTGATTAAAAAGTGAAAGAAGAGTGATTCCCCTGTCTTTCACTGGAAACTGAAACAAGGACCAATCAAATGTGCGCAGGGGGTGGGGGGGGGAATGAGAGAACTGTGCGAGGATCAGAGTCAGAGACGGGAGCTGTGTGGACACAGAGAGCCAGAAAATATGATTTAAAGATTAAATCGCCTTAAACTGGAAACGGCAGCGAGGAAGAGAGTTAGAAAAAAACGAAGAACAAAAGAATCGCAGCAGAGAGAGAAGTCATTGAAGATTTACCTGCGATGTAGCACTGCTCTTGTAGGTTCTGCTGTTTATGTGATCCAGACATAAGTACGAACCGTCGGACGGATCGGCATGAAATTCTTCACAGGCATTCATGACTACAGCAGATAAATCTTACTTAGTTTGACTTTTCCTCGCACACCATAAAGTTCCCATAATATATTACGGTGCATAAGGCTGTCAGGGGCATGGAAAGCAATAATACGTAAGCCCTTTCCACACATGTTGTGAATAAAGAAGGAAACATGGATGGGTTACCATGAAAATTCGGTACTTACTGCACATCCATGTTCCCCTCAGGTGGAATCATGGGTTGCTACATACTACGGTGTAAACGTATCACTGGTAAATGGTCTTGAGCTTATTTACAACGCTGCCAACTTGGGGGTTAGTGTCTTACCCGAGGACACTGTAAGCCATTGGTCTTCAAAATCTTTGGTTGATTACACATTTTTATATATATTTTTCTTATTTTCCCTCATAAATTCAAATTTCTGTAACTGCACATTAACGTGAATCCAATATATTTTAGTAAAAGGATAAGGGATAGCTTAATACTGTGTGACCAAATTGCAACAATACAATGTTCTGCTGGTAACATTTGGACCTGGCATTTGTGTTGACGCCCTCAGAAGGCCCACGTCCATTCTCTTGTGTGACACAGCTGTATTGGAGGGAGGCCTACACAATATTAGGAATGCGGTTGTAATGTTACGCCCACCTATCAAACTAACATTCCCAGCAGACTTTGTATTTAACGCCATATAGCTCATTTTAGCGCTAGCATCTAAGATGCTAAGATGTTGAAGCTGATAAAGCTACCTGCGCCGGCATGTCAGCTGGCGTTAGACTTCCCCCTCACAGAGCTGCTGTCGTGTTTGCAGACTCCTCGGCCGCAAAAAACGAAGCCACCGGTGGCACTGCATCGCACAATGTGCACGTTTGCAGCCAGAAGATGTAGCGCGAGTAGACAGGCTGGTACGGTGAAAACCTGGTTAGAGTTCAAAGGGCTGAGGAGAGCAGGCACTGCTCTGATCTTTGGCGGAAGAGTTAAAACATTAACATTCACCCCGCGCAGCCAGGTTTTGCCCCTGCATCTCCTCAAAGGCAGGGAGGAAGTTCATGCAGTATGCAGAGGGGAGATACATGAGGTATGTGCTGCATATTTATTTGTATATTTATATATGTGTATGCATTGTATGTGCGCACACACAAGAATGACAACATGCTGTAAGTGTGAAGACAAACAATGGAAGGATAGACCGCGAGCCGTGTATATGATCGGATTCCTGTGCTTACCAGCTCCATCACTGGGATTACTTGAGTCCATTTATCATTCCATATGAGTGTGGCTTGCATGGGTAATTGTAAATTAAGTGGATTACTGTGCAGTGTAGTGCCTGGGGGAATTAGAGAATCTCTGAATGGATGCAAAATCCTTTCGCACTGTAGCCTGCAGGTCCCACAGCAGCATCAGCACTTTCTGAAGCAATGATATCAGCATGAGCCGCTTTGGATGATACTGATTTAATGTCAGCACGGTAGATTTAATGATACCGACACTCATTATGTTTCAGCTCCCTGAAGTGGGGCCGACGTTTCAAGTGATTGGCACATTCAGCCGGTAAGTGTGCTTAAAGATAGGTGTTTCATGGGGCTGGTGAAGACCTTCCCTTAAAGAGGAACTCTTTCATTGCGCTCAGCGAAGACAGAGGGCTCGTCTTTAATCTCGGCGTTGGGACGGAAGGCGAGGGTAAAGCACATTTAAAGTCGTTCGTTTCAGGGGTTTGCGTAAGACGAAACTACAAGATGCATTCTCCTCCTCCTGGCTTCAGTGGCCTTACACCATCCAAATCCCCCCCACTCCAAATCAAAATCCACCTCGAATGAATTGCGGTGGAATATAAATGAGGAAGCAGTGGCAGGGATTTCTGTTTTAATGAGGACAAAAACCTATCACCACATCTAACCTGAAACGCTTCATTTGCTGCTGCCTGCCGGCCGGTGCCTCCCAGAAGAATTCTGGGGTTAAAACTGTAGAGTTTCAGCGGAGTTCGCCCAGGGCCCTGGCAACAAATGACGGCCTCCCTCCCACACCCCCCACACCCCCACCCACCAACCCCCCCAACATTTAAGCCCAGCTCAGTTTGCCCAAAGCAATCTCAGCTCGGCAGTCGAAAGGTCACTTTAAATAAATAAAGAATAAGGAGATGACTGGGCTTCCCACACACGGAGTGAGCAGCGCTTTGAGAGGATAGCCAAGGCTACACCATTTAGCATTCAGTAGCCTGAAGCGGTCCGTGAGGCTGGCAGTCTGAGAACAGAAAGTCCAAGTCCGGAAAGACTCCCACTCACTTGCCACAGCTACATCAGTCACACTGCTCTCTTAGCTAAACTTCTCGCCTGTTTGTCACCGCGCTGTTAGCTGCTGTCAGCTGTAAAAACAGAAAAATATGAAGATTTCATTCACCGCCTCGGGTCACGCAGCCCCGCCGCTGCTTTGACCAGCGTTTCATTAGAATATGTTAATATTTGCATCAATCTTAACTTTTACCCTCCCAAAAGTTTCCACGGATAAACACTGGGAAACGGGGAAGTGACAAGAGGAGTGACTGAGCATGAATAGCTTTGTTTTGCTTTCTGAATCTTCCAGATAAAAGAAGTTTTGTTGGACTGGGGAGAAAAAAAACAAACTCCCCGTGAGACCGTGTAGACAAGATTACACACTGCATCAGTGGAAGTCTATGCCCAGGTTTTAGGAGAGACTTCACGAGCCTTTAAAAGTAGACTCAATTGGATTTGTGACTTGTTATTCACACCAAAAGACACACAAAAAAGTATATATATTCTCAAGTGCGCGCAGGTGCATGGATCGAAACACGCCCCTGAGATACACTTTTTTTTTTTTTTTAGGGGCATGAGTGTCTGCACACCTTCATGCACACACACATATGCCCTTTGTCATTGCAGGAGCCCAGCTCGTTACATCATCCACGGGGAGTTTATCAGCAACTGATCAGCAGCAGCCTGAAGACTCTCAAAGGCTGTTTTGTCTTCCTCTTGCCTGAAACTCCCTGAACCCGAAGATTACCTTCCAGCCGTGGGTATTTGTTTACCACGGCCTGAATTTGCAAGTCTTTATCGTGACTGCATGCCGTCACTGAGGGGAAGTGTTTCACACGCAGTTTATCAGCGCCAGAGGAGTCTGACTCCGTTCACAGGCAATCTAAGTCTTTGTTTAACCTGCATCCTTTCTTTGTTTTGAGTCTGTCTGGGCTTAAAGCAAGGGGAATTATGGGAAATGCTTTATTAGATTAGGTTATGATGTTATAATTTATTTCAAACGGATACGGATAACATATAATGTATATATGTACGAGATTAAATAACTCTCCGTACCAGCAGGTGGCAGCAGTCTGAATTTATTAATGAAAAGGCGAAGTCAGAAGAGCTAAGACTCGAGCTCTTTAGCACTGACTGTATATACTATGGACAAACCCATTGTGACGTCACCCATTGGATTCTGAACCTCGAAAAATGAAGCCCAAAGTGGGCGGAGCCTGCAGTCGCCATGTTGGATGTGCTTTACTTCCTCCCTCTGGACATGGGGGTCGTGTTGGAGCGGTGCTAAAGCAGCCTGGACGTTGAGACCCGCCCACCAAACTCTCCACTACCTGTTAGCTCAGGCTACTACTGTCACCCAAAGCGGGAACGCCCTTAATTACACAGAATTTTGAACCTTAATAAATAAACGAAATCACCACACAAACAGTTGGCTGTAAACATGTTTAATATTGCTGTAAAGTTGACCTTTTTAACATGGGTGTCTATGGAGATTTGCTCCCCTTTGGAGCCTCAAGTGGCCACTTGATGAACTGCATTTTTTTTGCACTTTTTTTTTTTTTGCATTGGCTTCACTGCTTAGATCTGGACGTTGCCGCCTGCTCTTTAGGGGTCACACCAAAGAACTACTGCTAATTTCCCACTGCCTCGTGATGACTGCACTTGTGCAAAATCTTACATTTCAACAACCTACCTAACACTACAACCAATAACCACCCATAAACACTGGGCAGTGTAGGTGAAAAGAGGACTGACCGAACACAAAAATGTGTGCAGATAAAACATTTGTTTCATTTTCTGAATCTTTCAGTTTAGTGTGGATAAAGATTACACACTACATCAGTGGGAGTCTGGACACACAAAAGAACTACTAGTGATGAAGACTAACACCCAAGACTACAAGGTAACAAGGGAATCCTTTAAGATAAGGTAACCCTTTAATTTATCAGAAGAGGAAACCAGAAGAGCTTGGACAAGCCCAGACGTTTGGCTGTGAAGCATCAAGCCGAGCTGGCTTTTCCTGAAACGTGCTGATCAGTGGGTATAAAGTTTATTCATTCCAGACGATAATTTCTGTCTGAGAAAATTTGCGCGTCTGGATGTTCAGATCCACAAGAGAATTCTGTGCGTGCTCTCTTGACTTCATGCAGTACTTTGCTTACTTTCTGTTCTAGTTCGCTGGCTCTCTAAGCTGCACAGCCAAAAAGAGTGATCCCTCTCACCAACTCGCTCCGCCGCTGCCGATTCAGCGTGCTCAATATGGGTGAAAAGCCTCAAACACACAGGACTGAATAGTGCCAACGGTGCGGGACACACTACCAAAACTAGTCCCACGGAGGTTCGTTGAAGGCCAGGCACACCCAGCCAACAGCTGTGAGCTTTCTGTGTGGTATTCATCAAAACTGACCAAATAGAAAGCAAATAGTGAGTATTTCATCACGTCTACAGTAAAGTGAGATGTTTTATTCAGCTTACACTGAAAGAGCTATGCAGTAAAATCCACAACAGAGAAGGCAACACGTATTGTTCAAAGAATTTCAAAGGTTTTTTTTCACTAAAAAAATCACTAAATCTGTGCACTTTTGGAAAAATGCTGTACAGAATGTTACAGTGAAGCGAATTTTAATTGTTTCACCAATGTCTGTATCGCTCTTAAATTCAATTTAATAAAATAAAATAATGCAGCATGATAGAAATAACCTGTATGATGATGTTTTCTGTTCAAGCCATTTCCTTAAGAGCTTTGCATCTTAACAAAACTCTTTTCCTGGTATTAACAACATGCAACATCCTCCACCGATGTCCATGACCGGCGCGACACCGGGAATTAATTTAGTCAAAAGGGAGAATCTCTATTTCAAACCCCGCTTATTTCAGCGCGGAAGATTAAAAGCGGATGTTTTACATAAGAATATTTCTTCGCCCGGCGTTTAAGGTTTCACAGCCGAGCCGGCTTTCTCATCTCCTCATATCTCAGATCTATCACATCACAGTCCTGTGAAGGACAGGGGAATTTTCCTGTGGTGGGAATATTAGAAGTATACACAAGGAGGGATGAAGGAGCGGAGAAAGGCAAAGCCCACTGCTGGAACGACTCCCGGACCTCATCGCTGTCGCGACAGGACCACACAGCCACAAAACGTTCCAAAACAGTCGGGGTTAGAGGAGGAGCTGAACCTTTGATTTTTTGCAACAGTTAACACATCAGCTACTGCGCCTCTCCTTCTCACCTGCATTTAATGATAAACACACAATGCATTTCTTTTTTTTTTCTTTCTTTCTTTTTTTTTTTTTTAAAGAAAACACTCCTCAAATTACACAATTTTCTGTGCTTAACACAATCCTGGTTTCAAGTGCCATTTAGCAACCAGACATCATTCACATTAGAGTTGCAAACAATTAGGAGGGAGCTCCCCGAGGCATAAACAAAGGCAGGAGAGGCAGTGGTGGTAAGTGAGCCTTTTCGAGGGTGCAGGGAGTCCATCAAGAAGAAACTGCTTTAGTAGTCCAGTCTGGGGAGGAAAGAAAACCTTTCCTTCAGGCCCGTGGACAAAACTTTCCCACACTGACTGATTATCAGCGAATACATCAGAATGACCACGAATGCAGGACCGGCCCCCGGGAACGGCACCCAGGCCTCTTCATCACCAGCATGCTCCGACGATGAACGCCGGCCAACCGCGGGATCCTGGCCTGTCTCCCAGCCAGCCCCGCTAATTAGTCCCCCTCTTCTGCGCTAATTGGCCGATAAAAAATGAGGATGGCCTCTTCACCCAGGCCGAGTGTTGTGCCACCAAATGGCGGTGGGGAGGATTATGCGGGCTTATGAGGCATGGTGACACTCAGCGAGAAACCACTCCTCTGCTATTAATTTCCCTGTCAAGCGGGTCGCCTCAGCTGTGTCACTTTGGTTTGTTAGTGGCGGAAACTTCAGCCCGAGGTTGACTTCCAGCGACTTGCCGCAAATTAACAATGAAATCATTCATTCGAGCAGAGTCCCGGGTGATATCAGTGTTACAGCATGTTACAGGCAAATTGCACGGGGCTTATCTCGCTTTAGTGGCTTTTGCTCTTCTTTGCACTGCCGAGACTGCGGGTTGGTGATGTTGGGTGTCCGTAAAGGACCTGCCTGACAAAAGGCCATGCGTCGAATTAGTAAAGTTCAAGAGAAAATAAATTAGACTGAATGAAATAAGCTTAATAGCAGCACACTGTGACTGGGCTGTGTGTGTGTTTTTCTTTTTCTTTACCAACACCTTGTTTTCCTGTGTGTCTGTACACCAATCAAATTAAGCAGACAGAGAATAAAGGATATTAAAAAAAGAGGAAGAGAAATTGACTGTTATTGTGTAACTTGTAACATTTATGTGCAAAATATTTTTGCTCTGCCTTTGTGGGTTATCAGAAAGAAAGATGTGCATATTATAACAGCCGTTTCCTCTTGTGTAGCTCATGTTTTGCGTTAATCTTTTTTTTTTGTTTTGTTTTGTTTTTTTACGGTGCAATTTAAGATTAAGTGCATAATCAATATCAGCCCTTATCACACTGAAAAAAAAGATCCAATTTATAGAGCACACTGCATGTAAAAGTGTCGAATACTGACCTCCCTGTGCGTAACGGACAAATTACCTCGCAATTAAAGAATATTTAAAATAGAAACAAATATTTAAAGCATTCGCTGGTGCACGCGTAATGTCCACAAAACTCTGTGACAAGGAGAGAGCTGCAACGAGCGGAAACTTAAAACTAAACAGTGGCACTTCTCGGTCTTTGGGGTCCTTTGCTCCCTGTCTGATCTCCAATAAGCTTCCATAGGCTTCACAATTAGATAATTTGCACATGCGGAGGGCTCCGGTTATGAATGGGTGCATTTCCCCGAGTCCCGCCTCTTCCGTCCGCGGACCAATCGGTGGCTTCGGTGCGCCTTTATGGGATGTCACGTCAGCTGCCGTCGTGTCGGATTGGAATGTTACCGACTAACAATCGGAACAACTGAGCACTCGGTAATTGGACACTAAGATCAAGGATTCCCGTCTTTTTGAAACGTTTTCTCAGCTATTCTCCCGGTCCGAGGGTGCCGCTCGCTCCTCTCCCGTCCACCGGAGAACTTCGCCTGCTCCGCGGCTCTTTGCCGATGAGGTTTTTCATTTTATATCGGCGCGTCTGAGGGTATGTGGGGAGGTTGTAATAAATAAGAAGAGAAATGCAGGGATTCGTCAGGTTACAGTTGTACCAGTGAGCTGCCCCTGCGCTGCGACGCGTCCGCCGGGTTTTTGTGCTTCTCTTCACGCGGGACCATGGAGTGATAAAGCAGGGGGGGATAACGCGAATTCAACCCGAGGCATTCGGACAGGAGCGCGGTGGCCGCACCGATTGTTTTTTTTACAACGCCCGGGCAACGTGTTACTGAGTTTTAACATCCAAACCGGGCTGTACCTTTCCGTCTGGGAGAGCCTCGGGGACCCCTGCCGCTGCTTATCCGGGAAGAGAGAGTTCCCAGGCGGCTGTCGGACAGTTTTTTCCCCCCTCCGTTTGAATAAGCCCCATGCAGGCAGTCTGAATGAGGCTGAGGAGAAGTGCACGGGAAGAGAGTCGCAGCGTGTGATTGTGTCCGAGAGGCTCCGGTGTGGACAGCACTGATCTCCGTAGGTGCACCGAAGCCCCGCTGAAGGCGTTGTGCGATATGGTGAAACTCTACAGAAGAGGGAGAAGGGGACAATACTTTTAAAATCGCCCACATGCACTGGATCAATTGCTGGATTTGGGAACCGAATACGCAGAAGGGGGGTTGGGGATCCTTGGAGGCTGCCGGAGGATGGAGCGGTGTAGCCGGGGTTGGTGAGCGCCTAACTTCGGGCCACTTTACATTTCTTATTCCTGAACAACTCGCCCCTGTTCCCAGGACACATGCAGGCCAAAAAACGCTACCTGATCCTGCTCTCCGCCGGTGCGTGTCTAGTGCTTCTCTTCTACCTCGGAGGGGTTCAACTTCCAGCGGCGAGCAGGAGCCGGCATGACCGCAGCAGAAATGGGTACCGGCCCGACCAGCCCTGGCCTCACTTCTCGGACCCTTTACACCCCTTCCTGCCCTGGGATCAGACGGACACTGAAGAGTACAACCTGCACATTTCTCCGAGGCAGAAGAGGGACGTCAACACCAGTGTTTACAAAGGCAAGCGGTGTCGCATGGATTCATGCTTTGACTTTTCTCTGTGTCAAAAGAACGGATTCAAAGTTTATGCTTACCCCCAGCAGAAGGGGGAGAAGATCTCAGAGAGTTATCAGAATATTTTATCCACCATTGAGGGGTCGAGGTTTTACACCTCAGACCCCGGACAGGCGTGTCTGTTCGTCCTAAGCCTGGACACCCTGGACCGGGACCAGCTGTCTCCGCAATATGTCCACAACCTGAAGACCAAGGTCCAGAACCTGCCCCTGTGGAACGACGGCAGGAACCACCTCATATTCAACCTGTACTCGGGGACGTGGCCGGACTATACGGAAGACCTGGGCTTTGACATCGGCCAGGCCATGTTGGCCAAGGCCAGCATCAGCACCGAGAACTTCAGGCCCAACTTCGATGTGTCCATCCCCCTCTTCTCCAAGGAGCACCCGAGGACCGGCGGGGAGAGGGGCTTCCTCAAGTACAACTCCATCCCGCCTTTTAGAAAATACATGCTGGTGTTCAAGGGGAAACGCTACCTGACAGGCATCGGCTCGGACACAAGGAATGCCTTATATCACGTCCACAACGCGGAGGACGTGGTGCTGCTCACCACCTGCAAGCACGGCAAAGACTGGCAGAAGCACAAGGACGCGCGGTGCGACAAGGACAACGCCGAGTATGACAAGTGAGTAGAAGTTGGTGCGGGTGGTTGATTGAAAAAGTTCTGTGACGTGTTGAAGTCTTTTATGCGCGGGGTCGGTGTGTACAGGGCTGTGGAGCACTCGCAGAGGCGCACATCTGGCACAGTTCTCAGGCCGGATCGTAAAGAGTGTTTGGATGTACTTTTATGTGTTTTGTGAGAAGTAATTCAGTCGCTCATTCTGTTTTTCACATTTAAAGCTTGTAACGAATTACCAAAAAAACTCAGAACAGATCAGTATTAGCTGTCACACATTGTAAACCCTGCGCTGTGTGACAGTTAATATTGATCGGAAGGTGTTTTTTTGTCTCACAGTATGACCGGTTTACACCTCCATCTCCCTGCTCCCTCTCATGCACGAGTCCATCCAGACTGTTTGCATCCCCTGCCCTCCCCTCTGATGAAGGAACCCACCCCCCTTCCCCTCCGTCCCCTCCCTCCATCACCTCCCAGCTCCACTTCATAGGAGCGCTGCAGCATTTTACAAGGATATGCACGGACACGTTTGATTTGCACCCTGTACTTAGTGTAAATTAAGTGAAAGTCAACCACGGGAGCTTTGGCTGTGAAATTAGCATCGGCATTAAAGTGACCTTGTTGTGATGAAGCGGGCTTGAAGGTGCACGCCGCGCAGTTTACATAGGCTGCGGCTGTGCACCGTGTTTGGTTGAATTATGAAACGACTTAGTGCAAATAAATCAGCCATAATGGGTTAAATTGCCACCGTAATTTCCAGGAGTTGGTGCCATCCTTTCCATTTAGCCCCCAGAGGCAGTTGATTACTTCTAATTTTGGAGGTCTCAGTTTTTGTCAGGGTGTTAATTGACGATTGCCTCTCGGGATCAAGGGGCCGCGCCTAAACGGTATGCTTTGATAAAGGACGGCGTGTTGCATCGGGTTCACACAGTTGGCTCCGGAGGTGAACTCCCGCTGGCAGGTTCACCTGTGTGAGTGACATCAGCTTTATTTGCATTTATCAACTTGTGGATTCTAGCGTTTGGAAAGCCTGGGTGAGCCCAAGGAATGCGATAACAGCACTTGTCGACATGGCTCCGAAGTGGGTGCACGCGGGCCTGTGTGCCCCGGCGTCGAGGGCGGAGGGGAAGAACGGATGAGTAACACATGGAAAGTTAACGTGCGCGCACCTTTTTTCGTTCAGTCAATCAGAAAGACGGAGAGAAAGGGGAAGACGAGAAGGGCTCGCTAACCAAACATGTGTCGGCTTAAGAGGGGAAGTGACTTTCCTTGAACTTGAAATGAACTCGAGAATCCCCAGCTCTCCGCAGACGTTTAACGGGTAATGGCAAAAAAAAAAAAAAAGAAAGCTCTAAGAAAACTTCACAAGCATGCACTTGTCTATCCATTCGTCACCCCCCCTCCCTTGCTAACGCGCACACACACTCATTCTCTCCCTCTCCCCCCCCCCGAATGCCTTGGGCTCGGTGTCACCTGGAGAGATATGCCATCCATTATCTGACATTCCAGTCGTCTCTGGACAGCCCACCTCGGCCCTGCTCGTGGCTCTGGTTCCCAGCGGATCAGGCCCCTCGTCCTCCCAAAGGCAGCTTTGTCTTGGGAACCTCTCAGTTGATTGATCCAGATGATGGCAGCGGCTCAGGGAAATCAGAGCCTTCAGTGCCCGCTCTCTCCTCTCTAATGTTTTTCACAGTTGATTTATTTTGATCGATACTTCTGCCTGGTAGTCATTTCATTTCCAGCATGGATGCGGTGCTGGGTTTCCGTCCCCCACTAAAATTCAGCGGATCCAATTTAATTCCTTTGGTTGTTACACTGTTCATTTTTTCTTTTTTATTTCTATGTGAGCGTGTGAATACATTTTGCAGGTCATAGCCTGCGCTCAGACCGCTTGCCTACATTGGCAACAAAGTGCAGCTAATGAATTTAAAGCAATTTAAATATGTTATAATTTAGCCACATCCAAACCGATCTTTGTTTTAATCCGGACTCGGGCTTCGCAGGCCACAGTAGGTCTCTCTGCGGTAAATTGATCTATATGCAGGCAGCCGGGTGGTGCTCCATCCAGGAGCTGAGGGTGGACAGGCGAAGCCTTGCGGGGACTCGGTGCTGCAGACTCAGGAATGCACACACGTGTCAGAGCAGCTGTTAACGGTTGCGGAGGGAGCGTTGCCAAGTCGGGCCGAGCGGCTGCAGAGTACATGTACGTACCTGGGCGCTTTCTGAATGTAAAGCCTGATGCATACTTTGAGCCCAGAAAGGAACAGATGTGATACGATGCAGGCAGGAACAGTGCGCCTAACCGTTTGCAATCAATGCACATCCAACCCAAACCCAGACCTCGAACATTCTCCCACGCATTCGTATATATATCTTGTATATATACGTGTGTGTGTGTTGCCATGACTGATGCTGCATCCAGGTTCATCCTTCCCTCCTGACCTTTGACCCTGCTGCCTTCCAGAGGAATGCTGCATCACGTAGGAATGCAGCAGGAGGGCAGACTGGAAGCCAGCATGGAGGCACCTAAACCGGCTCTCTCTCACACACACACACACACACACACACACACACACACACACACGAATGCACAGCTCTCCACACATTTATTCAATTGATTTTCTTAGCTGCAATAGCTTTCAATTGGAGTCACTCTGGTCCACTTCCATGGCCAAGCTCTGATGAAAGGGCCCATTCACTGCTACATTATCCACTGAGTTTCCAGGGCTGCTGACAATAATCCTGGGAGAGGACAGTGAAAGGCTATTACTGGCACGACAATTGAAAATTTTCATGTTGGGTGGAATTTTATGGTGATGCTCTGCCTTGAGGGAGACTGAAACCGCTTATTTCTGTATACTTGTATCTGGAAATATATTATAGTTTCCAAAGAATAGTCTCATTTTGTACTTCCTGTTTCAGTATTTCTTTTTTTTTTTTTTTTTTTTTTTTTTTATTGTGTTCTGTCACATCCAGAACGTTAAACATCAGTCCTGCTGTGGCCTACACTTATGCCTTTGTCTCTGCACAATAGTATATTTACTTAGATATGTGGGCCAGCATTAAATCTGCTACGTAAGTACAGTAAGTGCTCCCGGTTCTAAGTCAAAAGCAGCGTCTCGTCTGATATTGCAAGCCAATTGCTCAAAGCATGCCATTATTACCATCGAGCGTTGCATTAAAGTCTGACTGCGCGTATCCCTTTTTCTCTTTGCCCTTTGTTAAGCCTTTCCCCGGCTAACAGCGGCGTCATCATCTCCCCCTCTCATTTAATACTTAACCAGCTCTGTTGACTCTTATTGACTTTGTACTTTAGCTACTTCACTGGCAGCTGCCGCTCAAGGTCACCCGGGGGACTTGAACGCTAAAAAAGCGAGAGGGGAAGATTTAGAGAATGTCAAGAGGAGATACAGCAAATGTGTCTGCGAATGCCTGAAAGCGTATGGAAGGAGGAGGAGAAGAAGAGAAAGTGGGTGTGAGATTGAGCGATAACAGTGTGTTGTGTGTGTTGAGATGAAGGAAACGGAGAGTTAATTTTTTTTTTTTTTTTCCCTCCCATTTGGAGTCAGTGACAGTAACGTCACTGAACGAGCGCTGTGGCGGTTTCGTTTTTACACATGTGTGTCGTCAGCAGAAATTTTCCCTCACTTTCCCTCATTATGAATAAATGTTTACATGTAATGAACTATCCTTTTACAAAACAAAAGAAAAATGAGGGCAATTTCAGCACATTATTGTCTAATGTTTTGTTCTGGACCTTACTAAAAGAGCAGAGAAATCATTAATAGCAGTTGCTGTAATTAAACAGTTGCAGTTAGGGGTGGGTATACTTCATGATACGTATCACGATACTTGAGTCACGGTACGATACATTATTGCGATATTATGATATTGCGATATATTGCAATATTGTATCAAGTTTCTTGCCACTTTCATGTCAAAATACAGTTCACAACTGTCTCCTTGAACAGAAATGTGTGTCACCATTTGAATAAAATGCCCATGCATACGTATTGCCTGAGTACTGAGTAGTTTGCTTCAGATCAACAGGTTTTGGCTGCTGCGCTAATACCTCATGGTGTCTCATTAGATGGGTTCGCAAGTTGGTCGTGTTCCCTGAACATCTAATTGGAGCACAGTTTGCACACTACATACTCTTTAGTTCCTGTCTCCAAACGTCAACTTTAAATTTTGATTGTGTTTCACGTTTTGCCGCCGCTGCCGTGCTCACCACTGCAGGGAACACCGTGCACGTGCGAGGTGGTGCCACAGTGACACCTTGCGGAGCGGGGCTTTGGAAGTCATTCATGATCGAAAAAGTATCGCAGTATATTGTCATATCGGGTGGTTTTTCCCACCCCTAAGTTGAAGTGTTTCCAAATTCATGCCACGGGCCAGATTAGACTCTCTGGCTGGACATCTTTGGCCCTTGGGCCGTATGTTTGACGCACATGTGATGTAGCAAAAGATGGCCTCCTCCGCCCTCATTTTTCAATTTTTTTTTTCTTTTATGACAACGTAGTGTTTCACATTTCATTGACACAGTGCCACAGAGTAAGAGACAGTAGCCGACCTGGTCGAAGGGAGGGAAGGCAGCGACACTTCCTCTCATTCACCTCATCGTTGGAGAACAGGCGGCGGCGTCTGCGCCCGACACTGGACTCCTGTTAGAGATTCTGGAGTGGAGAGCAAGTAGCGAAGGCAGCCGGCGTTTGGCAGGAGAGGGTGTCGCTCTTCCCGGGTTGCCATTGTTTGTTTTTCTGTAGTCAGATTAATAAATCATGAATATTTCATGATGGCCTGCTCTCCCTTAGATAAAATACCGAGCCCGTGATGGAGAATGTTAATGATGTGGAGGATAATTAGTTTGAATGCGGCGCGGCTTAATTAGGACCCTTTGATATTTGGTGCGTGCGTGTGCGTAAGAGACGGATTTAAGCCCGTAACTACATAAAACCTCTGTTTGTTATTTCATCTTATCGGGATGTCTATCATCTCAAATCCCCTCCAACTTTTCGCTATCTCCGCGCTTCGCTCTTTTCATTTAATCGTCTCGGTTGTGTGTTTGGGTTCTGGGTATAATGAGGGCCAAGTCGCTGTGTCGCTGTTAATGGCCCTCGTCTGGCCTCCTTCATAGCTGGTATTCTCTCTGTAGTCGCAGCCTCTGGTGACAAGTGCTTAACTCCAGCGGTCCGAAACGTAAGGACGCTAATTTTGAAACGAGAAAATCTTCACATTGGTGTCGTCCTTCGAGCCTCTTCCGAGAACGCAGTATAAAATTAGCCTCCTCTTTCTAAGGTTGCGAGCTCCGTCTGATGATTATTGTTAAAATGTCAGCGGATGGTGAAAAACGCTGATCTCGGGTTTCCCATGCCTGAAGAGGCCTCTTCAGATGTTTTTTCTGATCGATAATAAAATATTCAGTTTGCAGCCGACTTACAAACCAGAGAATCTTCCCATTTTAGAGGGCGAAGTGTGTGTTTGTGTGTGTTAGATTACTGGCGGATTATTAACTTGTCTATCAGCTCAATCCGTCCTCTAATAATTTCATTTCTACTGATCTGCCCAAATGTACCTCAGGTTGTTTTTCTTCCGTGCCGATCTTGCCCTTGTGCGTTCATCCGTGCCGCCGTGTGTGTGTGTCCACGCATCCCTCTTTGTCTTCGTATGTGGGCGTGTGAACTCGACTGTGTGTGTGTGTGTGTGTGCATGCGAGATGGCTGGGGTCACAACCCCGCTGTCTGTCCCCTTGCTGAGTGACGAAGGCAAAGCCCCCGCTCGCTGACCCACATTCATTGAGGGATTACCAGTGCAGCCAAGCCGCCCCTGGCCTCAGAGGTGGTGGTGGCGGTGGCCTCGGAGGGGAAGGGAGGGGAGGGGAGGGGAGGGGAGCAAGAGAGGGGAAAGAATTGGTTTGGTGAAGGGGGGGCGGGGGGGGTTCAGCTCACACACATCGGATCAGACAGCGAAGCCCTAAGTGCACTGTCCTTCACCCCCCACCCTCGGCCAGGCCAGATGCTGGTTAACTGGTCGAGAGAGAGATTAGCTGGAAAGGTTTTCCCCAAAAACACAAATCAGTGACTATTAGGAGTCGGTAAAACCGAACGGTCTTTCCCTCTATTACAAACTACTCACTTCTACTCTAGGATGTTGTTGTTGTGATCGAAGTAGTACAAATAACAAGGCATCAAAACAGTTTCTCTTCCCTTTCCAGTACTGTCAGGAAGTGTTAAAGAGGAACGAATTAATAAGAGACACAGGCTGGAGTAGTGAATCTGTAATCCCCCTTCCTCTCTCTCTCCCTCTCTCCCCTCTTCTTTCTGTCACCGCCACACCGCTCTCCCTCTTAACTAGTGCTGATACAGTGATGTAAAAAGTTTGCAGGCAGACAGGTAAGTGAGTGGCTGAGCAGTGTTTTTTTTTTTTTTTTTTTTTTTTTTTTTTAAAGAAGGCTCTGACGGCGCAGAACAGAAAGAAAGGGAACAAGAGAGAGCGAGAGAAAAGAGCCGATTGGGTCCTTGTGAACTCAATTAAAGCAGACAGCTGTGTGACTGGCTGATTCCAAAAGTGATGATCAAGACAGACCCGCGATTGGCTTCTCATTAAATTCTCTGCTGAGGAGGGATGAAAGGAATATATGGCTGCTGTCGGCAGGTTAGGCGTGAACAATGCGTTCTAACTTCTGACATCTGTCTTTTTTTTTTTTTTTCTTTCTTTCGTAGAGGGACCTAAAGTTTTTATAAAAATTCTCACGTCTCGGCTTTCTCCGTGTGGCGTTGTGGGCATGCTGGGACGGGGCAACGCTGCTGTGAGATGCATTCCCATCTCTGTCATTACAGCATTCCCGTGTTGGCCTCGGCACTTCATTTCTTTTCCCCGTGAATCCAGCGTAAACCGAGTTTTCCTACGGTTTCTCAAAGCAAAATCACTTTCTATTTCCTGACATGTTGTCATTTAAATTACAGTTATTAGCTTTAAAGGCTACAGGTTTCTAGTTTCTCGACAGCGTCTTCCTCATAGCTTTAAACTCACGGCTCGTACTTAGATTCTTTTCATCTTATTTCTGCACAGCGTTTTAGTGTCTTTCACTACGTTGTTTTGGTTTTGGCAACTCCAAAATTAGCTACTTTTTGCTGTCTTTGCTCTGATATCAACTGTTTTTAGAAAAGATGTCATAACCTCACTGAAAACTACCGACCCAGAACCCAACAACATAGAGACAGTGAACCTTTAGCATCTCGAGACCAAAAAATAAACCAAAATATATCTCTTTGTCGTTGAAGGAGACCAAAACTGAGCAAAAAGAAGAGTCGGTATTGGTCTTAAATTTGTGTGGTAGCCAGAAATCTATCAAAATGAGCAGTATTTTCTCAGGACTTCCTGATCTGTTACTCATATCACAGTCACATAAATATGTTTTGATGCCACCTGAGAGTACAAGATGATGAGTAATCTTTAATTGTAAGTAAATGATTAACTCCCGGCCTTTACTGAGCCCATAAAACAATTGTAAAAAGATTACGTGTAGATAGACTTCCCCAATCAGTAGGGGAAATGAAAACTTTAAAATATTTTTTTTCTCTCAAGTTTGTATTTGTTGTCTTGTAGGTTTCACTCTGAGTCAGTTAGCGCGTGTTTATGGGGCCGTTATCTTTCGGCTGCTTAACCGTAGAGCGTAGGGTGTGTTGGTGCGTGAGAGGTCAGGATGGGGTTGCCGGTAGTTTCCCTTCGCCTCCTGGGGTTTTGTCTGGCATCCTGAATGAGTCCGCGTTCCCCGAGCCGCGAAGCACCTGACCGCACTTATCTCATCAATGAGGGGCAGTGGGCAGAAACTCTGGCCTACATGTGGTTGCGGCTTCTCAACGGAAGTCGAATTAGAAAGATCAACATCACATTACGAACGGGAAAACGCTCCGATTAGACCGTCGGCGTTGTCGACGATCGTTGCGCCGTGTCCTGCGGGTTCAGCGTTTCCCTCGGGCCGTTGCAAATGCTCAGCTGGGGAGGGGAGGGGGGTTGACAGGCTAGTTTTTACGACCCTGCAGAATGGCAGCTTTTATTGCCCCGTGAGGCCGTTCAGCAAACACCTACCGACGGCACATCAATGGGACAGCGGATCGTTTGACGTCATCTCGCATGCTGACCTCCTTCCTCACTTCTCACCACCGCAAGAGCGAAAACAAACACTTAACCCCTCTGCTGGTATTCATATTCAAATAGTAATTGGCAAAAGGAGGAAATCTGAGTAAGGGCAAATAGAAGGGAGGGGGCTGGTGGTGGTGGTGGAGCTGAAGAGGGCAATCGCTTAAAAAAGCATTATGTCACTGAAGAATGTGTGCATGGCTCAGTGTTTAAGGGGCCAAGGCTTCAAGGGGAGAAAGAAGGTTTTGTTGGAGCAGATCTGGCTGCCTGGCAGGCTGATGGAAGGGCTCTTTACCACGTCTTCCCCATCATGCTTTATGGCTCGGTTTGACTTCCACTCTCGGTGTGTAAAAGTTGGGGCGGCCTCAAAGCGGGCCTATTGTGCTGGAGTTTGCTCTCTTTCCAGAGGGGAAAGCTTGTGCCATGTTGACATCGCAGCCTCCCCATATGGTCCCCTTTTTCACTCCCTCATGTTTCACCCCTCTCCGCGACTCTCATGCCGATGTGGCCTCTCCTTCTTGGGCGTCTCGCTTTGGTTTTAAAGCCCGGGCGACAACCGACAACAATGGCTGCTCACACAGCTCCGGCCAACGACAACCAGGCCCTGGTTTGGCAGATTCCGCGACACTTCACGGATCAGCGGCTCAGCCAAAACTAACGGGGGAGGAGGAGGAAGAGGAGGAGGAGGAGGAGGAGGAGGTGGTGGTGGATGAGAGAATCTTGTTGCAAGGGAAGAAGGCATCTGGTCTCACGGAGGAGAGTCTTAGTTTGCCCAGAGCGTGGGTGGATGATTGACCAGAGAGAGGAAGGAAAGAATTATTTTGGTTCATTACCGACTTTTTTTTTTCTTCCTAGTTTGATTTTGTGGTGCTGTTCTGTGGTGTTTATTCATGAGCTTGATGAGGAGGGGGGGCCTCCTTTTCAGATGTAACAGAGGAGTGCATGCTTGTTTTTGGGGAGGTGATGTAGGACAAAGTGCAGCTGCTGGTGGTAACGCTGGATATTTTAAATGAACGCCCACTCGCCTTCTTCTCCTCACTCTTCCCAACACACAGAGTTTCTTCTCTTCTATGTAGTCATTCGACATGTCTCACACTCCCACAGCATTAAAAAGCCCGAATACACAATATTCAATTCTACGCAGCTGTGGAAAATCTCATGAAAAAGCTCGCCGGCGTCGGCTCTCTTGACCTTGGCCTTGCGACTAAAGCGTTGGTACTCCAAAGAGATGATGAAATTTTCCCACAGATAGCTCGTGTCTGATGCATAACCCTATAAACTGGTATTCTGATACGTCCCCCCCTTCGCTCGTTTCATTCTGTGGCTGTTTTCGGAGCCTGTGCCCAACCACATCCTTGCCGTAGAACCAAAATCTGAAAGAGGGGGAACTGGAGTGGGTAGTGCCAGTGATCCTGCTGAGAATTGCGGTTTTAAAAAAGAGAAAGAGGAGGTGGAAGGAAAACAAGAGAGAGAACAGCACAGCATCCCGCATCTTTTTTTTTTTTTTTTTCTCGACGTTACCAGCCTGACAAGGATTTTTTTTTTTTCTTTATGGGGGTGAATTGAAGTGTTTATTTCCCCCGGAAAGTTGTGACACGACAATACTTTGTTTTCAAAGTCTCTGCGTCTTGTTTGCCTTTTCAGCTCGCTCGCTAGGCTCGCCGTTTGCCGGCTGTCGGGAGGGAGACAGGTGAGCGGTGCGATGAGAAGATGTAGATCCTCGTAATAACCGGTTCCTATAGCGGAAGGCGGGAGCGTCAGTTGGTGGGAGACGCTCAAACCTTCCGACGCGAGTCAATTAAATGTTGGATGTGCGTGGCGGAGACGAGCAAATGCGCGGTGTAGACGCGTTGAGAGGCCTTCAGTTTGACACTTCCTCTCCTAAACCACATGCCTCTGCTTTACAGAGACTGTAAGACTCTTAGAGACTGTAAAGGAAAGTGACTTTGAGCAGGACGTGCAGGACGTGCTCAACATGCTTGTGGCTTCGTTTCTGGTCCTTTATCTTTAGCCATCTTTAGGGAAATCTAAACGAACCACTGAGACACAATCTTCAAACCCTCTTCTAATCCAGCACTTGGATTTGAAACCAGAAGTTTCACCAAGGGTTAGAGCTTGGTGATGTAGAGGGCTAGGGCTAGACTCAACCAGAACTCAAGCTTTAAATTGGGTCCCTTCAGAAAAGTGACAGATGTGGTCAGACAATCCTTGAGTTACGTTTGGGGTAGTTGGTTTCTGGAGCTATTTGACCCTCTGACCTGTTGACTTTCACAAAAATATGCTCCTGAACTTTATAAAAAGGCCAGTTTGAACCTGGCAAAATAATCTAAATGATTTGACATGAACTCTGAGACCAGAAGGCCAGAGTTTTGCATTTCAAACACTTCCACTTCTTATGTGGATGATATCTGTAGAATATATATATATATTTTTTTGAAATCAGTCGCCCGCTTCAGTCCAGTATCATTGCCTCTATATTGAGGTGACAGGTCAGATTCTCCTAAGGCTCCTCAGACACTGATACGCGTGTGTGTCTGTGTGCGAAAGAAAGAAATCGTATTTGCCAGCGAGTCTGGAGTTTGTGGAGTATCTGGTGACTTGGGACTATTTGCTCACTGCTACATAGCTTGCCATCTATAAATACACGCTTATATTCCGCTGGGATTGCTGTCTTTTCAGGAGCTTAAGGAAAGTGCACGCTAGTAATGTCTGAATATATATATATATGTACGCCACTTATTGCGTGTGCGGCGTCTCCATCGTCCTGTTTTAGTCGCAGGGTGTGTGCGTTTTCGTCTTGCTCGGCCGTCTGAGTGTCTGCAAAGTGTTTGCACTGTAGCCCACGAGGGGACAGACAGAAACCCAGACAAGTATGTGTTACGTTTACACTGCAGTCTGAGCTGTGTGTGTGTGTGTGTGTGTGTGTGTGTGTTAAATTGTGCATCTGCATGTGCATATGTGCATGGCTGTGCCTGCTGCTCGGCCTGCGCCTGTTCCCTTTAGCAAAGTAGTGCTGATTCAGTGGCGTGTGTCCTTCCATCCCCGCATCTTTTCTTTTCTTTTTTTTTTCCTCTTCCTGCTTTCCGCTGTGAATGTTCTTCTTCGGTTAAGCCTTCAGGCAACCGTCCTGCTCTTCCATCCCTGTACACACACACACACAAACACCCCCCAGACCCCCCCACACCCCACACCCACCCACCACCACCTTCCTACATACTCAGCAGCATCTTGTTTGGCCAAAACCCGGTGCTAACTCTAACTGTGGCCACTCATGTGGAACCCCCGGAAGCTACCCAGTATGAATAATGTATCAAGGAGTGGATTTTTTTTTTATTCCTGTTGTTTTTTTGTTTTTTCATTTTCTTCCCTTTCATATTAAGTAGCATGTCCACACATACCCATGCAGCCTCACACAGCATCGCAGCCTCCTCATCCTCCCTCTCAGGCAGCTACTGGATATCACCAGTATTTCCACTAAGCCGCATGGAAGCATCTGACTTCCTTATACTCCTTCTTTTAACGTGGAGACATTCCAATTGAAATTCATCCAGGATCTGAGAGCGACCCTTTTTTTTTTTTTTCTTTTTTGGGTGAGTTTCCAGAGTTCACACGGTCTGAGCAGCAGAGGAGATTCATTATTCAATAAATTGCATTTAATGTGAAGTATGAAGCGAGACCAAATGAGTCTCAAAGTAGCCGGCGGCATCTCTGGATGCTGATAAACTTTTTAGAGGCGACACAGGAGTTTTTTTTTCTGGAAACGGGAACAGACAGACTACATCTCCTAAGGAAAGGAGAAAAAAAAAAGGACACATCACTTTGAGTTTCCCCGCTGCTGTATCTGTCAGGACGGCTGAGGCGAGGAGATCTAAGAGCTCTGCCGTTGCTACGTTTGCTTTAGCTTCATCATGGCTGCCAGATCTGCGGTCTCATTCTCAATATATCTTCTTCGTGAGCTGAAGTTTCTCCACGGTTTGATCCCTCCCTTTTACCCCGACTGGTGTGATAGAGATGTGTCCCGCTGCTGTGACTGAGTTGCACATTTTCCATGTAACTAACTTAGTGAAAAATCACTGTGGAGCAGACGCTGGCGGGGGTTGAGCTAAACGTGTGCTTACTTTGACCCGAGGATATATGCAAACTCATGTGACGCGCGCGGGGCCATCGTAGGTTTGTTGTCCTTCAGAGAACTCAGATAAGCTAAGCTGCTGCGAGCACCTGTGATCAGAGTCCGTCCTCGCTTCCCTCAGTTTGTCAGGAGGAGAAAAGGCAGCAACCACCTTTATTACATACTGGAGGTTTGAGGGTAGCCCACGCTGTAAAAAGCTTCTGTAATCAGCGTGTTAGTTTGTCCATGTTAACTTTATACACCAATCAGGCATTACATTATGACCACCTTCTGAATATGGTCTAGGTCTCGGTTCTGGGGCCGTACATGTCAAAGTAAAATCCCGTTAGCAGTTTTAATGTTGTGGCTGGTTTGTGTAGAAGTCTAACCTAGTAAAGAGCCACAACTGTCTTTTATTGGGGAAGTACATACAGCAGCAGCAGCAACTAAAGCATCAAAAGCTGCGCACCCAGCTTTGGACACAATGGTTGGAGATACCAATCTCTTGTTGTCTAGGTAACCATCTTGTGCATTTCTCCCTCAAATGTATCCCAGTGAATCGAGCAGAAAATAAAAACCTTTCTAGGGTATGGACACAACTTAGCGTTCAGCCGACCCTCCACCCCTGCCAAAAGTGTGGTGAATTTAGGAGCCAAAGTTGTGCATATGTGTAGTAAATGGTGAATCAACTCAAAGTTCCAACATTTCTTTCATTGTCTCTTGTGTGTATGCCCCTTAATAAATGCCAATTCACTGTTATACAGAAGGGATTTCTGAGCGTGTCCCACTACCTCGAGTGAATGAATGTGGTGGAAACTGTTAGCTAATGTTAGCTTCTCATTGGTTAAAATGTGGTCTCATCACCGGAGGCGATGCTGGTGCCTTCTCCTGTTTTGTTTCAACGCGGCTGTAACATCTCAGTGAAGTGGCCTTTCCTTTCATTATGGTCCACGGAGCATTAGCGGAGCCAAGTTTGCATTAGCTTCACTTTCCGAGCTAATCAGAGTGCAGAGGTGGGATTAGCATCCGCGAGCCCTGTTATCTGCTAATCACTTCAAAGCTGTCCACATCCCCTGCCCTCTTCGGTGGCTGTGCATTAAGCACTTCACACGGTGTTAACTCGGGGCGTGCTCAAGAAAACCATGCCTTACATTCATTCCCATGCATATTTTACACGCTGCACCTTAACACGGATTGACCTCGTTTAGATATATCTTAGAAACGCTCCGCGTTTGCTTGTGTTCTGCTCTTCAGCAAGAGGAAGGTGTCTTCTGAAAGGGTGAGAAAGTCCCGCGGAGTCTTGTTTTTGTTTGCTCTAGTCAACATTTCGGAAGAATCGAAAAGGGCTTTCGGCAAGATATCGCACACGTCGTGGAATCGCTTCCGATCTGGAAACGAGATGCATTTCCTCCCCAGAGAACTCACACCTCAGGGCAATGACGCGCAAAACTGTTGTGTATCTGACAAACGACTTACAAGGTTGAAAATGTTTTAATGTAGAAGCCACACACGGTCAGGGCATTGTTTTTTTTTTCCTCACATTATTGCATATTTTATAGAATAAATTGACCTTATTTTTACTTTTACTTTTACCTTTTTTTCTTTTTATTACTTCCCGATCAGACACTAAACTACATCTACGTGTCTTTCGCCGCAGACTTGCAGTGCAGTAACCCGCTGTCTGGTTAATGATTGTCAGATAGTATTACCCAACATAACCTTATCAAGGCCGCATGTGTCAGGCTGTCACTAGTTATTAGTGCATTACCACATGCATGGCTGCACATGTGCATACACACCAAACAAACGGAGGGGAGCTGGGAATCTAGGAATCTTGCCTGCTCTTGAATAAGCCGGCGCTTCGTGCCAAGCAGCTGGACGGTGAAACGCAGGCGGTCACATACAACAGCTTGGAGATGTCCTCCTCTAATCCGTGCTTATTTACTGTCATGATGATGTGCAGTGTTTACTGACAAAGTGTACTTGGGATCGACGACCCTGTGTGCGGGATCACTTATCTTTCTCCGTGTTCGGTGTGTTTGCTCGCCGATGAGCCATGTGGAAGCTGTGTGATCGTTTTAACCGCGTGCGAGACTTTGGGTCCGATTCAGCCGATGGTGTGGAGCAGGCAAACACACTGTGGCCTTAGACTAAAATAAGGCCTGAATACATTATGTTAATGGGTCAGTTGATAGCCAGCAGGAGCACGTCCGCCATTTATGAATCAATATTGCAGCACGTAAGCGTGTATATATATATATATATATATATATCGGTGGTCACTGAGAGCGAAAAAGGCCAGTGTGCTGTGTTAACGCCAGCCTCGCTGTCCATCTGTGTGTTTATGTCGGTCGCACTATTGGCAGGGACACGTTATCAGTTGTAGAGTTATAAAATAAAATGTCTCATTTTTTTTAGGTCTTTTCATTGGTGATGGAGTACTTTGTTTTTTGTTGTTTTTTTTTTTGGACTGTTGGTCAGACAAATCTATGCAGCGAAGTCAGAAAAACCTATTGCTGGATTTATCTCTGAGGACTACTTTAATAAACCCTCTGGCTGTTGTTTTTCCTTGCATTTTAAAGGTAAAGTTTCTTTTCTTCGTAGTGTTGGACTACATCAATAGCTGGTGTATTATCTAGGGCAGATGGCTTTTTTTCTGGTCCAACCCGAACCTTTGATCAATTACTTGGTTTCTGTCCTGTAATTTGTCTGACTTTGGTGTGTTAGTTCGGATCAGAATTAACAATCGATAAAACGTCCCCCATCCCCTATACGTTCTGTCAGGTACAATCGCTGCTTGTCAGTGGAGCCTGTTGGCTTTGAAGTGAGTGACAGAACCACCTGTAAAGGCTGTCTGATGGTAAGATAGAGCGGTGGTCATAATCTAAATGTGACATACAGTTAAAGTTTTGGTACGAGGTTAGGGTTACACACACGGGTCTAAAAAAACAGCCTGTCCCTTTAAATGTCACCCTCACTGTGATGTCACTCTGATTGAAAGCCTTCCTGGAAAGGGCGTATAAGCCGAAATGATATGAGCGCTGACTTTACACGTCCCAGTTTTAGATCCCAGCTGAGCAGAGGCGGAGCCTCCCCCAGCAAACGTGTTTTTTCAGCTCGAAAAGCTCAGGTTGACATTTTTCCCCGACGATGCCGCGCGCTCCTTCTGATTAATTGCTGTGAAACAAACACGCGATGTGATAATCCATCAGTTACCTGCTGTTCTGATCCCGACACTCTTCATCTTGTTATCGACGCAGAAACCTGATGACGGTTTAAACAATCACTGCAAGTAAACAATCGCTGGCTTGTGCAGTGTCGTCTCCAGCGCTTCCATTGCGAGCTTAATGACCCTAATGGCACATTTCATGAAGAAGTTGTCATTTCTTGTGACGGTGGCAGAGGTGCCCTTTACTTAAGGCAAAGAGGGAAACCTCTGGTATAAAATGCTGAGTGGCAGTAGAAAGTTAATGTTGTGCTCTACAGTGCATCTGTGGTGGAGCATCGTGACTTCTTGATTTAAGGCACTAAAATAATCAGCTTCCTCTTTCGTACTTTTTCTTCAACACGTCTTCTCCTCCTAAAAAAAGCACCCCGGCTCATCAAACCCACAAGATATCACAGACAGATATAACAAGATACGTCACTCTGGCGGCCGCGTGTCTTTTCCGGCCGCTGTGATGGGCGCTGCTCGCCGTCCTCGCGGTCGTTGGATGTGTTTTTTTTTGTTTTTTTTTGCGGAGATGTGAATGAGAGGCGCGAAGTGGTCGGTGGACAATAGCAGACAATAGGTGTTTGTGGCTGCGGGCAGGAAGGTCAGCAAGTTTAACTCGCATAATGACGAGTGCGGACGCCAAGGGAAAAGAAGGTGTTGTTTTATTCTTCTGTATAAACAAACAGCTTAACTTTTTTTTTCCCCACATTCTCACACTGATCCTGCGCCGGAAAGGAAATTGGGAGATCTGGGTGTGCAACTGTACGTGACTGAGAAACAATTGAATTGTGTCAAACTTTGCGAGTTGTTGACTTTTTTTCTGAAAGTCCTACCCTTTCCAAGCCCTGAGGCATTTCCCTACAGGACTCCCTAATACACAGGTTCCTGCGTTTAGTCGATAAAATTGTTATTGCCCACACTTTTTGTTTTAATGCCGCTGCTGTAGAAAGCGTATCTAACAAGTAAAACTGATTTGGAATCACAACTTTGATTGCGGCACCAATAGTCGGAAGCGCGAACCAAATACCAATCCAAAACTTCAACTCCTTGCCCGCCTTCCCATCGACCTCATCCCACACGTTAACTGAAGCTTCACTTGTTGAACGCGCTCGGTCAAGGCGCAATTACGCGACGGGAAAAAGGAAAATGAGCGAGGGCTCGAGATAGGCGAGTGGCTCTGATGGGCCCGCCGCAGCCTGACGGGAGAACATTTGTGGCAGCAATTTAGCACATGGGTGCTTCCGCCACAGGGGTTATTGTATCTGTCGCGCTTGGGTGCGGCCGCGCCGACCCCCACGTTTGTGTTTTCAGGCCGGCCGGCCGGCTCCTCCGTAAACTCGCTGGCTCCCGACAATGGGCCTCCGAAATGAGCCGCGTCATGGGCCCGAGAGCCGGGAGGTTCGGGCGCGAGCGACGAGTGAGGAGCTGCGGGAAATGGGAGATTAACAGGGCGAGGAAGCGAGGGGGAATGCGCCGTGAACCGACCAAAAGAATCGACGTGTTGAAGCTCTGGGAAAGTGAATTCGAAAGGAGGAAGAGGCCGCTGAGGTTTTTCTGAGTGATGGGATGGGATGGAAGATGGGGTGGAAAAAAAAAACAAAAACAAAGTTGGTTCGCTCTGATTGTTGATTGTCTCGGGCCGGAGGGAGGCACACCACAGGATGCCTGTGAACGCAACATAAACAGAGAACATGTGTGTTAGCGAACCCCACCAGACCACAGCGGCGCGGTCTGCTCCTCACCAAAACACAGAAACACACAGGCTCTGTGTGTGTGTATAAATATGCATGCATACGTACGCTTGTGCGACAGTGTTTGTTTAAAGCCACAACATAGCGCGGGCAAACAGCTGCTCCGGCCAATGCGGTCAGCGCTAACCTCCGCCGCATCCAGACCTCGTTTAACATCATATTTTTCAGTCTCCGGGGTGTTCTGGCTCCAGCCAGACACCTCCGTACTGCCCATATTAATTAAGGATTTCTCAGAAGAGCACTGTTGATGTAAAGGCCGTAACATGTGAGCGGCAATGAGGAGCAGCGCTGCTGCCTTCAGCAAGGGCACGGGCGAGGGTTAGGGCTGCACAGACGGGACCAAATCTGCGTGGACAAACAAGAAGCACAAGTGTGAGGGCTTTAATTGTTGGTGTGTGTGTATATATGAAAAAAAAACATCAGGAATCATGACCTCAAAGTGTGAAATGTACTCTAGGAGAGCGTGTAAAAGGGACATTCAGTACTCGGTGAGGCAATAATGGTCCACTTCAGCAAGTAGTTTTAGGAACCTTGGCACATTATGTATCTACTAAGGCTGTGCTTTCATGTTTAGTCTGTTTGAATGGAGCCGTGGCTGGTTTGCTTCTCTTAGGCAGTGAATGGGAATTACACCGATCAGCCACAACTTTAAAACCACTGACTGGATCCTAAACTGATCAAGTATCTTTGGGATGATCCACGGAGGCCCCTCCCCTCAACCCACAATACCCAAGTCCCCCCAGTAACAACATCCTGTGGCCAGAAACCCTCAGAAGGTCCATGACTATTCTCTGATGAGTCACTATTAGACCTACACAATAGTAGGAAGGTTATGCCTGATCTGTGCACACTCATCTCACGTGTGAACAAAAACAGATGCGCTTCCTCTTCCAGTTGGGAACGCAGTCCGACTTCGGCCCGAGCCAACTACCAGTTGTACCTCGAGGCTCCCGTCGTCGTTAGCTCACTCCTCTGCTCGGCCATCTGAGGGTAGCGGCACGAATGCATCCGGCATCCTGCAGGTGTTGTCTTGCCAAGTGTGCGTCCCCAGATGAGCAGTGCACAAATGCCAGCTCAACCGTTGCTCCGTATTAAATTGCGCAGCAACGACGCCTTCCGGGCGCGTCCGGCCGACAACCTGAGCGGACGTCCACCCACGGTTTGTAGCGACGTAAAGAAAGTTAACCAACCAGATGATGCAGACCAGAGATGACAATCTGCGCCGTTAAGTGTTTTTTTTTATGCAACTGGATCTGAGACGTCCAAGTCGAAGTAAAATCACTAGATTTTCGTACTTTTTTTTTTTTTATACCTGCCTTAAATTCTTAGATTAACTAACACAGACTGAATATGACTCTATTCTTTAAGTCCTAACATCAGCCAACATAAAACACAAGAACTCTTTAAATGTATCATATGAAAATATGCAGGCTCATTTCAGTTGCAGAGTAGACAGAGTCAATAGTTTTCATTCGGCGACAAAATGCTGCGTCGTTTCATGTGCAAATTCATTTCATCAGCCCACTGCGAGGAGGATAAATGAGTCCTCGGTAGCTGAAAGCAAATGTTTTAGTTGTGTCTTCTGCCATTAATAATTATGGAAAACAGTCCATTTATTATTTGTCATCCTCCCCTGACCCGCTGGCTCGCGCCGCATTATCCCTCCATCGGCGCTCGCTCTCTGGGAGGGGCGAGCGGTGCGGCCCGGCTGAAACCGAGCGGTGCCAGGGAGAAATTAGCTCGCCGTCTCGAGGGGAAACCCGAGGTGTGGACTTTGCCCCGAGTGTTTAGCATTTCAAAGGATGTCCGCTGAGAAAGGAAATGAAGGGTGTGGAGGGACAGTAGGAACCGGGGAGGGACGGAGCCTGGCACATCAAGAGCGCCGTGACCCCGTCCCCAAGTCGGAGCTTTCTCATATCGATTCGTTATGGCATGTCACCGCCATTGTTCCTCGCTTGTCCGGGAATCTATCTCCTCCTGTCTCTGTTACTGTGCTTCCTGCAAAAAAAGCCCTCTGAGACCAGAGCCAAGTCTTAGCATCCCCTCTGTCTCTCATTGAGAAAAGCTTTGTAGTCGACAGTTGCCAAGAAAGAAATGACTTGGGGGTGGTGGGGTGAAAGAAAGGAGCTGAAAAATGTGAATGTGCGCTGCCATTTTTTTTTTTTTTTTTCCCCTCACCATCCCTCCCCCGCTCAGACACACACACACACAACCGCACAACACACAATCCCTTTTGCCTTAGCAACCACCCGGCTTTTACCCATTCCCAACCCCATTCGCCGGCCCGTCACTCACTGTGCCGGAAAATCCGACTTTCTCTTCAGTGAGGGATCAAAGCTCAAAGCTCAGCCCCGGCCGACGTATGAGAAGTCACATTCTTGGGCTTTCCGCTGATCCGCGGGGACCTGCCTCGCTGCCCAGCTGCAGGAAAAAAAAACAAAAACGTTGCGGTCACGGCCGTTTGTCCAGGAGAAAACATCTCGCATTGTGCCTCTTTTTTTTTTTTCTTTTTTTTTTTTTAAAACCCCCCCACTCATTCCTCCTGCCCCTCGTTCCGTTCAGGTTTTCATGTAAATCGCGGACACACCTTGGAGTTTCAAGTGCATGCGGAACTCGGTGAGTGAGTGTGTGTGTGTGTGTGTGTGTGTCAGTGAGGGATTACTCTCTATAGGATCACTCATTGGGAGGGCAGGGATGAACTGAACTTACCTTGACCTCTTTGGCAAGAGATGGAGCGGGAACTTAGTGGCCTGTAAAAACAAAAAGAAAGAGAAAGAAAGAGAGAGTGGAATATCTCCGTCTAGGGTGATCTAATGGGTAGAATGATGAATACGGAGCGTTTGTCATGATCCGTGAAGGGAGGGAGGGAGGGCGGGAGGGGGTGACTCCTCTTTTCTTGTTCCATAGCCTCCGTTAAGTCCAAAGCAGATGACATTTATCAAAAGGAGGACAGCTGGGGTTGGTTCTCCGAGGTTTTTTTAAAAAAAAAAAAACAAAAAAACGCAAGAAACAGGAGCCGGGGGAAAAAAAACAGAGATCATGTTGAAGCGAGATCTGCTTTTGTGATTTTACCACCTCGTAAAGCGCTCGGATGTATGAGATTTTGTCAAGGCTGAGCGTTGATATTCAGGCTGCTTTTTCTAAACGACTTGATTTTTTGCTCTACGTTTCTCTTTGCGCCTTTTTTTTTTTCTTTCTGTCAAACTGTCGCGCAAACCTTTAAAAGTGACTAAAAAAAAACGGAAGGAAAAGAAGGTACGCTTCCATCAGCTTGGCTGAGAAGAATAATTTCCCTGACTGAATGTAGAACATAGCTCCGTAAGGGAGGGGGGAAAAAAAATCCCTGCTTTCTTTTTTATTTCTCAGTAAGAAAGAAACTTTTGGCGCATCCCCAAGTGACAATAATTGGATGCGGGTACCCGAGAACTTTCAGATCTATCGGGGAAGGGGGGAAAGCGACGCGCGGAGAAAGTTGGGAGTATGAAACAAATAAAATGACGCCCGCGCGGATTTCAATTTTCGAACCCGCATCAGCCCGTATCTGCGGCCTTTGTCCATTTAAAGCTCCATTTCAAAAATCAATTTGTTAAATGGTTATCAGGTTCAGTTATCGATTGGACTGCGAGCAGCTGTGGGCTCGGCGTGATGCAGTCGCTGCTTCCTGACGCCGAGTGTGGGAGATGAAGAATGGTTATGGTATTTTAGTCCTGTTTAATGTCGGTGTGTGTGCGCGTTTGTGCCTCGGTGACAGACTGTCCTTTTTGCTGAGTATCATTTTTTTTAAATTTATTTATATATATATATTTTTTTTACAAAAAACCATTTAAGTTTCCTAGATCCTTAAGCCGCGGGGAAATATCTCTCTTTCTCTCGCGCTCTGTTTTTAATCTTATTTTTCTCATCCACAGCATGACATCCAGAAATAGACCTGGACAAAACAGTCTGCTCGCTAACTGCATGAGTCAGAGACGGGGAGAGAAGAGAAAGTGAGACGGAGAGAGGACAGAGAGTCGGTGGGAGAACGTGAGAGAAATGAAGGGAGCGAAAGGGCAAGCAAAACAGAACGAATCCGACCCATCACGATGCACTCAATATCCTCAGCAACTGCCCGTTAAGCCCATCAGAGTCAGACCTTTAGTGCTCCGAAAAAGAAAAACCACAATTTTCTCAGCTCTCCATCAAGGTAGAGTTTATTATCCAATTACTGGCATATTGTTGGAAAGGGAGAGGGAGCAGCTAAACATCTTAGCCATTCAATTCAGAAAGAGCCGAACCAATATTTTCTCATTAAGCTTTTTTTTTCGCCAGCAGCACTAAGCCACTCTGTGGTTTGGTCTGTGTGGTCACCTGCCAGATTTAGTTCTGAATGCAATCACAGTGGTTCAGATTCGGATTTAAATCATGAGTTTTGGTGGCACGTGGACTTGAATGGCGCCGCACATCCTGCTTGCTCTTGGACGTCCTTATTTCGCTGATCCAATTGGATTTATTTGCACTTTGGTTTGTGCTCGGTTGGCTGATGCGCCGACAGTTAACAGGACGTGCGTTGGGTCATGTCGCTTCAGGTACCAGTGAGGCTGCAGGATGTCCACTCTCTCTAGAAGGTCCATGAGCTTCAAGGCTTATCATGCTAATTTGAGGCAAATGTTGAGCTAGGATTCAAATTACAATGAACGATGTGTGATTGCATGTGTTTGATGGTCCTATGCACCATCTGAAAAGTCCCCTTTGAAGAAGGCCAGATGCTTGGGTAATCACCATCTCAGTCTCTTAAAGGTTAAACACAACTGCTTAAAAAGCTCCCTATATAGTTAGCATGTCGGTGGACGTTTCCTCCTGTCCTTGCAAGGACAATGTGAACATACAAAACAGTCTTAAGTTGTTACACACTCCGAAAAGCAAGAAACGTGTTCATGCTCCTAGGGCTGTGAGAACAACAACAAAAAAAGTGTTCTGGTCACGTCATTTATACTTCACAAGAAACTCTACAGTTGTGAACTCTGGGGGGGAAAGTCCTCATAGGAAACCGCAGCATATGTCACACATGCTAAGCATTGGGGGAGATGGAGGACGAGAGGACATGTGCTCTACTCAGATCTCTACTCAGAAGAGATTAACGTTTATAGCTCATAGAGTGGCTGCTAGCATTAACCACACAACCACAACTGCTGCACAAGTTCTGGCCGGTTGATGTGGCGAGAACAAGGTGCGAGAACTCTCACAACCTTTAGATTTGATCCAGTCAGTGTCCTTTGGGTAGTTCCTTACAGGATTTTCATTGCTTCATACCTCTGTGAATTAGCCCTGGGCATACCTTGACACCTGACAAAGTGGATTGTCATGTGATCACATCACCTGTGAGAATCAATGCCCTTTGCACGATGAGCAAACCTTTCCCATACTGTGTAGGTCTGCTAACCTCTCAATGAGGTGATCTCGTTCATTACACGCCTTGCAAATTTATTGGGATACGATGCCAGCGCAGTGGCCAAACTGGATATGAAGAGAAACCTTTTGATACTGTTGCTTCTTGCCGTACAAACAGAACGAATGGCTTCCTCCATTCAGCGATCGACAATGTTTGCAGATTTACTTCATTACCTCCGATCAAACGTGCATTTACTCTAGGTTTTCTGATCAAGTCACAGCTGACTGCTCCAGAAAAACAGGGGTCTTATATAAAGATCACCTTAATGCTTTTGCCCTTGTGGCAAGACGAGAGAGGGAAGTTCCACCATCACATGTCAGAGCTGCATGAGAATCAACAGCGCGTACATATTAAACACAAGAGTATAAGATTAATATATTCACAGTCCAGGATGACTTTGAAGCCCAGCGTTTCATTACAATTTGAGAAAAACAACTAAGGCAGCAGCGCATTCCCGACATGAAGCTACTCAGATATGATAAACCAGCACACCTTGAGCACAGCCCCAGAAAATATTCAGGTTTGTTGGCACTAAATAAATCAACTAAGCATTATGTTTCCCCTAAATGTCTTTTTTTTTTTTTTTTTTTTGCGGCAGCACTTTTTAAATACCGAGGAATTGCCGAGGGATTTTTCACCAGTGACAGATTGAGACCATCCCGGATCCCTGTTGTATTTGTCCGTCGCCCTGTTATTTAAATATGCGTGGTGTGTGGTATCGGCGTGTACTGTCGCGTGCCCACATATGGTCATCCTTCCTAAATCGACGCGCGGAGATTTGTGCGGGCGAAGAAATGGCGCGTGGCGAAGAGCGCGATGGCGGCGCTCGCTTGTGCGCGTTCGCCGCGTGAACGCCGGGGCAGTTCGGCCATATGGTACGCGCAGCAGACAATCCGTTCCAGCAGCTCCTCGGAAACAACAGAAAGCGAACAGGTCTATCTTCAGGGAGGGAGCCAGGGAGCATTCCCACGGAGCCTAATTAAGGAATCTGGCAGCGAGGAGGAGGAGGAGGAGGAGGAGGAGGAAGAAGAGGGGTGAGGAAGAGCCGACGAAGATGTGTGACAGAGGAGGGCTGGTACGTATGGGTATCTGGCAGTGAGAGAAAACATATAGAGGAAAATGGATCTCGGGGGGTGATCAAATGATGAGCATCCACCGCCGCTTTCGGCTGCATTAAAAATCCGTTTGGGTGAAAGCACACCTCTGGGCCTTTTGCCATTTTACATTTCGTACAATTTTACCTCGCTTTCTCCATCCCTGCCCTATTTAATCCCCATACTCCCGCTGCCGTCATCCTTCCCCCCTCTCTCTTTTTTTTTTTTTTTGTTTTGAAGCCATGCAATTGGATGGTTAGCAAGGCACTGTGGGATATTCCCAGATGCCCGCGCTTTCTGCTAGATCTCCCAGCATCGCACAAGCAGCGGGCCGACGCCGCTTAGAGCGAGAGACGAGATCAAAGCTAAACCGCTGCACTTTTTGCTGCTGCAAGAGAGGTGAAGACAGAAAGGGGAAGAGAGGTGGGAAAATATACAGAGGTGAGGCGGTAATGATGGGTAGTTAGGAAGATGGTGGCGCCCGGTGGGGCCTCGCTGTTCGTCGACACACATGGCTGGTGTTGATTAGCGCGGATAAGGCGCCGGGGTCGGAGAAGCCTGTGTGGACGTCGTGTTCGTAGCTTGTAGGAGCTGGATACTGCGGGGAGCTTACGATGCTGTGGTTATTGGTTCAATTCCTGCTCATTTGGCGCAATCAGACCCCGGTTTCTCTAAGCCCGCTAGCGACAGGAGGAAGGTTGGCGTTCCTTCCGAGGAGAAGCAAGCAATTTGATCCTCCTGTTCGTGTGCCGAGCTACCATGTGCACAAAAAAAAAATAGGAACTACCACGGCTCTCAGAGCGAGCTGAAGAGGAAGCAAAGAAAGTAATAAACAAGACAACGCAATCTGCACGTTGTGCTTTGTAATTTAATAAATTGCCTAGTTACATAGCAAACCAAACAGGAAGCTGTCTCTGTGGGGACTTTAATGAGCCAATGGCTTCCTCTTTGGACTCTATTAACTCATATCTGGCTTCATAGACTATGATGTTGTGGTGCTATAAACCCAGTTTAGTGTTAATGTGCGTGAGGTCAGATAAAAAAAAGAAAAGAAATAGCTTGATATATTAGGAAATAATCTTGCAGTAATTGTAGATGTTTTTTTTTTTTTTTTTACTGTATTGTGGCAGATTTATACAAATCACTGGCAATGATATAGTGAAGTTGTATAGGTGCACACTGGACTCCAGATTCGAGGGCGTCTCTGTCGAACTCTACCGGGCATTTAAAGTCCAGCAGGCCAAAGGTGATAACCGTTCCGAGTCAAGGCTGCTGCGAACGGTGCAACATATTCTTGAAATAATCATTAAAACCGAGGGCAGAGCCGAAGTCTGCCCGCAGCGCCTCGGATTCAGAAAAACAGTGTGCGAACGTGTGTGGTCGTGTTGCGGTAACCTCTGTGAGGGTAACACATGGAGCGAAGGCTGAGGAGGTTTCTTTCGCCGTCAGGAGTTCTCCGGGGTCGAGGGTGAGTCCACCGTGGCAGTTTCCGCCACTGCCGACTGACTTGAAAACCCCGGAGCAAACTGGATCTGCGCGGTTGTGTGTTTCTACTCTGGAAGGCATGGTGGACTGGAAAAGGCTTGTGTACAGAGCTTGAGGGAAAGCTCTTTGCTTTGCATCCAATCAACCAGTGCCAGCCTTCGTGTATACACACACACACACACACACACACACACACACACACACACACGGACTAATCCCCCAGAGAAACAGTGGCCAACGAGGCGCAGTGGGGTGCAACATGTGGCCAACATCCTGGTGGGATGTGTCCTGGTCTCTGTTTCCAGTCTCTTAGGAGGCTGGAAACAAGGTAAAGGCAGAAACACGCTTTCCGCTGAGGTAATTCTGCTCGGTGTATTCCTGTCATATAAACGACCTGGGCGGTCACTGATTCGTCCAGTCAATGAGGAAACGGGCACGGAGGCGGCCTCCCTCCACGCGGCTAAATAGACCGCCGCGCGCAGATGTGAATGGGAAGGTGTGAGGCGGACAATCGCGGCCAAACAATGGGTGGTGTTTTTGCCAGGAGGAAGACAAAACCTCGGTGCTGAAGAAACAAAGAAAGAAAGGAGCCAAGACTGAAATAATAAAACAAAAAAACAGGTGATCACTGCTCTCGTGGCCCCGGCGAACTGCCTTCCTGAATTGCTTGCTTCAGCCTGCAACTGTTTTCCTATGCGAGAGGTCGGAAATGTCAGGTTTGAGATTGATTATTTTTTGTGGGCGTTGAGAGCGGAGGAGAGGACGCAACACGTAACGAGGATATGTTTCTCTGAGATCATGTGAAAATATCCCTAAGTTCTAATGATTCAGATGTTTTTATTTGAACTGACTGACGCAAAAGTGGAATGTTAGTGGACTCTAAACATCATTTCAAATGTCTCGTCCATCAAACCTACAGAGAACTTACACCTAACCCTTTTTAGCCTCTTTCAGCCTTTTGTTTTTGTTTTTTGTTTTTTTTGTTTTCCGCAGCAGATTTCAGCCTCAAATCTAATAAAGCCTTCACATCCCCAAGGATAGGAAACCAAAATAGATGGAAAACCTGCAACAAAGCTTGTGAACATAGCCAAAAGAAAACAATATTTCCCTTGGGACTTTATGGAAAAAAACTAAACAAAAATCCGACACTAGAAAGAGATTGAATTTTAGGCTGACACAAAGAGGCGAGCAGAAAAACAGCTCTTAAGTTGGCCAACATCTGCTGGACGTCCATTCGTTTAATCATAAAAATAAATGTCTGTGTAGTCCAAATATTACTTTTAAGTTTGCAACAGCAAAAGGTTGTCCAGGAAGCATGATTTACACTGACACCTTTAGCATTAATAACATAAATAGTGACTCCCTAAATGTTCAGTGCATCCAATGATCCTCCATACTGCTACATCTTAGCCGCAGTCACAGCTGCCATTTCTAGCCTGTCTTCCACCACCAAGTAAACCACACAAAACGACACAAATGGAAACACAGGAATAAGCAGGTGACCCAACAGCTTCACGGTCTGTAATTAATGCTGCCACATACAAGGACCTCAGGCACTTTGTGTAAAAGTTTGAGTGAGTTTAGGTCATTCTCAAAAGTGATGGTTGTCTTGGCGTTCCGGCCGTCTGCAGTCGTCTCATCAAACTCCTCGCTCCAACTTGAACTTGACCTAAAGTTAAAGCTCCAGAAGATGGATGGAAATGATCTAGAAAGCAAGATGGAAAGATTTCCTCTGGAAGCCACCGCGTTGATTGCATTTATTTCCATCTTTTCCGTGTGATAATGATGATATCATGCTTCTTTTGGACGCACGCCCCGTTGCTAGCTGGGGTGCGCGCCCGAGCAAAGCTTTTGTATGTAAACCAGCCCGTGCGCCACATTTGTCTGTGTTTATTCTCATGCCTGCTGACAGCCACCAGCTCTCAAACAGTCCAACAACGGATTGACTCTGAAATACCTTTGATCTCCCTCCGCTCCCCCCCTCTGAACCCTCTCCTCCTCCTCCATCCTTTCTCCCCTTCCCTCGAATCTGCGGAGCCTCGCCCTTTCATCACGTCGATATTTAAAGCCACCGTCCGTGCTCCCCTTCGCTGGCTGTCGCTCTCTGTTTTTATAAGTGGCCGTGTGCGTGCCGTCTTTGTGTGTGTGTGTGTATGTGTATGTGTGTGTGTGTGTGTGCGTGAGCGAAGGCCTTGTATTGGTGCTGACAGGTAGCGTTGGCAAGTCCAAATGTGTAGCCACGCTCTGGTGTGTAATGCAGAACCTGACAGCCCAGTGACACTAAAGGCACCTTTAGGTTTGTGTGAGTTTGTGTGAATGTTGCAAGATATTTTTTTGTGCGGGACAAAAACACCTTTTGTGTTTTTGTGCGTCCTATTCTTTTAGTCTCGGTGTGTGCCTGCCTTCTAAGGCGTTCATGAAGAGATCTTAAAGTAAACTATTGCTTTTTTTAGTAGTGTTGGAAACAGTATTAGAATTCAGCTGGCGCGGACTCAAACACGGTGAGTATTGAGACAGTTGTGAGCTATACGACCCAATCACAGGACAGTTTTAAAAAAAAAATAAACTTCCACAACTGCTGTAAGGTCATGTTTATGTGTTTCAAACAATTTGGACTCTGCTTTCGAGTGATACCCATGAAAGAAAATTAGCTTGGTGCAGCTTATGAGTCTGGTCTCATGCCATTTGGATTCGATTTTGGAGCGTGTTTTTACAGATGCAAAGAAAAACCTACTTCTGCACGTAACTGGGTACAGCCAATCGTAGTCATTTTGCTGGTACGGCACTCAGAGGACATGGATGACCACGTCGCTGCTGCTCGTCTGCCCCTCACCACATAAAGCCCAGCCAAACTAGCATAAACAGTTCCCAATGAAACGGTTCCAACGCAAAAAAAAAAAAAAAAATTGTGAACAGGGAAGTTGGTCTGGCTCCATGGCTAGGACAAAATCTCCTGGATGCAGATTCTCGGAGCTGTGTCAAGTTACCAATTAGGTCATACAAACTGATGCCAGCGCATAATTTCCAGCTTTTATTGTCAAGCAGTTGCAGAAATGGCATGTATGCAAATCATTTGTGCTTTTTAAATTTTTTTTTTTGTGAGGATTTTGGACAGTAAAAGAGAGCCGCACACTCTAACCTCTCAGCAAGGTGAGCGAATTCGCTGTACCCTGCCGACGTGTGGAAAACTACTCGCGCCATATGCTGCGGTGTAATTAGGTCCCGGCTGCAATAATTTTTTTACTGACTCCTTTATTAAAACAACATGAGCCGGTTTGCTTCTGCTCCAAACAAATAAAGCCGTGACGAAGTACTTCTTCCAGCGAAGCGGGGGCTTTCTGCAGTATGAAAACGACACTTGCAGCTGCCATGGCAACAACGGGTGTCACCAAATCATCTGCGCCGAAAAAAAAAAAAAAAACATGACACGTGGCGACGTTTGTGGAGTTAAAAAAGGTTGAAGGCAGATCTTGACCGTCCACCGTGTTGGTGCGCTTCTTCCTGCATCGGCGATGTCGGCGATTACAACGAACGTCTCAAATGGATCGACGAGAAGATTTTTATGACGCCGGTTGATTAAATCGCCCGCATCGTCAGCAGTTCGGCCCAGTTCAAATCACATCTTTCGGTTTCCTGCTCAGTATTTGCATGTGTGACTGCGGCCTGACCTTGTTTGAAAGCCTCTGACTCATTGTGGGCCATTGTCAGTCTAATCCCAGCCAGCTTTATTTGTGGGAGCATGTGTATGGCCTCCGTCTAGGCTTAACGTGACTTAATGCCGCCGAGAGCCAAGCCACTTCTCTGCCTTTGATCCGCGGTGGGAGCGACTGCGCGGCTAAGACACTCAAAGACCACACCGTCCTCTCCGGGAAGTCTGCCTCCCTCCCCATCGTCCTACGAGCCTCGCGTGTTTTAATTCACCGCTTTGAGGAAACCATCTTTTTATCTTGTTTGTTTCCTTTTTCTCTTTGCGCAGTGACACAGCCACTGAAGACCTTTCACATGTCACTAATGCCATGTCTCGGTGTCTGAGTGCGCTGAACCGTCGCGGCTAATGTCATGTGGTCGGGTGGTTTTCATGACATAAGCAGACAGTGACAGAGAGATCTATAATTTTCTCCGTCTTGCATTCAGTTTTTTGAGACTTCCTCTCTGTTTCCATTCCGTCGACAGAAAAGCGAGCCAGGGGCGATGAGGGAATACCCTGTGTTTATCCTCTGCTTTCACAAAGACGCTGCTGCTGTATTTACCGGTGCGTGTTTCCTGAGAGACGAATCCACTCTTTTTCAGGCTCTGCTTCTCAACATGGGATGTGTTTTTCGCGACACGTCTGCGCCGATGAAGGCTTCTCGATCCACGCATTCAGAGCCACACTCGCGTGCGCGCGCACACACACACACGAGCGCACATTCACCCGGGCTGCTGTCTATACTTACGGGGTGTAACTTTACAGCCAGGGTCTTTCACTCTCAGCGTCTCTCAGATGGAAATGCCAGGACTGGAGTTAGGAAGGGAAGCACTGTCATCATCTCAAATTACCACCCAAAACTCCCTTACACGCTTTCTCTATTTTCATCTGCATTCCTCTTTAATTTGCCTCTCACTCTTATCCCTACATGTGTTTTTGTCACCTCCACTTGCATACGCCGATCAGCCATAACATTAAAACCACTGAACCGTGAATAACACTGACCAGCTTGTGACAATTCAATGCACTTCTGGATTCGGCATTCGTGTGGATGCTACTTAGACATGCACCACCCATCTAGACCAGACCAGGGACCCCCCACCCCATAGTAATGACTCTCCTTGATGGCAGCAGCCATCCCCAGCAGGATGCACAAAAATGGTTTTGGTACAACTCAAAATACATGAGAAACGGGACAAGGTGTTGACCTAGCCTCCAAAATAACTAGATCCCAAACTGATGAAGTATTTGTTGGATGCACTGGATCCACTGAGGCCCCTCCCCTCAGCTCTCAGGACAACAGAGACCCCCCCCCACTAACTACATTTTGTTGCCAGGCATCACAGGACACCCTCAGAAGTCCCATGTCTATTCTCTGATGGCTCACAACTGTTTTAAAGGCACAAGGGAGGTCTGATCGGTGTGTTTTCCCGACCCGTTGCTTTTTCTGCTCCCCTCACTCTTGACTCGTATACATTTCGTATTTTTTTTTAATTTGCCACAACTTCTTCCTGCCTTCTTCACACTCTCCCTTTCCTCGTACTTGCCCATATTCCCCTCCTTATCCATCCTGCCGTGCCTATATCTCTGCAGACTTGGCAGTTAGCGCATAAAGGCCCTTTTCAGTCTGATTACTTCGGCCATGCTCCAGGGTTTGTTTTTTTTTTTTTCTTCTTCTTCTCCCCCCTCCTCTCGGTCACGCCGCCCGGCTCAACCCTCCACGACGATTAGTCACTCGGCGTTTTACCGCTCCACGTTTATTTTTAAAAAACGCTTCCAAGTTCCCTGCTCGCTGGCACTCCTGGGCCATTCTCGCCCATGCCAAGCGGCTGAGGTCAGCGCGGGCCCAGATGATGTAATGATGCAGATTTTTCCAGCGTTCCTGCCTCACGAGTCAGTCACATGGAAAACGGGTTATGGGTGAAGGAAATGCACACACGCCGGGAGGCCTCCGACTCGGTTCCAAGGTTTCACATTAACGCGGGCTGATGGGGTAATGATGTTATGTATAGCTACCAGATGAGGGCTATAAATGTCTGCTGCATGACTAAAGCGTATCTACACATTCATACAGCATGAGGCTTGTTTTATGACGCCTTACTCCTTGAATCCGCCGAGAGTCACTCAGGTGCCCGTCGCCTCTTACCCAACGTGTTTGTGTATTTATTCCCTGACTTTAACAGGCGGCTCAGTGTGTGTGTGTATCTCTGTGTGTGTGTGTGTGTGTTGACATGTGCAGTCAGCCTTTAACTCTTGTGTTTACCCACGACCACAGAGCATGACTTCCTCCATACAGGCTGACGTATTTTTGCTACTGCCGGACGCAGAGTCGGAGAGTAGCAGAGTAGCAGAGTCGGGGAGTAGCAGAGTCGGGGAGCAGCAGAGTCGGGGAGTAGCAGAGTCGGGGAGTAGCAGAGTCGGAGAGCTCGTGAGGCGAGGTGACCGTTGTCGTGCAGGGAGCCGGGTTCATTAGATCAGGACGAGAGCAGGTGGTCGCTGCCTGCTTTAGCCTCGTTCAGCCCCCACCGCTTGCACACACCCTCCTCTTTTTGCGGTGGCAGGGGTCAGAGGTCGGGCCAGGAAAAGGGTGCTGGCTCAGAGCCAGAGACATTCCGGCATTCCTCCCCAGCGGTCTAAATCGGAGCAAACGCAGCCTCTCCCTGGAGATCAATGGGTCGCAGTGTTATTTAAATACAAGGTGACCACAGGGGAGGACCCTAGAGGGAGACTTTTTTTGAAGGGGGTGGGGGGGCGGACAACAGCCGCACTGATGACACAAGCAATAAAATCTTTTTTATTTCCTCGTAGCTTCGAGTCTGTAAATGATTTAAACCTTCACAACATGCTGTTTTTATTTTTTTCCCCAACACCCCGTAATATTAAATTTACTTCGGCCCCAAACTGAGTTTTAGCAGGAGATGATGAATTATTCACTGTGATCTACTTGGCTCCCTGCATTGTCCCAATCAGCCAAATGGACTGCTAAATTCTTCCTCTTTTATCTTTTGTTGAGACCAACAGCAGAGTTGACCTTTAACCTCCCATCGCTGTTTTGATTCTTGACGATGGCGGCAGGTTTTTTACAAAAGGCAAACGAGACACAAGTCATCAAGAAGTGAGAGAGCGTACGGGAGACGAGAGGGAAAACCGAGCCGTGGCAGGAGAAAACAGGATTTCAGGGAGCTTGTAAATCACACTGTAAGCGATAGGTTCAGGCTTCTGTCAGGCACCGCTTACAAAGTATCACGTCGTAAGTAGTGCTGATTTTCAAGCCGCTCGTTTGTGGTCATTGTCGTGGTCTCCTAGCATGACACTTGCTGTGATTTACTTCCAACCTGAGGAGCCGTGCGATTCTGTACTTAGCTCTCCCCGTTCTGTTCTCTGTAATTTGTTTCCACCACAGCGGTTGTAGCTGCTCATACTAAATATCAAGCGCTCCCTTACAAAGTGCAGCTGCTGGTGAAACTTTAACGCACGCCACTTTGTGTGCACCGGAGGATTTTTATTAGAGGAGATGTGTAATTGGCATGCAGAACAGCTGAAAACTGTCAAAGCTAGCTGCAAATTGGGTTGATCTTGGCTGAGACTAATCAGTTGGCGAAAGACTGCATAAAAGAAAAATAAAAAAATCTGACATTTATTTCTTAAATGCATCTAAAAATGTTATGGATTATTACTCTATAGCATCATTCTCCTTATGTTCTCTCTCCATTTGTCTGCTGTGCAGCTTGTGTGACTTCATGGGCTATTTCAGGTCCTGTTTCTAAAAAAAAACACAAAAAAGAAGATTTTAAAAATTTAGATCGAGTTTCAGGTGACTCTTGTTCTTGTGCGGACGGTTACATAAACCGTAGTGATCCTGAAGCGCTGCAGGAAAAGGACCGGAGTGTGTGTACTCGTGCGTGTCGTCCGGCTGGGGGTGTTTGTGTGAGGAAGGCAGAGCAGGAGGACTGAATGATTTATAAAGATTGATGGCTTGCTAAGGCAGCGGTGCTTCAGTGCTGGAGGATGTCACAAGGCCCTGGAAGAGCGAGCGGGGCTTGACTGACGATCTCGTAATTCTTATTCCCCTTTTTTTTTTTTTTTTTGCTGATGCAGGATCAGCAAACAAATCTGAGTCATAATGAAATGTATACGCAACGCCCTTCCAGAGAAGTGGCTAAAATGGAAGTGGTCTCAATCTCGGTTTCATTTTTTTTTGTCAACCTCAACAAAAACTTGTTTGAATTGATAATCTCTCAGAAGGAGCTCGACACAAATTATTTTAAACGGTTAACTTAATTAAATAAACAGTGACTGCTGCTGAAGAGTGTCCCCAGAAATCAACAATCAACTATGGACGTATATCTAATACTGCAGATACTGTTTAATTGAAGCCGATGAAATGACGCTGCAAAAATATGAGACAAGTCAAGCTGTCTTCAACCTTTGGCACGATGCATGCGATTGATGCGATGCATCAATTACATTTTAAAAGACGTGCGTCCGACACCGTCAACGTGCACTTGGGCGACCCTTTCAACCTGACCGCAGCATTAAATTTAATTTCAGTTTGCGTTCCTCAAATGAAATTAGAAAGACTGGCCTTGATATCACGTTGCACCTGTTGTGGAGACGGCACACCAAGCTCGCTGACAAACCGCATTGCATTTCCTGTAACTTCTTCAGTGAAATGTTTTTGATGTGAAGCTGCATGATGTGAAGTAGGAAATGATGGGTTTGCAATCAGATCTTAGATCAGATGACATAGCACTTTGCTTGCATATCCAAACACCTGTTTGCACAGTGCAGCGCAGCTCGTAATATGCACCGATGCAGGTATAAACATTACGACTACCTTTCTAATATTGCATCAGGGGATGGACATGGGCCTTCCGAGGGTGTCCTGTGGTGTCTGGCAACAGAATTTTGTTAGTGGGGGCCTTTGGGTGATATGGGACACTTATTCAGTTTGCTGTCTAGTGAATTTGGAGACCAGGTGAACATGTTTTTTGAGTCATTCCTAAACTGCTGCCATCAAGGAGTGTCATTGCTATGGGGTGGGAGTGCCTGGTCTGTTATAGGTGGGTGGTACAATCCAAAGTTTCCCAGCAGAACATTGAACTGTGACGAGATGTTCAATGTTATTTACTTTTCCTGTCTTTAATGTTGTGGCTGATCGGTGTATACGATTACCTCATATGATTAAGCTGAGAATCTGTGGGTTTTGGACTGTCTGTTGGCTCATTTTGCTTTTCACTGACATTTGATAAGCAGAGAAAATAAGAAGAATCGTCAATAAAATCTTATATTGCAGAGTCACGCGTACTAAAATATTTCAAACCCCAGACATCCAACTAAAATCCACTCTTAAAACATTTGTAAATGTAGACAGCGAGGCTAAATTCAGCCAACTAAGACGGACCATATGTTACTCCTGCTGTCCCGCACTTAGCTTTATTAACAATGTTCTCTTGGATGAGCTGCACTGTGAAGTAAGACGGCATGACACCCTGACGGGATAAAACAAAAACGATAACACTCACACGGCCTCTAAAGGCTTGGAGCTGCCGTGATCACCAACATTAACAATCACAACAATTAATCTTAATTCAACGGAACAATTGCGCGTCTGCATCAGAAATGAGGATGATAATTTTGACCTACAGCGGGGGGAAACTTGGTATTTCATTTACGCACTTGATATTCTGCGACTGAGGAAAGTAGTCGTGATTAGCCGCCATTAATTCCGCAGCCTTGGAGAAAAGCGCGAGCCGAGGCTGTTTGATGGAAATGTGGACGGATGAGAAGCGGCGAGTTTGCAACAGATATCTGGAACCGTGTGATGGAAACAGAAGCCAGTGATGTGTGCCTGGGCCCTTGTCCGTTTGATTCTGTTTGGCAGGAATTTACTAGTGTGTGTATATGTATGTTTATTTATTTATTTTTTCCCGTGGAGCCATTTATCTTTTCCCAGCACTCATCTGATCCTGCTCATGTGGTCTGTGAAGTTGATATGTTGCGGGGATGATGGCTCAGCGAGGCGTTTCATGTCGGAGCGAGTTAATGTACTGGCATATGGGGAGGAATGAATTAAGTGCAACAGATAGAGCCTCACAAAAAGCGGGCCGTGTGGAGCATCTAATTTCCTCACTTTAGGACGGGAGAGGGAGTTTAAGGAAGAGAAATAGTGAAGGTCATCCTGTGGGCCTGTAATGGATCTCTTTAACAGTCAAACAACTACACCTTTTCTGACTCTCGTGCCCTCGTTCTCTCTCGGCCCACGCACACACACACACACGGAGACACGCACAAGCGCTGGCATCTTGGGAAATGAAGATGGATGATGAGCACCTTGCTAAGCAGGGCTGCGAGAGGCTTAGGAGATAATGTTGGTACACACACACACACACGGTGCACCAGCGTTTTACAGCCACCTACTTCGTCTACACACGTTGTGCGAGGCTCTAACGTATTTTACAGAGCACGCGACGCCTTGTCATGCAAAATGGATGCGCCTAGCTTTGTTTCATTGTTTTGTGGTCGCACCGAACCGTTTGGCTCATTACAGCCCGGAAGCTTTAAGCGTCGGGACGTCCTGTAGAGACAGATGACGCCGATGTGAAGCTTATTAAACAGGCAGGAGGAGCGGCAGAGTACAAAGGCATAAACAGGAAGAGCGACTGATGTGATATGATGTGATGTGATGTGATGCACTCCTCACGCAGGCAACACATAATAACAAAAGGCAAAGGGCCGAGGATACAGGAGTTTAGAGCTCAATATGTTGGTAGACACTTAAATAACAGCTGAACATCTGAAGTCCGATTTGAGAGAAATGCATTTGAAGCCAATCTGTTGAATGGATACGAAAAACCCTTCGATATAAAAACTTCGATATAAACCACAGACTTCCTGGTGGAAGTTGAAGCTCAGCGCGATGACTCCGGCCACCGCCATCTTGGTTGTGTCTCATTCTGTCTAACTGCTTTGAAAACAGTAATACAGGCGGAGTGTAACACTGTTAGCCACACTTAGCTTAGCTTTTGTTTAATTTTGCATAACTTAGTAAAAATCACACCTTTACCGTGTGTTGGGAATGGGGAAATTAGCTGTTGAAACTAAAACAGTTTTTATTTGTTATACCAAGCTGTAAACATGTTTATTTCTGGTGAAAAGTTTGACATTTTTAACACGGAGTTCTGTGGGTATTGGCTTGGTTTTGGGGTGAGCCTCAAGTGGCCATTTCAGGAACTGCGGCTTTTGACTCTTGATCTCTGGCTTAATTTTTTAGCCCTGAAAAATGATACCGATAGCACAATTTGGGTAAAGTGTACTCTGAAGCTTTTATTGGAAATTTCTCTCAGAAGATCTAGAGAACAAAATATGGAAAAATGCCAACTGTAGACCATTCTCAAAACTCCAATCCACCATAAACAAAAATATATGATACCGAACATTAAATGAGGTTGTTTTATCCCTTAATATCAGTATGATCAATAAGTACGATGCACTCTGATATAGAGCCATGAATAAAGTCGCTCATCATGTGCTAAATTCACCAAATACACACCCACCCACACACACACACAGCGGAAGCCAGGCAGTTATTAATCACGTCAGGGGCTTGTTGTACTGACGGAGCTCCATAGAGAGAAATGCTTCATTAATATCGGCCCTCAAGCCCCTTAGGTAGCACAGCTAACAACACACACACACACACACACACTAAACAAGATAAGGCGTACAGACGTATAGCACACGTATGTGTCGGCGCACACTGTGTCTTTACCTTATTGCATATGCACATGGACTTTCGACCTGGCATTAACGCTCCCACTCGTTCATGCATAGAAAACGCCTGCATCAATAACAATCACACACACACAGACACATAGGTGTTAGGACTGCGAGGGTCTGGTTTATTTATTTATTTATTTATTCACCCGCAGCTTCTATCCAGGTCAGGTCACCTCCAACAGCTTAATGCACACAAGGTTCTCCTTTCGAAAGCATCAGGCAACCTCTCCCTCGCTAGGTGTTTGAGGACTGACAGCTAAACAGGGAACACACACACACACATGCATGCACACGCTCGCACACAGGCGCAGTCGGGTGCTCACGGTGGTGCAGTGTGGCGCCGCCGCTGAAGCAGAGCAACACGGCAAAGCTTTGATTTCCTCTTGATTCTCGTCTCGTTGGGGTGCAAGCGCTCTCCTCTCCAGTGACGTCGGCTGTTTGTCTGCCGCCGCCGCCGTTTGATGTTTTTATAGCAACTCCCCAAATCTCCGTGGAACTCACTAACTGACCCGGGATGCCGGCAACTGGAAAACACACACGGAGGCACAAAATGAAGTGCAAAGGAAGTGACTGATTGGGAGGGAAAAAAAATAACAAAGTGCCCAGCTCGGCTTCCTGTTTTCACGGGCCATTGTTTTCTGATGGAGCAGGAGATGCCTGGTGAGGATGTGCATGCATGCAGACCCCGACGCACACATGTACCAACCCTGACAAGATTAAGACCCGCCTCTCGCTGCCAACCCCCCAGTTGCAAATAAATGGATGTGGAGTACACAATAATTAGGTGACAGACTTGATACCGAATTCAAAAGGCTCCGGCGCGATTTGCACTTTTAAGTAACTCTGCTTCTTTGCTGCCAGCGTTCTTTTCTAATGGTAATTGGCCATGGGAGCGTTTCTTTGTGGCGCGGGCTGAGTTTGTCGTTGAGGAACTTCTGTGCAGTATATCAAGGTTTTTCTCATCGCCGCCGGTTGGCAACCCTTGGAAGCCGCATAGGCGGTCAAGAGACGCACACAAATGGACTGCCAGCTTCTAGAGCAACGGTATTATTTAATTATTAACGAAATAAAAGTGATTATTATGACAAAACTCTTTTTCAAAATAAGTTTATATTCCCACTTCTATGACTTGGAGAGTGAGAAATTGGCCTGTGCAAGAATTTATTCACCACCATATAACACTGCTACCCATTACTTTTACTTATTACATATATCTCAGCAAGCATTTTCCAATAGCTTTAGCTATTTTAACCACACGGCGAAACCTTTTCACCTTGAGTTCCAATTAGCTTTTAGCTACAGCCACTTCTTGTATTTCAACCACAAAAGCATTTCATCTTGGTTTACACGTCGTGCAGTCAGTGTTCTGTAATCACGCCGCTAATGTGCTAGCCGGATGCTAATCAACTGTGCTGACAAACAATGGTGGCTCATGTTGGAGTTGGAGCTACTGATTCCTGAACAGCAGGTCCTTTCACTGAAATCAGAGAAGACGTTTGAGTAGGTAGATGGTGTGTAGAAAGATGAAACGGGGAGAATATTCTGGACCACTGAAAGAGGAAATGCCTGCAATTTTTTTTCTCTGGTTTTCAAAGTAGCACAATGCATTCAGGTGCAAAGGCTGGCAAACTATCTAGGTATTATTTGTTGAATCTGTTTCTATTTTCCCTGTGGCGACTGCAAACATACCTCCTGGTCTTCAAATAGCAGGGAATCACTGCACTAGAGCTCTTCAACCTGTCCATCAAAGAGCTGGAAGAATATTTAATTTATGTTGCTTCTGACCACACACACTTAATTCATTCGCTCCCCTGCACACAAAAACGTGGGTACTCTGAAATGTTGACTTTTTGTCTTAACACACGGAGTTCATATTGACATTCATATCTGCTAATCATTAACTCAGTTTATATTCACACTTGTAGAACAGGAACTAGCCGACTTGCGGTCTGTTGCTTCCCCACAAGTGTTACTGTATCTCACAGAGGAGGATGCTGCGGTTTTAAGGATCACATGACACCCCACTTGATCTATAGCTCAACAGCTGCATCCACGAACAGGAAATGCACAGAGCGAAAGAAAAAAAAAAAAGGAGGAGGGGCGGGGGGGCAGAGGTTAACAGTGACTAGAAACTGAAATTGCAGTAAAACATTTCTGGAAACAATTAAGTGTTTAAGCGTCTCTACAAGATAAGAATCCAAGGAGAGACCAGCGGAACCTCCGATGCTTGTAATTTCACCCCAACCTAAGCATTTAGACGTAATGGGAGGTAAATCTGCCCCAGGAATCTCCAGCTAACGGGGAGGTGAAGTGGAAGACTGGTTAATTGGCGCCCTCGTTAACCGTTATGCCGATGCACATCTCGGTAGATTTCAAAGCCCTTGCTTAGTGGCACACAACCCAGCAAACAAAGCCCTGAACGCAAGGGCCGCGTATCATTAACAAACCGCCAAAGTTGGGAAGCTTCGGCAGAAATGAGCATTGTGCCTTCAGAGTAAGTCACTTCAACTTCCTACATAGTACAGAAGTCCTAAATGATGGTTCTGCGCCCCGCAGCAGACTATCATCATGTCATCACGCTGTCGTTTGGAAAGCGGCTCTGGTGTATGTCCAAAGCTCGAGGTCAGAAAGCGATGGAAGCAGTAATGGATGCACATTATTTGACAGAAGTAGACATAAAGCACCACTCACTCTGATCATTGTACATGCAACTATGAGATGCTTCCGTCAGTGGCGTCTATATTTTCTATTGGCAGGGCCGCACAGAAAAGTAACTAGGCTGTATCCAAACACACAACTTTGTGTCGACTGAGCTTCCCATCGCTGCTGCTGATGTGACCTACTTAAATGACGGACTTGGCATTTTCAGGTGTGTTCCCCATCTTTGATTTCCTGCTGCAGGGGTGGCTTAAATTTTTTTTTGGTGCCGATGGAAAGGCGTCGGTAGCACAGAGCACTGAAGCCCGGCAGTGATTATGTGGCCTGAAATGTAGCCTTGGATGATGCATTTTGTGTGAAACCAACACCTGAGTACATTCCTAAAATCCACCAATTTCTACACTAACCCAGTATCAGTTTGCCGGCTGTGGCTCGTTTTTCACCTTTCCAGCTTCAAAGCACCACCAGCCATCTTCCCTGAGCATCTTCTTCTTCTGGTAGATCTGGAGATATTTTGCACTGGAATATGCCACCAGTAAAATATCAGCGGGTGCAGTACTTTCAAAGGGTGGCGCTCTTTGCTTCTCTAGTTCCACTGGGCTCTCAGATGATTACGATGGAAATTTTTGGATTTTGCCGACTCTCGCAGCCCGCCAAGTTGCAACCGTTAAAATATAAGCGGGCGATTACATTGTAATCAGCATCTCAAACGCCAAAACTTGCATTGGAACATCTCTCAAATGGTCTCTCAGACCGAAAGCACAGACTCTGTGATTTCGTATCAGCAGATCAGATCTGCAGATTACCGGCGTTTGGAAGAGTCGGTAGAAACCGAAACACGCGAGAGCCAACTTGACGGCGTCATCTGCCGCTGACATATTGTGACCTTCTGTGTGAGAGGCGTTCGGAGACGCTTTGCTGCACACAAATGAAGAGATGTGATGTCGATCAAAGGGCGCGAAGGCTCGTGTTTGCGACGCTTTCGTGCTGTTTTTCAGCTGCAGCTGGAAAAAAAATATCACGCCAGTCTGATTCTAATCTAATTAGCACGACACGTCGGTGAAGAACTGAAAATATTAGACTGATCTCATAACCCTAACCCTACACGTTTGTTACAGTAATTAAATTGAAACACACAGAGAGTTCCGATAACGGCCCTGCATCCTCTCCGGTTTGTTTTTTCCAGATTGTGAGGGTGCCACTCTGGTCTGAGCTTTACTGGGAGACTGGGCTCGCTGCTGAGGATGATTTCCTCTGTATCTTTCTTCTCTCTCATGCTGCAGCCCACGCAGACTTTCCTCTGCGGTTTGACACCTGAGTGTGTGCAGGTTTCGTGTGTTACATTATCTAAAGAAAGTGGTGGGTGGATGGTAGCACACAGCAGCACATCAGCTCGCAAACACACACACACACACCTGCGCACACACACACAAACATGCGTGCGGAGGAACAGACACACTCACTTCATGGCGAGAAGAAGACAAAATGTCAGGGCTGGTTCTGGGAGACAACTGCTGGTGCTGCTGTCGGCATGGAGACTGCCGCGGTGTAGGGTTGCAGCAGAAGACTGCCGCGCGTAAATTCACTTAAAATGTCAAAACACCTGAGGGGGGTGAGGGCTGTGCCTGGACCTGACAACTATCAACCTTTCCCTGCCTCACACATTCTGACAAAAACTGGTTGGAAACCTCAGTGATAACTGTGTAACCTTTCCAGTAAGCACTTTGGCCTTTATTTTGTTCTCAAATCATATTCTTCTCTGTTTTCCTTAACATCAACATGAATTTAGGCGGCGCGCATTCGCCCTCGGGACACTTGAGGTGGTTTTTGCCGGTGTGAATAGTGTGCGACGGGTGTGCTTCCTTAACATCCTGCTCCACACTTGCCACGGCAGAGCCCAATAAACACGACACATGCATATTTCAAAAGAGCAAGACTATTAAGATTCCCATTAGCTCGCCTTTAGGCTTTCCCCTGTCTAATACATTCCCTGCGTGTTAATTGACAGAACCTGCCTTGATATTTAGTGGCCATGAATTTCCCACAATGCTCCGTGCACTCGGTGGCGTGGCATTTAACAAAGCCTTAATGGGGGGGAGGGAGTCTGGGAGGGTGGGGGGGGGGGGGATTCAACCTTCAGTGTTCGGTGCAGCTGTTCCCACTGCTGCAACGATTTATGGGGAGACTAATCCAGGGGGCCGCTGTGGTTGGGTGTAATTTTTGTCACAGTGGAAATAATGCGTGATTTGTTTTAGGGTTCGGTGCCGCTGGGAGACACGAGGAGTTGTGCGATTTGTCAGAGAGCGGCCTTCTTTTTTTTGTTTTTTTTTTTTTCCTCGGGGGGTCCAGCTTGCGGACGGCCAGCCAAGCGGAGAGCGCGCCGTTACAAATGCAGAATTCTGACCATTTCTGAAGGAGTCGATTCTGAAATTGTTGTCTCAGAAAGGAGCTGAGAGATATAGTCCATTAGTCATTTTGCAGAAGGTCGATGGGAAGGAACGTCGAGGATTGATTTATTTGTCGTGTGAAGTGCTTCTGTAGACTTATTTCTTGGACCTTACCAACAATTTAAATGCGCCTCAGTAGGCTCTGGGAAATCACATATAGATTAGTCATGACTAGGGTCTGTTAACAACTCAATACTTGAAATAAAGAATGATATTCAGATTAACTTAGGTCGCTGCACCTAGCTAAATGTTTAGCTTTGCAAGGCTGGTAGTTGCTTAATTACCAATTAATGAGGGATTAAACTGCATTGTAAGTGGCTAAATGGTGTCTCACTCCACTCATTTACCTTGTTTTTGATGCACTACAGCCTGGATGAGTGAGAATCCTTGCAGAAATTTATTAAGTGCATGTTTCGTCTCGCAGATATCTTAGCACGTGATTGGCTAATGAGCTCAGCGTACAACCTTCCCCTACACCCATGCTTTTTTTTTTTTTTCCCTTTTTCCCCAAAAGGTTTAAACCCAACTAAAAATGCTTGGTGCCGTCTCCCGTGCCTGTTGCCTGTCATCTGATGGGCTCGCTGCAAGCCACACGAGGCCACGTTAGCCTCCTCAGCAAGCTGGCACTCTTTCTCTTTCTTCCTGTTTTAACCGCAGGAAATTTTCCCGTCGCCGCAGGCTGTGTGAGCGGCTGACTGAATGTCTGACTGAACGTCTGACTGAACGGCTGCCTGGCCGACTTGAAAGGGACTTTCAGACCTAAGGCTGCTGCTAAGTGTCCTCGACTTACAGTAATTGGTTGGCTTAGGGCTCCTCAGAAAAAAAAAAGGGGGAGGAGGGGGCAGGTTGTCATTGCCAACGCCATCTCCCCAAAAGACCTTTTGGAATATATACAGTAAGAAGGGATTGGTCCCTGGAACCACAGCTGGCAACGAGTGTAGGGGCGTACGTGTGGGTGAGAGAAAGTTGGAGCGATGATGCGTCCCTGGAGAAGTTTTAAAAGATGCTGTTTAACAGCAAGAAAATGTTACCCGCGATTATCATCGTACTCACAGCAAACGGAGGAGGCCGGTTCTCCCTGCACAGGAAATCTGGTGGACTGCTTGTGACAAAAACACTGTGACATTTCTGCTGCGTTTGATGTTTGCAGTACTTGTTGTAATACGCCGCTAAGTTATTGTTGCACCCATCCGTTTATCTTGGAATGCCAGTGAAGTGTTATCAAAGGCCGCTATAATCTCTTATCGTATATCAGCGTGCACGCATTTAGAGTGATTGCTGTGAAAACCACAGTTTACATTGAGTTTAAGCCCCCTGGGACTCAGCCGCCGCTGTTGTTTGCACGGCTCCGCGTTATGAGGTACACGTCGTGTGTCGTGATTTCTTCACCGTAACCTGCCCTGTTTGGATGAACGTGCCACTGTTAATGCCATGTACTTTCTGAACAGGTTACAAATAAAATCAAATTGGAACAGTTTTCCTAATTTCTCGACGCAGACACAAAACAGCTCTGTTTTGTTTTTCAGATTCGTATCTCAAGGCCTCAGGAAACAGGAAAACCAAAGTTTCAGTTCAGTTTTCTTATAAAAAGACACTAGAGGGATGAGAGTTTGCAAATGAGGTGCTGTCTGCGGTCTAATTATTATTATTTTTTTAATTTATTTATTAAAAATTAGCTCAGCTGTCTTGCTGAATATCTCAGAGAATGGACGTGGGAGGCCAGGTCAACACCTTGTGACGTTCTTCATGTTTTTTGAGTTGTTCCTAAACATCCCGCTGGAGATGACTGCTGCCATCAAGGAGTGTCATTACTATGGGTTCTGGGTGCTACATGTCTAAGTAACAGCCAAATCAATGCCATGTTCCAAAGGTTTCCCACGAGAACATTGGACTGTCACAAGATGGTCAATGTTACTCACTTCCTGTCCGTGGTTTTAATGTTGTGGCTGAAGTATATTTTGGTAGTTTCTCATAAATGGTGATGGCTCAGATATGCAGAACCGACAACTGTACTTGCTCCATCCTCAGCTTTCTGTCCAGCCACTTGCTTAATAAAACCACAATGAAGTGTGCGACATGCGTCTTCAGCATTAATCTGCTGACAGGCTTTTTCTTAATCCCTTAACATGTAAAAGAAAACCGCTTCTCCATCCTACACGTGTCTGAAATCGAGTCACTTCTGAAAGCAGGGGCTAATGACATTGCACATAACCGCATTCGGTTTTTGCCCGGGGCGATTGGCGACCTCCTCTTTCTCGCAGAAAGGAACGGGACTGTATGGGGAGATTTAATTCAAGTTAAAAGAAAAAAAAAAAGAATCTTATTTCCCATGGTTAAAAACCTCAAGAGTTTGAGCTTATCGCTGCTCAGCTTTCCATCCAGCACACTCCCAACCCGCCCTCCTATTTGACCCATGCCCCTGGGTTTTTTTTGAAGTACATTCCCCAAGGGGGTAGTAAGAGGAGGAGTTAATGTGCACCTTTGAAGGTCCCAGACAGGAAAAGGAGGAGATAAAATAACGCAAGGTGTAGCGAAGGGTCAGCTCTGTCATGTGGAGCGGTTGCGAGATGGCCCACATGCTGGTTTCACAGTTCCTAATTGGGTTTTTCTTTTCTTTTTTTTTATTATCAGTTCCTGGCTTCCCATAGGGGGTGTTTCTGTCTTTTCGGTACAAGAGAGCAAAAAAAAAAAAAAAAAAAAATGGGGGGTTAAAAGTGGAGATGTCCAGAAGGATGCTACGGGGGGAAAAATGAGAAATGGAACTTGAGGTGAGAGGAAAGCAAAGAGGAAGTAATCAAAAGAGGTTGAATATGTTCTTTTCTCTGTTAAGAAAGTGGGAGCTGTGAAGCTGCAGAGGAGAGGCTGGTTTTACCCAGAGAGGTACATGTTGGATTTGTTAAGGCATACTCCCGGCGTCAACCTGTTGGAGCCGAACAAGAGAGAGCGGCTTAACTTGCCGTAGGAGAGGTTACAAGTGCTGAACTCCCACACTAATCAAGCTTTCTCCTTGTGTTTTCTCCTTCTCTCCTCTCTGCCTCCCCGCGCCGCTTCGTCATCCACATCGATCACCGCCATCTAGGTAAGAAAACTTTTTCCTCTTCTTCTTGTGTGAGTTTGTGTGCGTGCGTGTGTGCGTGTGTGTGAACTGTTTAAATATGTGGGAGGTTGGGTGGGGCGTGAGAACTGGCAGGGTGGCAGAACGAAACATGCGCGGCATATTAATGACGCCCGGCGGCGCCGACACACAAGCGGCCCTCGAACTTATAGCGCACATGTGTAAATAGGATCCCTGTCAAACGTCCAGCGCGACGCCTCTCATGGACCTCTTTCAGCCGAACGCATGAAGAGACACTTTCTTCTGCCGTTGTCTGCCAGAAAGGGAGATTAACCGCTGAGAGGGGAAGGACGGAGAGTGAAACAATGACGAAAACTCAGTCCAAGGGCGAATCTTTACGTGAGGCTTCAATGCAAATTTTGATACTTTTACAAATGAGACTGCAACTGTCCAACAAGCCAACAGATTCTAGTTTGCTAAACGTTATTTGGGCCAGACTTTGCATTAAGATCCGATCTGGGACTTCAGACCTGGTATTAAACAGCTCCAGATCCGACCTCAGTTCTCTCCATGCAAATAAACCCTGACATCATCTGGGCCTCAGCAGAATATTCTAACAGCCCTAATGGATCTCCGTCGCCGCTCCAGAACCGAGAGCAGTGCCGTTTTATGTGTGGGCGTCATGACTTTGGCTTCACACGTTAAAAGTTACTATTTACTGATCTCCGTCTTGACGTCAGTCGGATCTGCACAGAGCTGGAAGTTTCCATACGCGCCGTAATCTCCCGTAATAAACGTAAATAAAGGCACCGGTGAACCACATCAACAATTAACCCAGAATCATGCTTGTGTACTCATTTTAAATACTATCATTTGTAAATTCTCACTTAACCCTTTAAAGCCGAACGGATTGCCGGCGATCCGTTAAAGCTTGTGGTTTTTTGAATTACCGTAACTCACAGTGGTTTGACAAAATTCTAAGGTGTGGCAGAGCACTGGGAAGATGTGCTTTTGTCTGGAAGACCTTCGTATCATCTCGAGGGTTCAACTACCTTTGTTTTCACCAACAAAGTACCCACCAGCCTGCAGCCAACAGCAGCGGTGCCTCCTCATTACCGTAATTCTCATCTTATCTTCTACCGCTTATCCTCACTAGGGTCACTGGACGAAAGGTGGGATACACCCTGGACAGGTCGCCAGTCTATCGCAGGGCTAACACAGAGACAAACAATCATTCACACTCACACCAAGTGTCAATTTAGGGTCACCAATCAGCCTAACGAGCATGTCTTTGGAGGTGGGAGGAAACCGGAGTACCCTGAGAAAACCCCCGCAGACACAGGGAGAACATCCAAACTCCACCCAGAAAGGCCCACACTGGACTCGAAACCCAGACCTTCTCACTGCTTATCACCTAGCTGCTGTGCTGTCCCATTACCGTAATTACCATAATGATGTGCCGCCCCATTACCGTAATTACTATAATAATGATCACTTTGAATTTTGTCCATCGGTGACTTACGGTAATTCAAATAATGCAAGCTTTATTTTTATGTTGTGGATGTTTAGGTTAAGTTTGACCATTAGCAATGACAGCCTTTTAAAATGTTCCGTCCTTGTAGCTGTGAGCTAACTCTCTCAAACGCGATCCCTGGGGGTGTTCGCACCGGTCTTCACCCCAGATTGGATCTTAATACCAGTTCTGAACAGGCCCATTAAGAAAAAGGGAAAGAGGTTTTTCCTCACATTATGCGCCTGTGATTGTACGTGACATCAGTGTCACCGCATTTCATGCCGCGATTTGAATTATGACAGAGCCGAGTAAAAAAGGGGTGAAATCACAAGCGGCTTCAACGGTAAACAGCCTGTTTTGACTCGCGGTTCAATCAAAAAAACGTGAAAGACATTTACATTCATCTTCAATATAACCTTCAAAAAAAATCATCATCATTTCCTCGCGCGGTGCAACTCCTCTCCTCTCCTGTGAGGCCTTGTCTGCCCGTCCGTCATCGTCCTCCCGGCGTGGCAGCCGACAGCTTTGACAGTCTGAGCCATCTGCTAGTTCACTGGGTCACTTTCTTTCCTTTCTTTCTTCCTTTTTTTTTTTTTTTTGTTTCTTTGCTGCTTGGGAATTAATAATTCCAGGCAATATTAAAGCCCTTTTTCTTTGTTTTTGCTTTTGCTGTGAGCTTGAAATTGATTGCTTCTGAAAACGTGTCGGGCTGCAGCGATGCTCCTGCGATAGCACCGGTAATCCCCAAACCAGAAAAGAAGAAGGCGAAGAAGAAGAAGAGGAAGTGTGTGTGTTTGTGTTTGTTTTACGTAGTGGTGTGTGATTTTAAGTGTATTCGTGTGTGTGCGCGCGGCGTTTGCAAATTAACAACCCCTGTAGCTCCTGGAGGAAACGGAAGAGTCCTCAATTAACATACATATTTGCTTAGATGCCCAGCCAGTGGTAATAATATATACTGTGGTGTTGCATATTATGCTGCGTGGTTAACTTACTCCCACTTGTTTGGCTATAACTCAGATGTACATTTGCATATAAACTAAATGCAAAGGGCAACAGTTTCCTTGCCTGGAGTTAATATTTCAGAGGTGTTGCTGTAATGATCAACAGATCAAAACACCCTTTCACTCCCGCCGTCCTCTTCCTTCTTCCAGAACATTACCTCCCCTCTTCTCCTCCCTTCCTTCTCCCCTCTCCCGTGTGAGGTCTGCTGGTTGTTTATGGCAGCCGGTGGGAGGGTGTTTGGTCTGCTCTCTGCGGGGCTGTTTGCAGACAAACAAAGCTTTGAAGTCCGCTCCGTTCGCTCCCATGCCGGCGGCTTGAAATGATACGGTCGCGGCGTCCGCTGTTTTGACAGGAGCGGGGTGTCTCGACCCCGTCGAGGGATAAGAGGAGTAAAGGAGGGAGGGGAGATGTCGGCTTTTGCGCGGTGTTCTTGGCAGTTGCCGTTTTGTTAAACATCCACCTTCCACAGGTTCCTCTGTGGCAGAAAAATCGACGGTGCCGGGAGACGGAAAAATCTGACGGAGCAGCTTCCTTTCGGTAGCCGTCCTAGCCATCGCTGTCAATTCCTTCTTTCTTCTACACCAGGCATCTTCAACGTTTTTTCAGGCCAAAGTGATGGAGAGATTATTATGTGTTCAGTTTTAAACTTGGCCTAGTGCTATTTAAATATATATATTTTATTATTATCATGAAAAACAGCATGAAGTGTGGACTCCAAATTCTCTAGATCCCAAACTGATCAAGTATCTGTGCGATAATCCTCAGAGGCCCCTCCCCTCAACCCATTGCACTCAAAGGCCCCCCCCCCACTAACAACATCCAGTTACCAGACACCACAGGACAACCTCAGAAGGACCATGTCCATTATCTGATGAGTCACAGCTGTTTTGGAGGCACAATAAAGACATACACAACATTAGGAAGGTGGTCATAATGTTATGCCTGATCGGCGTGTAGCCCTGCCAACCCGACCGGTCACATGACTCGTCCAAGTCTTAACTGTTTGTCACCTGTTCCCTTCCTTCTTGTTCTTTCCTACCGCCGAATTATGAACTTTTCCCTCATTTTTCTTTCTTAATTTTTATTTATTTAATTTTTTTTACTTTATCTCCGACACACACTCTTTCTCCCTCCCTCTCCCCTCTCTCCTCTTCCCTCTCTCCCCCCCAAGTCCCTCCTTCCCCGCTCAATAAACTCCGGCTTCATTTGCCACAGTGTTTGCGGCAGGCTGTTTGGCAGACCTGACGGCCCTGTCGCACAGTCCTGATGGCTGAATGCGGCGCACCGAGCACACTGGCTGCATTGTGCTTTTGATGAGGCCCTACATCTTAGTCACTCGAGAGCCCGCGTGTGTGCCGCTGTGTTTGTGTGTGTGTTTGTGCGTAGCCGGCGGCGAGAGCGGGTCTTGTGTGTGTGTGTGTGTGTGTGTGTGTGTGTGTGTGTGTGTGTGTGTGTGTGTGTGTGTGTGTGTGTGTGTGTGTGTGTGTGTGTGTGTGTGTGTGTGTGTGTGTCGCGGATGCAAACGCGGCACGCCGTGTGCACGGTCGCCTCCGGAGGCAGCTGACAACGGGCTGCGTTGATGCTTATTAATAACCGCTGTGATAATAATGTGTCGAATGATAAACAGGAAGGGCCGGGGCCTGATCAATGCTGGGGCGCCGCCTTCAAATGCATCAGCTACCGGCCGAGGCAGCTCTCTCTCTTCATCTCCATCTCCCCTCCACCTCCACCTCCTCTCCTCCGTCTCAATCTCATCCACTGTAAAGCCTTAAATCTTTGGCCCCGCTCCGGCTGCCAAAAGTCTCCGCAGAATAACTCTTCCTGCCCCGTTTAATGGTTTAACTACTTTAAAGAGAAGGCCAAGGCTTTCTGTTGTCTCTCACTCTTTAATCATATTAAGTGCGGGGCAAGAACGACAGCTTCATTTTTTGATGCGCACTAAAACAGTCTTCATATCTCAAGTGCTCGAGTGCCCACTCATCCTCTCGCAGGGAAGATGCCTCACTCAAGGCTCGGTTTTACCTGCGCGTGCAACACCCCGATATGTCGTAGGCCGCCTCTTCTGTTGTCTTACTTTACTTCGCATTTCTGTCTTTGGTGTGAGGGGGGAAAAAAAAAAAGTCTTCCCACCTGATTGCTTTCCCATTTTTCTTGCAGAGAGATTTATGGTCAGGGGAATGGTGGAGACAGGCTATTACCATGTCCTGTTTGAACTCATCAGTCAGACAAAGTGGTCGCAAGCCTTCACCAAGACACACTACCTCCCGCGCGCCTCCTCCGCTCTCGCCCGCGTTAACCCCGCTCCAGTGGTTGCTCGGTCTCCCGCGCGGCTTTGCTTTTCATCAGCTTTTGGCAGCGAACTTGATCCCAACGCTCCTCTCGGTCCCCTCCCACCCCCCCACCCCAAGCTGAGGCCGGATGGCGATGCTCTGTAGAGGATCAGATGTTTATTCTGCAAATCGGGAGAACTTGAGTCACACCACAAGCGCAACATGTGCAAGGATTTAGTTTGGTGGCGGCCCTGACGCTGACATATTTTGACATTTCGCTTGTTTTGTACCATTCCAACGACTAGTTGGCTTGTCTCCGCTTCTCTTTTTTCCTGTAATAAGTTCCTGGAGGAGGGTTGTGAATGTTGATTGGAGCTGAAACTAAATAGTTTTAGACGACAAACCAAATGCTGAAGTCACTGTTTGTTGCTTTTCTCTGGTTTGTATTATTTCAAAAATGAATGTAAGTATTTCCACGGTTACTCAGACAGATCTTAACATTGTTACATGTCGCTGGGCTCTCTGGGAGAAGCTGTGATTGGCATTTTTAATAACGATGAAACGGTTAATAAACGGTTTCGAGACGGAAACCTCTGGGAGGCCTCGTTTTTTGTTTTTTTTTTGCCTAAGCTGTCACCAAACCGATGTATTTTTTAGTCTAGAGGCATAACATTATGACCACTGACAGGAGAAGTAAATGACTTTGACCACCATGTGACAATAGAAGCGTTTGAACAACAACATCCTGTTGGCAGACACCACAGGACGCCCTCAGTAGGCCCATGTCCATCCTCTTGATGAGTCACAACTGTTTTGGAGGCATAAAGGGAGACCTACACAATACTAGGAAAGTGGTGGTCATAATGTTATGTAAGCGAATTGAAGAAGATACCGCGGATATGAGATTTTGCCTCAAATTATTTCTTTTCCCGTTTATTTAAAACACCTTCAGTGTTTGTAGGGGCCCTTAACTCTTCTACACAGCTTTGTCCTTCATCCTTCTGTTGTGCAGTTAAGCAAACAACGCATAAATTGTTGATGCCTCTGGCACGGCACCCGCAGAGATTTCATGTTAAAGCGTCAGGGCTGTGAGGGAGAGTTTATAGTGCGTGCTTTGTGTTGCATGGGAAGGAAGGCGGACGTCCTTTCTACCCTCGGTGCGTCTGAACTTCCTCGGCGGACTCCCCCCCTCCTCCCTCCATCGCTGAGGGACAAGCGCTGTCAGATCCTTTGTAGCTGTGCGTTGATCTGTCTTCTTTCCCACTGTACCACACGCACCGTCTCTTACACTGTACTGTCAAGCCACCCTGCTCCGTCCCCGCAAACGTAATTAGAAGTGACTGTGCTTTGGTTTTAAGATGTATAGAGAGGAGACGGCAGTCGGCGCTTCCTCGCCGCGTCGTGTTCAGTAGCTCGAGGACGTCTCACTAGTGCCGGCTCGGTCAACCCGAGTAATGAAGCCCACACAGCTCGCTGGATCATCTCGACGTCGTTAGAGCCCGTATTTTTATATATATATATATAAATATATATAGTTTGGCGTGGTTCACAGTAGGTGGCTGGTTTACTGCCCGTCCTGTCATGCGAATGGCGATATTGTTTTATGAGCTCCCACAGACCGGCGCGCTGGCAGGCTTTCGGTCCCGGCCCCGCAGTCGGTTATCACAGAGAGTCCTCCTGAGCCGAAGCCGTGGCATCCGTTTCAACCTCGGAACGCCTGCCACCGAGCCTGAATTCCTCACTTATCTACAGGCAGCAGAATGGGTCTCAGGGGACGGGAGAGAAGGAGGAATTTACTCCCTCACGCTCCTCTTAATCTGGGCCCCACCTGCCCCCCTCCTCCTCCTCCCACCTCCTCCCGGGCCCCGCACACAAATGTGTTCAAGGAGTGCGGCATTAGCCGGTGAAGTAGCCATGTATGTTCTCGAGTACATATCAAAGCTTTCCAGAGAGAGTCTCTTTTTTCCGCCTCATTTTCTTCTCCCCCACTTCGCCTTTTCTCTCCCTCTGACACTCCTCGGCTCGCGGTGCGTTGGAGCACGGGAGTCGATAGGGGTGTGTGCCCGCTGATAACTAAACACTCTCAAGGGGCTTATGGAGCAAACGCTGCTGAATACCCCCCCCCATTGTGTTGCAGAACTTACGCCGGCGTAACCGGCTGTCAGCCGGTTGACGTAAACAGATAACCGGAGCCAATCCCGGAGTTGACTGTTAAATAGGCGAGCGCGGCGAGTGGATATTAGGCTGTCCTGTTTAGCAACCGTGGCACAGCCGAAGGCTTGTTTTGCTTCAGTCAACACAAGAGCTGTTTGTCATCCCTTAGGAGTGCTCATCTGAGAATCAGGGCTTCCTGACAAGTCACATTGAGTGAGATAGTGGAAGAAGGACGAGTGAGTGATGCCAGATTGCCTTTCCACTGCTGCTCCAGAAAGCTTGATAAGTACAGCGCGGGGATGGAGTGGCTGTTAACAGCAGTGTTACAGGTGTCATTCATTCGAGCTCGGGCCCCGTTTTTTCTCTCACAACGATGCCCCAAATCAGTGTCACACTGCCGCTCTAATCCTGTCCTGCTTTGTGCGATAGACAACCATGCTTAGGTTTTTTTTTTTTTTTTCTATAAAAGCTCTTCACAAAAACCTCAACACTTGCATCTCAGAGCGCTGCCTGTTTGGTGCAGCTGAGTGTGTGGTTTGGTTTGTTCGGGCTGGTGTGCTTTCCGTCATTTGGACTAACTACTATGTGGAAGCCGCTTGAAAAGGAGGATCTTTTTTTTTTAGGTAAAAATTGAACCACAACCATTGTGCAGACTGTGGGAAAAGGAGGAGGAATCTGACTCTTTAAAGTTATTGCTGTTAGAAACTTGCATCAGCAAGCTGGGTTAAAAAGATTTCCTGCTCAAATGTGGATATTGATGAAGACACTGATGTCTCGTGCGTGTGTCCTCAGTTTGAAAGATAAATAAAACGTGTGAAATCCACGTGACTCGCCTAATAGACAAGATGGTTTGGTGTGCAGGACCTTCTGAGAAGTCGTTCTTGTAAAGGCACTTTCAATAAATACTTTTTGGATTAACCATGTGTCTATCTTCAACCGCTCAGTCCCTTGTTGCTGTTGTGACACTTAAATCACACCCTTTGGTGCCAGGCTCTATGAAGCAAGTTCAAGATGATCTCATGAAACGCAAGCAGCGTTGCGAGGGTGACTTATGCCACAGCATGGCTTCGGTTTCATTGTTTTGGACAAAGGTGTTCCGGTCTTGTCTAATAATACCAATGTGTACACAGGTCCCGCTGAGTATCTGCTGATAATGTGTGTCCAGGAAGCAATCTACATCCTTGTGTCACATACATGGATAAAGGGGATTTGAGTCATGTGGCTGAATAACAATCAACCACAACATTATGACCGGACAGGACAAGTAAACGACATTGACCACTTGTGACAAATCAGTCTTGTGCTGGCATTCTTGTAGAGGTTACTTAGACATTTACCTTCCGCCTACACCAGACCAGGCACCTCTACCCCATAGCAATCACACTTATGGTTTAGGAAAAAATGGTTAAAGAACAACTCAAAAAACCCGAAAAACAGCACAAGGTGTTGAACTGGCCTCCAGATTCACTAGATCCCAAACTGATCAAGTATGTGTGGGATGCACTGAAACAAGCCTGATCCACAGAAGCCCCTTCCTTCAACCCACAGAACTTCAAGAGAACCTCAGAAGGTTCATGTCGTTTTCTTTGACACAGTATTAGGAAGGTGGTCATAATGTTATGCCTGATCAAGTGCAAGTCAAAATCGAAAAAGTGATTTTTATTATGACACTGAGGCAGAAACTGTGCGCGCTGTTGTTGAGTCACGTTTGGCTGAGGCCTAATCCTCTTAGTAAAGTGGAATTTGCTCTGATGCGACGGGATGAATCAGTGCATCCCGAGCAAGGATGCACCTATTTAAGCACACAATGCAGCGGAGCACGACTCCCTGTCAATCACCGGAATGAACGGGTTATTTTCAAGAGTCGACCAGCGTCATCATTAATACACAAATAGTCCACATGATATCATTTTCACCTTTCCCGGCAGGACCAGCTAGAAGTACAAAGGAAGCCATGTATCATTTAGGAGTTTGTTTACCCTGCACGTCTAAGAGTGACCTTCTTATCGGGATAGTTGATCGGAATGTCTTCTTCATATTCCGGTCAGGGATGCTGAGATGTTTTTTTTTTGTTTTTTTTTCCTCCCTTTACCAAATACCAAATGCGTAGCTGCAGCCCTTAATCACATCACAGCACCCAGCGTGAAACTCCCATCGCCCCTATGGAGGAAAGGGAGCGCATTGCACAAATGTCTATAGGACGCATTGAACAAATGTCGAATAGGTCCCCACAGGACCCCTATCGAGCTTGTGTCTCGCAGCCCGAGATTGTGTTTGTGTCTCTGTGTGCGTTTCCACTCTCTTCCCCTCTTTCCTTGTTTATTTCCTCTCTTTCGGTCTGTCTCCTTGAACCACGGTGCCCCGCTCTTCCCTTCGACAAAAGCACTCGTTTCTGTGTCTCAGCCATTTCCCAGTGGAGGTCTGTGGGCTGAGGAATCCCCTTCAGAGATGTGGGCCTTTTATCTGGAGCCATGCCAACAGTAGGAGAGGCCTGATTTAAAGAAGGGAAAAAAAAAAAAAATAGACCGTCTGTAGAGTCTGGATATCTGAGCTGCCCGGAGACGCAGGCATGGCGAGGCCCGAGCCAGCCAACAACAACTGTCGGCCTCTATCGCGTTCTCCCACTCGTGTTTATTCATTTCCGCTCCCGGTCCGTCTGATTTCATCTCCCTCGCTCATCTGTTTCCTGCTTTCGTGTTGCTCGTGGCGCGTTGTTCCCTGACGGGGCGCCGAATTAACCCGCGGACGAGTTCAAATCGGCGCTCGGCGCTAGCGTGCGTTTTGTTAATTTTGAAGGTGAAGAGGAAAACTTGTCGTAGGTTTTACAAGGTTGGGTGAGATGCGGAGTAGGAATTTAATAATTTTCTTAATAACGAGTTTTTCATTTGAATTGTGATCGCCGATGCTGCACTAAGAATTTCACGTATGCTGTTGAAGGTTATTAAAACTCTCAAGTGTCTTCAGTTTTTTCTTTAATATAGCGGAGGGGAATATTTTCTACCAGGGATGCTTTAGTATGCTGCAGCTGTGGTTAAAACCTGACCAGTATAACAATCTTCTTGATGAGTTCGCTATCCTGATTCTCTCCTGGTTTTGCTTTGACCCAGATTTTACTGTTGGCTTGTTTAAAATCACGGAACAAAACTCTAGAAAACATTATTTTGTTTCTGCTGTTCCAAGCCCTGGGGGAATGACAGGAGTCTTGTATATTTTAACGTTCATCAAGTGAGTTTCGGCTGAGTGATGAGCCAATTAAGCCTAGCCGCCGAGGTAGTCCGATTACTGGGGCTTACAGCAACGATACGGCCTAATTCGGCTGTAATGAGCGTGGCTGAGGAGGCTGGCATTACTCACTTTTTAAAACCCTCCTTCCAAAGATGAGCTCACTCCGCGCACTGTTTCGGGAGAACCTGGGCTTTTCAGATGTCTGCCAAGTCCACACAAAGTCATTGTTCATCTCCAAAAGTCGGTGTTATGACAATAACACGGTGAATCACAGGCTGCACCCGCTGCGTAATGCTGAAAGTACGTCTGGAAAAGCTGACTGGGACCTTTGTTTGAAGGAGTTTTTTTGCATATTCACGGGAGAGAGTTGGACGCTTTTGGATGTGCACGCAGCCAAGTTGAGTGTTTCCAACATTTGAGCAAATTATGACTAATGATCTAATTGTAAAACTAAAGAAACCCCTGGTGGATTGGTTAGCTGTAAACCGTTTAGATGAAGGGACACTGATAAATGAGCTCTGTGGTCACATTCTTATGCTTCTTATTCTCATTTGAGAGAGTATAATTGCTGGTAAAATTCATCATCCAGACAAAGCTCTTGATCCTTTAAGGGTGTTGGAATTAATGTTGATCGTATGATCTTACCGCTAATTTTTTAACCCCTTTTTAACCGCTGCAACATCTCTCTGTCTTCTCATTACTTTTAATCTGCATTTAAGTTGATTAGCAAGTCAATTCATTCCCAAATAGACTTAACGCGTAATGCAATTGCCGCGTAATCTATTTTATGCACTGGAATTTGTGATAATCCCTTGTTGCATTGTTACCTTACACAAGCTGTATATGAACAGCTCAAGCCTCATGAATAGTTGATGCACTTTAATAAAAATAATAATAAGACTATATTTTGCCTTTGCTACATTTTAAAAACAGTTTATTATTCATTGTATTCAGCGAGGACTCCAGGCTGTCTGTAAAAAAAAGCATCTCATTTCACTTTTATTTATTTATTTATTTACTGCATGACGCTTTGTAATAAACTTGAGGCTGAACTACATCAAATCAGGATCGGCCAATATCCTGTACAGCTCCTCGGGTATCCATATACAAGCAGCACACAGCGGCTTGCAAATACTGAAGCACAGATTAATTTCCTCTGCCATTCTTGTGTATCACACTCCACCCCGTGATGCCAGTAAGATGATACCTTCCTGCCCATCAACGGAGAACCTTCCATCCTGTAAAAGACAGCCAACAGATGGTGCTTTTGACAGGGTTCACCAGCATCCTGTGACTGATATCAACTAATGCGCCGACTTGCCCGAGGATTTCTGTAGGTGGAATTCCTTCTTTGACTTATTAGAGGTGAAGCGGCGCAGCTCAATCACAGGTTAAAAGTTTGCCCCTTTGGATTTTAAGTCGAGAAGTAACCCAGTAGCAAGTCTTAAGCATTAATCACAGTCTGTCTACAAGGCCTTTGCTGGAGAGATATCGAAGAAGACCTCAGAGCCTCTCAAAGCAGAGGAGGAAAGCGAGGCCTTGTGGGCGCCCGGGGGTGTTTTCATGCACCCTAATTAGTCTCGTATTTGCCTGAAATGTTCCCTGGCTTTCTCCTCAGCCTAGTCCCCGTGGTGTTAGTCTCATTCTCTTTCTGCATATTGACTGTATATTTTCCCTCACACTCAAGAATCAAGAGTGTCCCTAAGGGAGTTGGATTTCCAACACAAATAGTCATAAAGAAGACTGATGAGATCTCAGCTTGCGCAGCAAAAGGAAAGACATTAACACCAGGCAGTGCCATTAGCAAATAGCTAATGTTGGTGCACCTACAGCTAAACAAGGCTTTAATGCCAGTTCTAAGCTTCCTCGCCAACATTACTCTTAGTACTGAGGAAAGTGCAACATTAAAGACGGAAAATTCGTAATTTTAAGCACTCACTGATAAAAATAACTGGACGAGTTTTAATGAATACACTTTAGACAAAACATCTTTGTGATTTAATGATAAGTCCACACTGAAAGGCTTTATTTAAGTGAATTTGAGGGAAAACTTCTGCATTCAAGGAGATAATATTTTTTGGTTGCTAAGTTAGCTAAAGCTGCCGCTTAGCTTAGCACAAACAGGAAGAAACAAACCTAAAGACTAAATTAACCTTGAAAGGCTTTACTTAAGGATTCTGTATTCATGTATTCTATTTGTTAGCCAAATACAGCAGCCTCTTAGCTTAGCACAGAGACTGACAACAGGAGGAAACTAGCGGCCTTTGTCTCACCAGCCTAATTAATTTACTAACACATTTAATTTCACATTTGGTGATTTCAAATCCAATGGTTGTCCTGTCACCACCGTTTTTTTTTTGTTTGTTTTGCATAAGCTATACTAGCTAATCAGTTTTCTATGAAACTGCCTTGATCAATCTTGGCATCTTAAAGCTGGTACTATGACAGATGAACACTTTTTATAGCTATCCATTTAAGAATGAAACCTTTTAGCATAGCTTAGCTCAAAGTTTAAACCATTCAGTTAACATCTTTTTACATTTAAGGCCTCTTCCAAGGGTCATCTTCACCATTTATTTATTTTTTTTTCTAGTAGAATAAACTAAGCTAAGTCAACCGCTAGCTGAATCTGTCTTTACATCTAAAAAAAATGGTAGTACAGTTAATAAATGCATTTCCTTATTCTAATATTCATTTGACATTTGAATGTATGGTGTAAATGTCCATTTTGGTTTCCCACAAACCTGCCCACAGTGTGGGACCTCACTGCTTCTTCCATATCTCAGGTTATATAACAAGTAGACTGCAGAGAGTTTGCTGGAGTGTGGCTCTTGCTTATGTCAGACTGCTTACAGAAACAAAACTATCAGCCATTAACTGTACAGTGGGCTGCCATTAACGCTACATTAACTTGGTTCTTCATAGCAGGCCATTGTTAGCTTGCGGGTGCAGAACAGAGCGGAGGAGCATATTTCTCCCCGCGGCATCTAAATATAAATCTGTGTGACCTTTTTATTTCCCCAGATGTTCCACTGCAAAGTAGATTGCATCAGCTTTCAAACTGAGCTTTATTTTCTCTCATCTTGTCTGGCAAATTGCTCTTCCCTCATTTCAAAACCAAGTGAGGGCGATTTGTTTTGCGGCTCTGATTTTCTAGCAAAGGCGAAAATATAATTATATATATTTTTTGTTGTTATATTTGTTTGTTTAGGATTTAAAAAAAAATAAATATATATATATATATAAATTTCCATGCACAAAATGTTGCTACTGCGATTTTGGAGGAGCACTTGTTTTCGTCTTGATTACCCTCGAGAGAAAATCTGCTCTGCCGTTCTACCAAGAACTTCCGCTCATTATCCGTAACATGCTGTTTAACGGTGGATTCGTCTTTTCTGTCTTCTCTGTAAGCGTCTTCCATATGTTTTTAACACTTTGTATTTTGGTCCACCATCTCTGAGGAGGTTTCATATAAATAGTAATTAGATAGTCCTCGGAAGACCAGAATTCAATTAACTGTAATTTACTAACGCCCTTTGAGAAAGTATTTAATTGATGGTTGGAAGAAAGCATTGAATGAATGAAAGCTTCATTTCAAACATGTAATACAAAAAACAAAACAAAGAAAACAACGTTTGAACACTTTTTCGCTAACATGTTCGAAAAGGAGTAGGAATTACGCTTATTTGATCCTACCTCTTCTCCATGTAACATTTATTTCCTGTGTTTGTTTGTTTCGTTTTTTCACTTGCTCATAAGCATGTATATATCTAAAAATATTCAGACCCCCTTCTTCCCTATACCTGGTGAACGCCACTTGTTGTACCGTCAGTCTGTTCCATAATTTCATTCCATATATAGAAATACAAATTATGTTCCCCCTCTCTTTGCAAATAAAACCAATTTTAATATGTTAGAAACATAATAAAGAATGAACATAGTTGGACCCAGTACTCACCCCTGGGGGACGCCACATCCAATGTTTCTCAGCAATTTCTCCGAAATTTAGTGCTTAGTCTATAAAATGAATGCAAAATCAAATCTACATTTAGTCCCAAGTTGGGTCAATCTCCAAACATGCCAGATCCCATATTCCCATACTCCAGCACGATAATGTCAATTTATGAGCCCACCATGGCTCTTAAACGCCTGCTTCCTTCACACCACCACAGTTTGTTAGAGAGGATACCTGTTAAACAGCCCAACCCATAAACCCCTCTTGAGTTAAATTATACAATTGCTTTCATGGGCTTCAGGGCAGTCGCTGTGATTAATACATTAAACTTCATGTGTAAAGTCCCTCGAGTGCCACTCGACAGCAGAAAATGTATTCCCCCTCTAATGAGGAATGCTGCTTCCTGCTTTACCTTACACACCCACTCGGCTCGTTATCATTAAAGGTTGTAACCTGCTGAATTGTGCTCTCCTGTACCTACGAGGACCTCTTCAGTCCATATCTCTACACTGTATGTTGTTCATTAGTAGGCAAGTCCTCCTACTCCCGCTCCTCCAAGTCGTCGAATATTCTCTGTAAGCATATTGCTTGTGGCTTCTCCAGATAACTGCTCACTCTCACTGTCAAAAACATGAAAGACCACCATGTGCTTCTGTATATATTGAAACCCCTGACCCACGCTGTGTAAAATGTGTTGCTGTTGTGTCTTGACGCAAAGGCAGCACGTTTCAAAGCCGGTGGCTCCGTTGTGGCTTGGGCGTAATAAGGGGAATAAAGAAGGCCTTAAGGTTGGAGAGAGAAGAGCGCTGCTTGTCTCGCACAACGAGATATACACTCTGTTCTGAGTTTCTGTTTGTTTTCTGCGCTACAAGACCTTGGCTCACACTAGTGTAATTATCAAGCCCGAGGAAAGTGTCTTTGCCCATGTGAAATCTGACATCATCCACGACCGTACCATCAACCCACACATACACACAAGCAAACGAGTTAATGCACAAACATGGTGTACGAGCTGGTTGGTCCAGGGGGCTCGTCTCTAAGCTGCCAGCAGGAGGGGGCGTGTAGTTCTTGGGAGCGCTAATTAAATGCGTTTAACCTTAGGTCATTCACAGCACCGAGTAAAAGAAGAAAATGCACGGGACTCGGAGAGATGTCCAGACATGTAGCAGCACAGAGAATCACAAGAGAGAGGGACCGAGGGAGAAGGAAAGATACAAAACAAGCCAAAGAAGCAGATTGAGAGCGGAGAGGGGGGAGAAGAAGAAGAAGAAGGCTTAACCATGTTGTAAATGTTTTATTGAGCTCCTTTGAACTACTCCAAGTGAAGGCATGTGTGAGTGTGTGTGTGTGTGTCTGTGTGTGTTAGTGCGTCTCAGGAGAGCACCATGCCTCTCCCACAGATGACCCAGTTAACACTGAGCATGGGAGGTGAGCCAGAGTTATCCAGGCTGGATAGATGGCCAGACAGAGACTTGCATGGATTGCATTTTTGTGTCTTTTTTTTATTATTTTTTTTTTTACCAATTCTGAAAATTTTTTCCAAACACCCAAAATAAATTTTTTACTCAATCGATCGAACATTCACCCAGTACTTATCACTCCTGTCTTCAGTGTTGGAAGAAATTAGCTTACACACAAAATAAAGTCTGAAATCTGTATGTGCTTGTAATTTTATATATATATATATATATATATCTTCATAACCTCTTCTTATATACAGTGATCAGGTATAACATTACGACCGCTGAGAGAAGAAGTCAATCCAAATTTCTGCTGGGAAACTTTTGGACCTAGCATTCTTGTGGATGTTACTTAAACATTTGCCACCCACCTAGACCAGACCAGACACCCCAATGACACTGCTTGATGCAGCAGCAATCCCCAGCAGGATGCAGCCTCTCTGTCTGTCTAAAAAAAAAAACAGTTCAGGAACAACATTCTGTTACCAGACATCACAGGATGCCCTCAGAAGGCCCATGTCCATTCTCCGATGAGTTACAACTGCTTTGGAGGCACAAGGGAGACCTAACTGTGAACAATGGACAAACAATGGATTAAACTGTTTTGCTGCTATATGTGAGGAACCTGCAGCCGTATCTTATTTTGCTGCCTTTTAGCTCATTGTTTTGGTTTTTATGTCTTGTAACATTGGTGTTTGGGTTCGGCGTCATCACTCTAATTGTTTCCAAGTGCTTATTTCTACCATAATCCATAATGCCACCATCCATACCGGAGGTTTGAATTTACTTATAAAGGAACATAGGTGGCGAATAGGAGAAAATAAAGGAACTGGGGGGACAGAGAGTGATGAGAAGACGGCGACGACGGATTAAATCAGCTGGGGCCGCCTGGTTTATGTGTTTAGCTGTAATTGCGCTGCACAGTTGTGGTGGCAAACCAAGCACCCTGTCCCAGCTAGTGGTTCTAAACCATAACAGCCCTTGTTATGATTAGCACTACCATTAGCATTTATAGCTTTGGTAATTGGACTCTCAGCTGGAGGTAAATCCATTACTTTGGGATTAAATCCCCTCCCATCCCATCCCCTCAGTTGTTTTGCATGGGTGTGTGTGCATGGGACAGAAAAATGTGTGTTAGCATGAAATTATTTATTAAATGAATGCACTGTGTTTGAAACTAAAGCAAGCGGTGAGTCATGTGCGTGTGCAGACTGCCAGATGTGAGTCAGTATAACATGCTTTCTTTCCTTAGCATTGCTTTCTTTGTGAAATGCTGATAACATGTGGGCGTTACTTTGTTGTGGGCACCCACTTTGAGGGTTAAGGGACATGGCATGACTTGGTTTTAGAGTTGCCTAACCCTAACCCTAACCCTAAGCTGTGGTAAGGGTGAAGTTTTCTTGATTTGCTTAGGGTTATGGGTAAGAGACCAATGGAGGTCCTCAGAAAAATAGAAACGGGAGTTTGCGTGTGGTTTGCCAGACGGTGGACCATTTGTCGTGGATGTTTAATGCAGCAGCAGCAGTGGTGGGATTGTTATGACTTTCAGGAAGTAGAAAGTGTGCCATCGGCGGAGCAGGTGACTTAACAGCTCAAAGCTGCTGCTGCTGCTGCTGAGGCTGTGTCCCGTTGGAGAGAATTACATGCTCCGATTGGAGATGACATTCTCCGAGTGCAATCAAAGCAGCCAAGCCTTTTCCCCTCCACTCTGTTTTTCCAAGGAAATGGCCCACTGTTGTTGAATTTAACAGAAGCGTCTCAGAATTTTTTTTTTTTTTTTGATCTTTGAGAAACTTGAGAAAGCGACTCTGTAATTGACGCTAATATTCCACCACTTTCCCCGCTCCCCTCGCTCCTTTTCCGCGCCTTGTTATTTTGCCCCGTCTCTTCTCCTCCCTCACCTCGCCTTACCTTTTGAATGTTCCTGCCTTTGAGATGGGGAGGCAGGAATGCTCGGTAACTGAAGTCACGCTTCCGTGGCAACAATATCCCTCTGTTACAGGTACAAGAGGAGAAGGCTGGCTCTCTGCTCCACTGCACCGCAGAAATGCCTGAGACCGCTGCTGCTTAATGGAAAAGAGAATAAGAGGGGGGGAAAAAAAGGACTGAGGCTCCCTTTACACCTCATATTACAAATTTGTCGGGCACCTAGATTGTATTCTGATCCGATTAATCTGGCATTCCTTTTATCCCTGGCATTAGAAATACCTCTGCTCTGTTCACGTTGAGAATCCCTTGCCTGCTCTTTACTTGCGAGACTTACCTATGAATGCAATGTGTAAACTGAGGCAGGTGGGGAAATGACAACAGGGCTTTCTTTTCTTCTCTGTAACATCTTTGAAGGGTTTTCTTGGGAGACGCGCACCTATTTACTCCTCTCAAAAGTGCCTCGTATCTTTTTCATGTCACCGTTCACCTCTGTCATCCTCATCACATCCTTGAGAGACAGCTCAAGGCAGCAGCAGAGGGAAATACTCTGACACAGACGTATGCAGAGGCAGAGCCACTTGGTGAGACAGGAGGAATGTCTCACAAGCATGTATTGTTAAATACCAATCGCTGGGCCATTTATTCTCACCCAGTATTGCCACTTCATTCTTGCATTATTCATGTCCAAAAAAGCACTCATGAAGGGCAACTGGAGTTGTGGAGGTATTGAGAAGACCTTGCACGTAGTTTCTTCAATTCTAAGGGACTAATGGGAAGTTAAGGTTTAAGTGGGAACATCTCTCTACTCGGATTAGTGGCGAAGCATCTTCTCAAAAAAAAAACTTTACAAGTCCAGTTTCCTTTCTTAAGTGCTTTTGGACAAACCTTGACCTGCACGACTGAGAACCTTCACATACTTCTTGCTTTGCTCATATTGTATTAGAAAAGAGGAGAGAGTTTTTGATAAAAACACAGATTTTGTTCAAAGGGTGTGAACTTTTTCCTTCATTAAAAAATCTATTGCATGTTTTTTTTAAAAAAAAGGTTTTGCTTTTGTCGAAAGCAGCAGGGCTGCGATGGTACTCAGATATCCTCGAGTTATTGGGTAGGATAGGTTTGCACTAGAATAGGTTTGCACTGCGTAACCCGAGTTGAGGTTACGAGAACGTAGCGGCACATTGTCAGACCCATCAGTGACTGTAACGTGCAAGAGCTCAGTGCTCTTGTTTCTTAATATCCCCAAGTTGAGTTCCAACTTTGGCGAACTTTGGTTTCCAAATATGCAACACTTGCAACTTGCCTTGACAGTACTGACCTTTGCAGGAACTGAAGGCGCTGCATGGCAAACAAAAGCTTAATCTGCACAACTTTATGCCTTCGTTATGTGGACAAAGGGGCAGAGCTAATAAGGAATGAGGAAAGTCAGGGCTGACACGCAGGAAAGGGTCATTAGACACAAACAGAGGGCGCTGCAGTTCATGGGTGACCCCTAAACCTGCAGGCCACCATGTCATGTCACTGACCAAAAATCCCCCAAAATGTCCTGGGTCCAGCTTCTGATGGGGAGCATCTCTCACCAGAAAGCTTTTCTCGTTATATATTATATTCAAATACACAAATACTGACACAACAATATGATCATAAATAAATAAACTGAATAAACCATACACGAACTGAACAGCATGATTCAGGTGAGGCCAGCACTCTACAGCAGTCTCTTCTTATCCTCCTAGCCTTCTAGCTAAGAGTAGCTCTTCCATTTTCGCCATTTGAATGACTCATTTATTGGCTACTGCCACCTGCTGGTATGAAGAGTTATTTCACTAGATCTGCAAGAGCAAAGAGAACTTTCTTTCGGTGATTGTTGAAAACCTTTGGACTGTTGGTAGTGCAATAAAAAAAGATCTACGACCATTTCCTGATGGTTGACGAAAAAGTTAATACTTAACACTCTCAAAATACTTTTTTAATTGCCAACAAACATTCAATTAAACGTGCCAAGCCAAGGCATGGTTTGTAGTCGGTCACGAGACAGGGGTTTTTATTGTCTGTCTAATAACTAGGACTGCAGGTATTAGCCTCCAGCTCTGAGCCCACCGGATTCATGTGCGATTGACTCTTGCCCCGAAGATGTTTTTCATGCTATCGAGCTCTGAGACTAATACTGAAACCCCATTTTCTGACATAATAACTGTTGAGGAACCCCTGTCGTTTTCCATTGCAGGTCGGTTCTGACAGTCGGCCTGCTGTTGCTTTGACACTGTGCACAGATATGAGTCGGCTCAACCACCTCGTGTGTTTTTTTTTTTTTTTTTTTGGTTCTCTGTGTTTGTAAAGGTCTGCTCTCTGAAATGACAACTGCATCCCTCTTTTTTTTTGTTGTTTGTTCGCTAATACTTCAGCATGTGTCGCACACCACGTGACTGACTGATCAGTTTATCAGTTGCGGAAAATCAACCCACTGGTACGCCTGAGCACGTTGCTAGGACACTATTGATTGAACTCCTCGACAAGCGCTTGCATCTGCGGAAACCGATCTCACAGATGCACATTCGGTGTATATATGTCTTTACATTTGCACGGAGGAGATCCGCGCAGCACTGGCGCACGTCTCCTTTGCAGCCGCGCGCGCATTTCGTTATCTGCTGCATCTACAGCCTCGGTATCAAAGCTCAGAGTGGAACCACGCTCCTCAAAGGTCATCTCTGACATCCACTCTCATTCTGAGAACTCGCCCTCCTTTGGTTTCTTCTTCTTCTCCTCCTTGTTCCTGTTCTCATTTTTTTTTTTTTTTGCGCCCACGACTGCTTTTAATCTTCGCAGGTGTCTAATGATTTTAGGTTCAGTAGCCTCACAGATGGCAATCAGCAGTGTTTAATTGAGGCTTGCAAGTGAGAGAGCGAGAGGATTTTTCAGAGAGATTTTAAGTAGCACCTTGAACCTCTCCTCTTCCTCTCTCCTCTCACTTTTTTTCAAAAGCCTCCACAAAAGTCATAAATTGGCTTTTGGCCTAGTTCCATCTCTTGCTGAATTCCCTCGTATTCTTCTATAATGTAGGCTGCAAATATTATTCTTCCAGCAGATATTATTCTTTTGCCGAATCTGTCAGGCAGAAGGGATTTAGCGTTGGGTTTCAGCATAGGCGAGGCACTTTTTTTTTTTTTTTTGTTCTTGAAAATGGTGTACAACAGCTCCAATAGTTTCTCTTGGTGCCTCGGAGAGATGAGCCCATTTCTCTCCCGTTGCACTGGGCTTATTAGTTTTCACTGTCAGCCCCCTTTCTCTCTGCCACCAGCTTTTCTCTCCGTAGGAGCGCGGGCTCTGCTCTCAACCGCAGCTCATGATTGTCTGCGCAAACCTATAAAGTGATTTCTCAGACTTATCACATTATATGCTGTCCTGAAATAAGCATTATCTCCAAACAGTGGGTCTTTATTCGAGGTACTCTGCAATCTTGGCCGGCGGGGCCAGTTCCCCGCGAGGAAAATCAAGTTGTTTATGAGCTTATAAACGTGATTAATTTTCTTATATTTAAGGGCTTTGCCGAGAATGCTAAGTGACTGTGGTTGATGGCTCCGAATCAGCCCGTTTGGAAGAGAGCCCTCGGTGTACGTGCTTCTCGTCCCACGTCTCTCCGAAATGACCTTGTGGCCAAAACGCGCCACAGTCCACGTCGCCTGCTGGTGACTTTTGTTGCTCCGGATGACTTGGAACACGCAGCGACGACGTCTCCCTTTTCTCCCTCCTTTGTGTTCGCCCCTTTGTTCTTTCTTCACGGCTTCATTTGGCCGCCGCGGCTTACAAAACTCAGCTTTTCTCACCGGGTCTCTCCACTTCTGCTCCCCTCTCGTCCGTCCTCGTCTCCGCTCTCCTCTGCTCTCCTCTCCCACGTTGTTCAAGCCACAGTTCCCACAAGCCCCGGGGCCACAGCTGTAGTTCGTCCGTGTCTCCCCCTGACCTCCCTGTGTAGCGCTGGAGAACAGCTGTTCCATGTACAAACACACACACACACACACACAGCAACCAGCCAAGTGCAACGCTCCGGGGGAGGCCTGCAGTAGGGGCACTTGGTTTGCACTTTGGCTTTATCATCTCGCTGAATACACACACACACACGCAGACACACACATAGACACAGACAGACATGCGGTAGGACATGAACATGAAATCTCGCACTCTGCACTCAGAAAGAAAACCATAAGCTCCGAATCATAAAGTTACATGAACACAAGCTGCGCCACTGTTTTCCACACACAACTTCTCCACACACACACACACACACACACACACACAAACACAGACACACACAGACAGACAGACAGCACGACTCCCCCCCAGCCACCCTAAATCTAAGCCACCGACATCCTAACTAAAAGGCTTAGTCCTTCCTTTTGTTCCTCAGGGTGGGGACCGGCGCGACCTTTGGCCCGCGCGTCGTGACCCCGCCCAGCTTTGGAGCCTTAGTTCAGTCATATGAGACCAGGTTGGACCACAAGAGGTGTGTCATGTGACTAAGATGCATCGGTTGTGGCCGAAGGGCCTTTTCTCAGCGGTGACATAATATAATGGAGACACGGAGGAATGTGAACGGACTGCAACACAGGAGGAGTGAAATACTCACAGACAGCGTTAATATTATGAGTACTTTCGTATGAACTTTAATTTAAAGTCTTTTTATAACATGTATAAATGAATTAACTACGTATTGAGGATTTATAGCTGCTCTGTTCTTCACAATTTATATTTAATCATTTAAATATATTTCCTTTACAATATTTATTTACTGCGCACGGTTTATTTCGTTAAATATTATTCAAAAATAGTTTCTGAGCATAATTCTTCTTTTATTTTGTTATTATTTTTATAGCTGGTGGTATGAAGACTTATTGTATTTATGCCCATATTGAACACAGCCATGCTAACATCTGAATCTGTCAGCTTAGTTTAAGCGACTATGGACAAAATGCTAACACCAGTGTGCTCAATGCTCACTGTGTTAAAATGCTCATGCTGCTCTAGGTGCTAACATGCTAACATTAAGCCATTATCCCAATGCACGACTTGACAGGACTTGTTCATATTGTAAAGAAATGTATCAAGCATTGATCTGATGGTGGCATATCATTCGATATCAATTCATAAAATCCCTCTATAATTTTGTTTTGTTTCAAATACACGCCATTTCCCGCTAGAAATCTCGAGATCGGTCCAGATGTGAGAATGATCCGAAACCAGACAGAAGTTCCGACCCTGCAAGCATCGTCAGACCTGAAAGCTGATTGGATTTAAAATGTGTCACGACAGAAGACCTTCGTTAGAGCGAACCCATGTGTACAATGTGAAACTAGAGGTAAAATGCTGCTGAAAAACCACAAACCTCTGAAGCCAATGACAAAACAAGTTGTGAGAAGTGACCTAGTTTCAAAAGTCTGAGTCTCCAAATGAACTGATACCGTTTCAAATATGAGTAAGCAGATCTAGAGATTAGATCTTTAGCAGCCTGATTTGTCTGCCGTCTGAACAAAATCTTAAAGCAACCGTTTTAAATCTCTGTCGTCACTCGAGGAACCTTCTCAGTATAGGTGATAGATAGATGCTCTACAGAAATATAGGAATTAGAGAATCGATCTGATGGTGGCACAAGCTTTAAAGCCATCGAAGTTAGTGGGATTCATGACTGGAGATCAGTTGAGATATTTCAGTCTGAACTACAGTAGTGGACTATAGACTTGGTTCTGAGCGTCTATCATTGGCCAACACGTGGAAAACCACAAAAAGCCCAAGGTTGGTTTCCACTTCTGCAGTGGATCCACTCAAGTGCCAAACCGTCGTGAGTATTTATTCCATCTGAGCAGATGCTGTTTGAGTTGGAGCTAATAAATGTTGAACAATGGTTTTACTCAAATCACTGCAACACACGGAGAGTGTATATATGTGTGCAACCATTAATCATGGATGCATTAAGCAGGACTGAATTCATTTTCTGTCCCTGTCGGGACGCTGACAGACACGGAAGGTTTATTCATTTTAAAGTGTGTTTTTGTGGCTGTTTTGTGTTTGGTTTGGCCTGTTTGATTCTGTGAAATATGAAAAGGGACTTTGAAGGAAAACAGGTCTGCATTCCTGAACGTGAATTTGTTTTTTTTTTTGCGTTTCAGTACAGACGGTATAATAAGTCTTGCATTTCCACCGGTATTGAAAAATATTTCAAACAATACCCAGTCGCCGGGGTTTCACAATAAGACCTTCACATTCATACCGCCAGTAATGGCATTCTCTCAGTTTCCAATCATGTTTTCCAGCAGCTCGACCTGCTCCGACTCTCATGTCACGCTCAGATTCAAAGGTGAGGGGTCACAAGTCAAAACTTACAACAACTACATGGCAACCCACATACAGATGAGCGCCCAGAGACACACACACACACACACACAGAGACACATACGCTCGCCTTCGCTGGTATGAAGGCTGAATTTGAATGCGGACCTCCAGCTGACATCTATCCATGATTAATGAGAGAGTGCGGGTTAAGTTTTGGCTCCTTAATGAATACAGTTTGAGAAGTTGAAGAGCCTATCAATATTTGACATGTCTCTTGAATATGTTTGCATAATTGATGCGGGAATCTAAATTGAATCATAATTGCATCATTGTGGCCGTTTCGTCCTCTTTCTCTCCCTCATTATTTTTCTTGTCCTTTGTATCCCACTCCCCGTGATATTTCTCTCAAGACCAAATACAACCCTCCTCCCCCTCCCGCGCCCCCTCCACTCCAAACACATGCAATGCGCACGCTCAGATGGGTGCCGACAGACAATCAATGTGATCTCGGGGTGTGACTGACGCATGGTGCTGATGAACCCACTGGGTAGCATATCGGTTTGCTTGCCTCTGCGCGGTGATTGACAGCTGTACCTCCTCTCGCTCGCTCTCTCTTTCACACACACACACACACACACACACACACACACACACACACAAGCCCTGGGAACCGACTGTCTCAGACATCATGCTGCTCTCCAGTGTCATGTGGTGCTGACATAGTCTGCGTTTGATGCCGATGTCAAACTCACTCTGAAATGATTCTGTACGTGCTCCTTTTGTGTCTGCATGTGTGTTCGAGGGGTTTGAGGTTCCTTCTGGAATTACAGGGCTAATACCTGAAATACAAGAACTGAACACACCTAAACGGCACAGTTTTGGTTTTTTTTTACACTGCTGCGTGAAGAAGACATTAGAAAGGCCAATATGTGCATATGTCAAAAGGAAGACAAAGGAAGTACTGACCTGAATCTATGTGATGTCTATCCTTATAAAAGTCCAGACCATACACAGCCCTAATGTCATAGTAGGTCAGTTCATACAGAATACCGTTTTTTTTCCCGCTGCGCACCAGACAGTGTTTCAGCTCGGACCATTTTCAGTGTACTGCTTCCAAACACACATGGTGCGAGTACGTTTGAGGCGTGGTGAAGATGGTGGTGAAGGCACAAAAAACGAAGCGGCAGAACAAGAGTACCAAAAAAAAAAAGGTGCCACAGCGGTTGTTTTGGTTTCTTTTAGAGTGACCAGACGTCCCTGATTCTGGGAACAGTCCCCGTTTTGGAAGCTGTCTAAAGCTGTCCCCCAAACATGTCCCCAATTTTAACTTTTTATGAATGAGAAAAAAAAAATGTTGCACACAGACTACAATTATTACGGTAGCCAGTCGTGCTGCAAACACATAGACATTGCACACACAGCAGTTCAAATGTGTTTGAATATGAATAAATATGTCGAAATAAATGAAATGTAATTGTCCCCGTTTCTTCATTTCATCTCGGTGACATTTATTTATTTATGTTATCTCCGAGCTGTAAATGTAAATGGATTTCCACATCAGCAGGCAGTTCTAACACGAGGCTATGCAAATCCGTTTTACTACTAGTGTGGGATTATTCTACAGTATTTACTCATTATCACAGTAAAATAGTCCATCCTTAGTCAATCTACCGCATTAATTCCTCTCGCAACCAGTAGGAAATGTTGTTAACACCTGATTATACATGAAAAAATACCAGGTCCAAATGAAATACCATGATATACATTTTTGGTCATAGCTCCCAGCCCTACCATCAAGTCAAGTGTTTCCGAGTGCTTCTCCATCTCTGCAATTTTCAAATTGATTGTTTTGGATCAATAAAGATAGAAACACATCGAGGAAAAGTTAACTGAAGAGTTTCTGAGATGCAAACATTTGTATGACTCGTCTTTTGCTGAAAGTTTCAGTCGCCATTGTTGAAAGTGAAGCAGGAAGTAGAAAGAAAAATTAATCCATCTGGCAAAAAAAAAAGACATAGCACTGACTAACCTTAACCCTATGAAAGTCCGAGATCTGTTTTTCCTTGGAGTCTAAACAAAGACTTAGTGCAACCATTGTAAAAAAAAAAAAAAAAAAACTGTCATCGTTCAATAACCTTGGTATAGATTTAAAAAAAATAAACTGATGAAGACAGTGCTATCAAGTTATTTTCAAGATCTAAATAGTGGTTGGAGAGGGAGGTTTGGGATTTGAGGGTTCCCATCCTTCCAAATCCATGTCTGGGGCGCCTTGATCAAGCAACCTAACCCCCAAAACTTCTCAAACACTTAAAAATTGGCTGAGGTTGGTGTCACCACTTCTTGGAAAACTCAAGTCAGAACCCCGCAATGAGCAATGAACAATGAGCAGTTATGTGTTTGAAAAAGGCAGCTGCTTCCCCACATTCTCTCAAACTTGACATTTTCAGAGGGGCAATCTCGCTTGTTGACAGCGCATCCCTCCATCCGACCCCATCCATTTACCGCTCCGGTTGCGGTGCTGCTCTGGGTGGGCTCTTAGCATTGCTCTGATTGGTGGTGTTGTGCTGGGGGACCCAGGTGGCTCAGAGACTAGGTTTATATTTTGATTTAGAGAAGTCTTCAGAGAGAATACATTACAATGTGTTTGCAGACAAGAAATTAGGCGCGATTAAGTTTCTACTCACCTATTGGAAGAGAGTCGGCCCCAGCCTCAGCCTGGCAGATGGGGCCCCGATAATGGTCGGCGGTGCTTCGTGAAATAAGGGGCTTAGTCTCTGTGTAGTGTGTGCATATTAATGTGGACGCGAGAGTGTCTGAATGTGTGTTTGTGAGCCTCCGTCGGTGAGTGGCTGTGTTTTTTTGAGAGACCCTTCAAGATTTTAGATAATAATTTGTTTCGAACGGGCCTGCAGCGACCTTGCCGTGGACGGAGCGAATTTAAGCATTTGTGTTTCTGAGTGTGTGTGTGTCAGATGAAAGGACGTCTCGGTGAGGGGCAACTCTGGCCTCCTTGTTTCAGTGGCTCTGATGACAAAATGTGTCAGTGTTTAAAAAGAGGCCGCCGCAGAGCATGCGCTGACATGTCTAAATCTGAGACCGTCTCACATGTATGGACACACACGCACAGCGAGGCGTCCTGAGGGCCATCTGGAAGTGCAAGGCGAGGCACAGCTGGTCTCCAGTGAACATCCTCGGAGTCTGGACCCCTCATCTTCAAGATCACACAGCGAGACGCCAATCACCGACTCGAAGTACTTCAGTGTGTGCATGCGCGCAACGTGTGAAGCACGTCCCCAAATACTCCTGGGTGCGTTTGTGGAATAGGCGGCATTTAGATTGAAATCAGCCTCACCTCCGTCCTCTGGAGAGTTGAGTGTGCGCTCGGGGACTTTGACTACTGTACAGATGCTAAATGTAACTGAAAAAATTGCCTCCATCTGTTGGCGCGGGAAAAGATCGGAGAGGACAAATTGAAAAGATTGCCAGGATAAAGCCGTCATAGCAAATTAGCATCGTGGCAGGAAGACTTCTTGTTATCGGGGTATTTGTAAAATATTCAGGCTTACACGTGTGGGGGAGTCGGGGTGTCGCTAGAGGGGGAGAACAGGCTGCAGACTTGAACTGATTCAGAAGTTTGCGTGAGCATATCGAGAGTGACTCTGCATGTATATTAGCCCTATCTTCAAGGCTGTGTATTTTTTTATTTTATTTTTTTATTTGGACTCACCCACGGCTATACTTGGAGCCCAGCTTTCATTTGAATAGCAACACGGATCCAATGCGGCTATGCAAACTAGCGTAACATCTTCAAAACCTCTTAGAAACCCGGATTTGGAGTTCATGTGGCAGCAGCAGCAGTGGTGGTTGTGAGTTACATGGACACTTGACACATTTCCTGATTTCTTATTTTTTTGCATATTAGTTGCACCTTAATGTTTCAGAACATCAAAGAAAGTTAAATGTAAGACAAAGACAACACAAGAAAGTGAGCCATTCAGAGGTGGACTTGCTGGTGGGTTTTGGTTCATTGTCCTGCTGCAGAACCCAAGTTCGTATCAGCTTAAGGTCATGAACAGATGGCCGGACATTCTCTTTCTCGTCTTGGATCTCTTCCACGCAGACCATTTTTGCCCAGTCTCTTTGTTATGGTGGTTTCCTAACTGAGGCCTGCAGTCCGTTGGACGTTGTTGTGGGGTCTTTTGTGACCTCTTGGATGAGCCATCGCTGTTTTCTTGGGGTAATTCTGGTTGGCCGGTCACTCTTGGGAAGGTTCACCACGTTTGCACATTTTCACCATTTGTGGATACTGGCTCTCACTGTGGTTCGCTGGAGCCCTGAACCTTTAGAGACGGCTTTATAACCTTTTCCAGACTCGTAGATTTCAATTACTTTAGATCTCATTTGTTCCTGAATTTCTTTGGATCTCGGCATGATGTTTAGTTTTTGATGATGTTTTGGTCTGCTTCACTTTGTCAGGCAGATCAATGGGTGAAGGGTGAGCTCACCAGCATAAAGGTGGCATAAGTCGAGGTGTGCACGCGTTTTTAGTACGCACGTAGCCCCGCACGTAAAAAAAAAAAAAAAATGTTCCAGGGTTTGTTATTTGACAGCAGCTGCTCTGTATTCACATAGGGTGAGAAGGAAAAAAAAAAGAAGAATTCCTGTAGACCAGAAATTGTTCTTGGCAGGGCAGAAAGACCTGTCTTATTACGGCCTTGTTCAGATCTTGTCCATGTTTTATTGAAATCCAGTCAAGAAGGACTTGACATACATTCTCAGCCTCAATGGTTGTTTACTGTACAGTTTTTTATTATTCATCATTTACACTCTATACTTCCTCAAGATGAATTTAAAGGGATTAATGTAGATGAATTGTGAATGATCACTTACATCCACTTACTATATGCAGATGATGCTACCCAGCGTCCGGATATGATCAGATCCTTAAGCATCCTCCAGTTGTTTGATTTGTTGCCGCATCTGCGATAACAGCTGTCCTCTTGTGGTGCGGTTTCATCTGGCAAATCATTTTTATTGCGTGTATAACAATCTGGACGTGTTTGACTTATTTAATTGTTTGTTTGATAGTTTTAGACTACGAGTTGTATTCACTTTGCGACTCCTGAAAAGTTGATCTCAGATGTTTTCTTAACCAGATAGCATTTACATATATACTGTACACCGATCAGGCATAACGTTATGACTGCATAGGTCTCCTTTGTGGCCCCAAAACAGCTGTGACTCGTCAGAGAATGGACATGGACCTTCGGAGGGTGTCCTGTGGTGTCTGGCAACACAGTTAGTGGGGCTTTTGGGTCGTGGATTATTGATTGGTTTGGGATCTAGTGAATTTGGAGGCCAGGTCGACACCTTGTGCTGTTCTTCATGTTTTTTTCTGTGTGTGCCTGTGTCAGGCTGCATCCTGCTGGGTTTAGTTTCTGCCCTCAAGGAGTGTCACTGCTCACGGGTAGTACATTTCTAAGTAACATCCACATGAATTAATGCCAAGTTTCCTAGGAGGACATTGTGTTCAGTCTCCTGTCTGTGGTTTTAATGTTATGGCTGATTGGGGGAACACATGTATAGGGCCTAAAGGCATTGATGAAACAAACTGAATATATTGCTAAAAGAAGGGTTTTACGTGTCGTAGAAGTCATACTCAAATATACTACACATAGTGGGCATTACAGCTCCACGAGGGTTTGAATATTGCATATATTTGGCCTCTGTACACTTGCAGCTGCTGCCACATATTTTTGCAGATAACTTCTAAACGTGGCCAGCACTGGTGTGTACAGGCCTCAGGGTCGTCATGGGTAATGACCGCAGAAAGCTCTATTTTTATTTTTTTTTATGCGGCTGTGCGGACCTCAGCGTCGTTCAGTGCTGGAATGTTAATTGGAACTAGCGTAAGCTGGCTAATGAGCGCTAATTAGGCTAATGAATTAGCTTCATTGCGTACAGCCGGCGTGATAGCGGCAGAAGAGATGGCACAAAATGGACACAAACACATCTGGACGCTTACGTGACGCTCGTAGCTGCAGGGTGCGTAACTAGAGAGGGCGACAGTGGGGAGGCCGTAACACACATGGACACGTATATAAATTTGCCGATGCTTCAGATGCTCGTATCTGTCGCTATACGCATGTGTGCGCACATTACTGTCCTCAAATATATAAACAGAAACATATGTGGAGAAACGCCATCAACTCTCACACACACACACATTGACAATCACCAAACACGCTCTATCTCAGTTAGTCAGGAGCCAACAATGCCCCATTTTTACCCACTAGCTCACTTAGCCTGCACATCTGTCGTATTCTCGTGGGGCCACACACAACAATATGCTTCAACTTAGACACTTGTGTTTACGGGGAGTGTGAAGCTCCTGTTTAATTACCGCTGGAATCTGTCCTTAGTCTGTTAGGGAGTTATTTACTAGACAAATGAGCACATCTGTGACATGGCATCCGTAATGATAAATAACTTCTGTATTCTTCCTTTATCGCTACATCTAGATGTTTGCTTTTATTTTTATGTGCAGAGGGACATAGAGGAAATTGGTGCTGCACTTTTTTTTTCTTTTATCTTATCATAAATTATTTATCTGATGAGTTAAAAGTCTCTATTAGATCTTTTTCCTTTTTACAAAACCTCAGGAGTGCACTCCTCACAAACCTCAACACAATACACTGCAAAAAAAGGGAGAAAAAAAAAACACTTCCCTGGGTTTTGGGTTTTGTTCCATCCGTCAGCAGACCTCCAGACACCCATTCTTTCGCAGACTTGCACAGAAACCCACTTTGGAAGACAAAGAAATTAGCAGGAGAGTGGCAGAGGGAGACAGGAGAGAGGTCCAGGAGGCTAATGTAACAACAGTCTCAATAAGCAGTAAATTGGATCTCTTTCTCTCGCTCTTACTCTCTGGAAGACACTCCAGCTGGTTGAGGTTTTGTGTTTTTATCACCCTGAAGCGTCATGTGTAGGCGTGGGTGACTGCATGGCTCCAGAGGAATCATGATATCAGCCGGCCAAGGGCACCTTTGGGACAATTTTGAGGCACTGAACATTTTCTCCCCATTATTAGGTTATTTTATATTTCTGCTTTAACACCTGACACAGGAAAATATTGTTCTTTTTACTGAAATCAGCTGCTGCTAACTTTAGCACATCTGAGTAACTAGCTTACTTGGATATATGGCATTATTTCCAAAATTACGGACGATAATAAATAGGAACTCTGTTGATCATATTGGTTTAGAAGTTAATTACATAAAGGCCATTTTTAAAAGATTGTACTGTGCGAGGGTTTATGCTAACGTTGGCTCCTAATTTTGTTGGGGGAAACTTTTTCAGTCCAGCAAACCCAGACAAATTTATTGACCAAGAATTTATTGTATTTCCCATTTTCTCCATTTTACTGTGTGTAAACAAAGTTTTATAAGGCAAACAATAATGAATAATATTTAGCTCTATATTGCCTTTTCTTTATCCAGAGAAGTAGTTAAATCGTCCTGGACTTTAGCCTTTTAGCCTTTCATCTTTTAGCACAAAATCTCACTTGAAGTGTTTTAGAATAAGTAAAAACTTTTGAAAGTGAACAGTCAACGAGAAACTCGTGAAATTGTGGTGAATTACTGAGCTAGCTATAGCTAACTACTAGCTAGCAGGTTACATTTGCTTTAGTTTCGGACTGCTAGCTTGAAATGAGGAGCCTGCTTAGGTTTATGTGTTTTAAAAAACAAAAATCTGATACTGAAATGGGTTTTAGGCAATAGTGTGTCTTCGTAAACTTTATATTTGCTCTTCTTGTTTGCCCGACGCTTCATCTTCACGGGTGCATCTGGACGCTGCCGTTAAAGAAGTTTCTCTCAACCCGCTAATAGCATTAGCCACATACTGTGTTTATTAAAAAGGCATCCCTGTCCTCTTTCACCCCTTTACCCCCCGCCCGTGTGGATGACGCACCATTCCCGTGTAATTAAGGTGCTGCAAATGGAGGCACTTAATGACAGGTTGCCATGGCGACGGTGTAGGACGTTGCCGTCGGGGATTGCTGAGACGTGTTTCTTGACTGATTCACAGTCGCCGGACATGTACTCTAACATGCGCTCTCACGTGTGCATGCTGAGCAGCTGGGCGCGCACGCTGAGGTCATCGCCTCCTCCTTCATGTCGTGAGGGTCTTGTTTTCTGTCTGCTCCGGATTTTCTGCTCTCTGACTTGGAGTTTTCTGCTGCTTCGGCTGCAAAATGTGGCATCGGGTAGCCGGGGCTAACAACCCCGCCGCTGTCACACAGTTGTCTTGTTTGCCTCGCCCCTGCACGCACGCACATAATAAGAATGGGGAGTCACACGCACCGGCGTCTGAAAAAATATAAATATGCAGCCAGGGTCGCAGCCTGCAGGCGTGCAGCTCGGCGGTGATTTTCCCACCGCTCGCTCAAGGTCACGAGGACAAAGCCGAGGTAGAGGTGGTGTTATAAGAGAAGAGGGGAAGAGAAAAAGAGAGGGAAAGCAAGCTGTGACCTGAACCCTGCGCAAAGTGCACACCAACAGTACACTGGAGGGAGGGGGAGGAGGAGGGGGAAGGTGGGTTTACTCAGCAGGCGATGGCCTCATTGAGGTCTCCTCCTGCGACCTCCTCGCCTCATTCCAACCTCTCAAACACTCCCTCGTAAAAGGAAAAATATCTGCTTAGGCATACCCAGTCACAATAAGATTAAGGTGCACAGCAGGTGGACCATGTGAGAGAAACTCTCCCGCAAATCAGAGATTTGATTGAGAGACTCTCTGTTTTATATGAAGCCGAGAAGTTTAAAAAATGGCAGGTTGGGTCGAATCGGGAGCATTAACCATGAAAGCGAAAAAAAAGCTATGGCTGGATGAAGCATGCTGAAGGGCTGTTGCATGTTAAATCACACATTGGTATTCATTGCCATCAGATGCTGGTCTGTTCTGTGGGCTGTTAAGCGCACACACACACACACACACACACACACGGTGCCAGACAGCTGGCGTGGAAATATGGGCTAAGATAGCTTCTTCGTCTCATCGACAGGTGACGGGGACATCAATGTGAGGGCGTGCAGCTGTCGCCTGTTCGCGCCTCGTGTATGTGTGTTTGTGCGTGTGTCCGTTTGTGCGCTAACGGTGCTATGTGCCGCGCAGAACGCTAGGCGTGCAGGTGTGAATGGGAGGGGGTGGGATGTTGTCACAGGCCGCCGTGTCCCCGACACTTTATTAGGGTTTGTGTAAAGAAGCGGCGTGGCAACAACATCAGCCGTCGCCATCAAAGCGTGCGTCCGCGTGGGCTCCAGGTTCGACCTGTCAGAGCTCGGTCCGTATTCGCATCATCAATAGAGCAGCGTGTGTGTGAGTGTGTGTGCGTGTGTGTGTGTATGTGTGTGTGTGCGCGCGCCCTGCAGGCTTCACCTTGTACAGACTGAATAAATGAGAAATGATTTCCTGCCTCAGCAGTCTCTTAACCCGAAACCAGTACAACCCCTCTGTCTTTTCTTTTTCTTTTTCACAAAAAAAATTATAATTCCTTAAAATATTTAGAGATTTTTTACACTACACACAGTTTCTCTATTTGTGTTTGTCTCTCTGTCTCGCATGCGCACACTTCCACACACACACACTCACACACGCAAAGCCAGCTGTGTGGTGGAAGCAGGTGTCACTCTCAGCTCATTACCCCCGGCAGGGTTGATCACCCTGTTTGGAGAGCAATAAGACACACCTCACTGGAGTGATGGAGGGATGAGAGAGGAGAGAGGGGAGCAGGGAGGCGGTGAGGAGAGAGGAGGACCGGCCTCCTCCTTCCAGAGATAGAGGGGGGCTGGGAATGGTGGCGAGGAGGCTGGGGGAGGAGGTGAAGCGTACGAAAAAGTGTGCCTGGCGGGTGAGATAGGAGGAGAGGGGGTGAGGAAGGGAAAGGGGGACAAGAGTGGAGAGGGAAAAGAGGGAACATACAAAATTGAACTTGTTATTAATGTTTTTTGTCAGGATTTGGTAGGAGCTTAAACATGAGCCGTCAGATAATCTGGAGCTCTTAAATGAACCTTCCAGACCTAAGTCAGTTTTCACTGTAGTTGTACAGATACAGGGTTAGGATATAGGGTTTTCCATTGAATATGTCTCCTGATTTTCCTTTGTTTAAGGAGAGACAGGTGATAGATGTCATCATGAAACTTCTCCACTTGATTACTTACATAAATACATTTTTTTTTGTATTACAAGTTGCAAATAACAAGTTATCTACTTAAATATGCACTAATTTGCATACATTGCCAGAACAGAGATCCAAATAATGGCTAAAGTGAGGTTCAAAACTCTTGTTTCATTTTGCCAACATGATAGATTTCCAGCTATTTACTGAGGGAATTTTGGATATCTCTTTTTTATCACTCCATAAATCACAAACAGTCCAAAAAATAAAATAAAAAATCAATTTGTGCCATGTTTTTTTTTTTTTTTTTTTTTTTTTCTTAAAATGTTCTATAAATCAGGCTCCGAGTGATATATGAAAAAGCCCGTCTGTAAATACCTGCAGAATGTAGTTGGGGAATAAATCTGGAAAGTTTGGTATGAGTAAGTGCTCCTGAAGTGGAGACTTCTGCCTGAGAGTATGCGGAAAAACTTGTTTAGAAAACTGACGTTTAGCGCATTTAGGAGTAAGTTAGTGTATGAAAAAAAAATGTGCATTTTGACCCTTTTCCAAACTAGTTGGATAGAAGACATGTTAATGAAGCACAATAGTAAAAAATTGATAAGTGGGTGAAAAAACAGTTTTTACCACCGTGTCCGGCATTAATATGTGTGAACGTTTGTGTGAGTGTGTGCAGGACCCTCTGCATATTCGTACGGGTGCAAGAGAGTTCATTCATGTCAGTGAACGGCGTTTCTGTTTCTGTGCAGGTACGACTACAAGGAGATGCTCCACAACTCCACCTTCTGTTTGGTTCCCCGCGGCAGACGACTGGGCTCCTTTCGCTTCCTCGAGGCCCTGCAGGTGAACCATTAACACACACACACACACACACACACACACACACACTGCATACGCTGTGAATACCAGCAGCAGCATCACTACACAGAGGAATAAATAACCACTACCCACACTCAACCTCCCACTTAACATTTGTTTTAATAGTGTTACCTCTAGCATTAGAGGATCACTAAATCATTACCAGCTTAATTTTCAGACTAATAGTGTAATTAATATAAACAAACAAGGCCTTCGCTGAGAAGATTAGCCGTTTCTTCCTGCCTCTAAACGCCGATAATAAGTTCGTAGATCCGCAGTCAAATTGTTGCCTGGCTTTGTGAGCGTAGCGGCTGGTGAGACGATCAGAGGGCCGCCGCCTGGAGTTAAACAATCAGCTGTTACCGAGCCACGGACGACGGCTCGTCTTTATCTTTCTCTTTTTGGTTTATTGACTTCTTTTGGGCGCACTTCAGTTCCTAAATGAGCTGGCGTGGTCACAGCGATGTTGGAAAAGGATTTTCGAGGAGGGAAAATGATGCGATATTCGCACATTTCCCCAAAAAAAGAAAAAAAAAACGTCCAAAATGTTTCTCGCACAAACAGAAATGCCTGATGAGCCTCAGCCTGAACTGAGTTCAGGCTCAGAACTGAGTGCAAGCAGGCGAGAGACCATGTGTCGTGATAAAAAAGCCCAAACCGTGATGTATATTCCAATTTTACGTGTTCAAGCTCCTTAAAGATGACGTATGTCTTAATTGGGAAATGCTATATTCAGAAGTAAGGCACTATATTGGAAGGCAGTATCATGCATGCATTGTTCTGTTAAACAATTTTCTTGCTCAGTATATTCTATTTCTGTCCTTATTGTGAAAAAAGACAAAATAGTTTTTCTGTTCCACTGGTGCAAACACAGCCTCCCAAGAGAAAGTCTTTGCCTCAAATCCAAAAACCCAAAATAATTTCTATTATCATTATTATTATTATTATTATTATTATTATAAATATAGTTTTTAATATAGTGCTGATGCATGTTCCAGTGTCGGTGTTTTTGGATGAGTTTTGTTTTAGCCACATTGTCCGTTTCTGCACAGTCTAAGGTGCATGTAAATGTAAGTGGAAATTAGCTTAAAAATGCTTCCACCTACCCGGAGTCATTTCCTAAAGCCGGACCTGAAATTACCTCCACTTACCTCCACC